>NC_053390.1:249070732-249392405 GCF_905171765.1 Bufo bufo | reverse complement strand
GTTAGTATATAGCATGTCCTCAGTTTAGTATATAGTATGCAGTAGGTTCAGAACATGTCCACAGTTTAGTATATAGTATGCAGTAGGTTCAGAGCATGTCCACAGTTTAGTATATAGTATGCAGTAGGTTCAGAGCATGTCCACAGTTTAGTATATAGTATGCAGTAGGTTCAGAGTTAGTATAGCATGTCCACAGTTTAGTATATAGTATGCAGTAGGTTCAGAGTTAGTATAGCATGTCCACAGTTTAGTATATAGTATGCAGTAGGTTCAGAGTTAGTATGGGAGTATCGTCTCACACCAGTCAGGAACCACCCACTCAGAGTTCCAGGACATTAATCAGAGCAGGTAACAGGCATATACTTGCGGTTAGTTGGTCCTGGCTAGGAAGCCAGCAGTGGGGAAGCCAGTGGCAAGAAGGTAGACAGTCCTTCACGCTGTTGTTAGGGATCCAGGTCTGGATATGTGGACAGAGTCCTCAGATGCAGTGGAGCTAGCAGGGTGCTCACTCCATTAGTGGAACACCCTGCTTAGCACCTGTCTTCTATTTAAGGGCCGGGCGGTAAGTGGGCGGAGTCACAGGACGGCCCAGCAGCCACTGCGTTCCACGCTGGAGTGCAAGCCAGCGTATCATCGCAGACGGCCGGTGCGTTCCACGCTGGAGCGCAAGTCAGCGTATCGTCACAGGGAGCCGCTGTGATCCAGGCTGTACTGTTACAAAACCTCCCTCTGAGTCACTTCGAAGAGACTGGCCTGAAAGTGCTAAAAATGACCCCTCTTCCTCCTCTTCCTCCTGGGCCACCTCCTCTTCCATCATTGCCCTAAGTGTTTTATCAAGGAGACATAGAAGTGGTATTGTAACGCTGATAACGGCGTCATCGCCACTGGCCATGTTGGTGGAGTACTCGAAACAGCGCAACAGGGCACACAGGTCTCGCATGGAGGCCCAGTCATTGGTGGTGAAGTGGTGCTGTTCCGCAGTGCGACTGACCCGTGCGTGCTGCAGCTGAAACTCCACTATGGCCTGCTGCTGCTCGCACAGTCTGTCCAGCATGTGCAAGGTGGAGTTCCACCTGGTGGGCACGTCGCATATGAGGCGGTGACCGGGAAGGCCGAAGTTGCGCTGTAGCGCAGACAGGCGAGCAGCGGCAGGGTGTGAACGCCGGAAGCGCGAACAGACGGCCCGCACTTTATGCAGCAGCTCTGACATGTCGGGGTAGTTGCGAATGAACTTCTGCACCACCAAATTCAGCACATGCGCCAGGCAAACCGGCTAGTCCCAGAGCTGCAACGAGATTTCGCCCATTATCGCACACCACCAGGCCGGGCTTGAGGCTCACCGGCAGCAACCACTCGTCGGTCTGTTGTTCTATACCCCGCCACAACTCCTGTGTGGTGTGGGGCCTGTCCTCCAAACATATGAGTTTCAAAACGGCCTGCTGACGTTTACCCCGGGCTGTGCTGAAGTTGGTGGTGAAGGTGTGTGGCTGACTGGATGAGCAGGTGGAAGAAGAGGACTAGGAAGCTGAGTAGGAGGAGGAGGAGGAGACAGGAGGCAAAGAATGTTGCCCTGCGATCCTTGGCGGCGGAAGGACGTGCGCCAAACAGCTCTCCGCCTGGGGCCCAGCCGCCACTACATTTACCCAGTGTGCAGTTAGGGAGATATAGCGTCCCTGGCCGTGCTTACTGGTCCACGTATCTGTGGTTAGGTGGACCTTGCCACAGATGGCGTTGCGCAGTGCACACTTGATTTTATCGGACACTTGGTTGTGCAGGGAAGGCACGGCTCTCTTGGAGAAGTAGTGGCGGCTGGGAACAACATACTGTGGGACAGCAAGCGACATGAGCTGTTTGAAGCTGTCTGTGTCCACCAGCCTAAATGACAGCATTTCATAGACTAGTAGTTTAGAAATGCTGGCATTCAGGGCCAGGGATCGAGGGTGGCTAGGTGGGAATTTACGCTTTCTCTCAAATGTTTGTGAGATGGAGAGCTGAACGCTGCCGTGTGACATGGTTGAGATGCTTGGTGACGCAGGTGGTGGTGTTGGTGGTACATCCCATGTTTGCTGGGCGGCAGGTGCCAACGTTCCTCCAGAGGCGGAGGAAGAGGCCGAGGCTGCAGCAGCAGAAGAGGCCGAGGCGGCAGCAGCAGAAGAGGTAGCAGGGGGAGCCTGAGTGACTTCCTTGTTTTTAAGGTGTTTACTCCACTGCAGTTCATGCTTTGCATGCAGGTGCCTGGTCATGCAGGTTGTGCTAAGGTTCAGAACGTTAATGCCTCGCTTCAGGCTCTGATGGCACAGCGTGCAAACCACTCTGGTCTTGTCGTCAGCACATTGTTTGAAGAAGTGCCATGCCAGGGAACTCCTTGAAGCTGCCTTTGGGGTGCTCGGTCCCAGATGGCGGCGGTCAGTAGCAGGAGGAGTCTCTTGGCGGCGGGTGTTCTGATTTTGCCCACTGCTCCCTCTTTTGCTACGCTGTTGGCTCGGTCTCACCACTGCCTCTTCCTCCGAACTGTGAAAGTCAGTGGCACGACCTTCATTCCATGTGGGGTCTAGGACCTCATCGTCCCCTGCATCGTCTTCCACCCAGTCTTGATCCCTGACCTCCTGTTTAGTCTGCACACTGCAGAAAGACGCAGCAGTTAGCACCTGTGTTTCGTCATCATCAGAGACGTGCTGAGGTGGTATTCCCATGTCCTCATCATCAGGAAACATAAGTGGTTGTGCGTTAGTGCATTCTATCTCTTCCACCCCTGGGGAAGGGCTAGGTTGATGCCCTTGGGAAACCCTGGCAGCAGAGTCTTCAAACAGCATAAGAGACTGCTGCATAACTTGAGGCTCAGACAGTTTCCCTGATATGCATGGGGGTGATGTGACAGACTGATGGGCTTGGTTTTCATGCGCCATCTGTGCGCTTTCTGCAGAAGACTGGGTGGGAGATAATGTGAACGTGCTGGATGCACTGTCGGCCACCCAATTGACTAATGCCTGTACCTGCTCAGGCCTTACCATCCTTAGAACGGCATTGGGCCCCACGAAATATCCCTGTAAATTATGACGGCTACTGGGACCTGAGGTAGTTGGTACACTAGGACGTGTGGCTGTGGCAGAACGGCCACGTCCTCTCTAAGCACCAGAGGGTCCACTAACACCACCACGACCATGTCCACGTCCGCGTCCCTTACTAGATGTTTTCCTCATTGTTCCCGTTCACCACAATTTTGAAAATGGCAAATTTGGGAATAGTTTTTCAACCCAGAACAAAAACTGTGCTTTTACGGTCACTACAAATAATTTGACCAGCTAAAACAGTACTGATTTAGAGGAATATAAATGTCAGGGCTATTTTTTAGGCGCTGTGTGACAGGTATACCTTTAATCACAGAATTAGACTTGTATCTGCACTGTAGCGTGTGTGTTAAGTTTTTCAGAATGACACTATCAGCACCTTGAATCTAATATACCCTTTTTGGGATAGATTTAAAGTAGGCCTGATATAGCAGAAACTACTAATTTTGAGAATGGCAAATTTGGGAATAGTTTTTCAACCCAGAACAAAAACTGTGCTTTTACGGTCAATACAAATAACTTGACCAGCTAAAACAGTACTGATTTGGAGGAATATAAATTTCAGGGCTATTTTTTAGGCGCTGGGTGACAGGCTCAACTTGCCCCTGATGTAGTATATGGCCAAAAAATAACCACACTATTGATGGTTAAATGCACTTGGGTGACACAGGCTCAGCCTGCACCTGATGTAGTATATGGCCAAAAAATAACCACACTATTGATGGTTAAATGCACTTGGGTGACACAGGCTCAGCCTGCACCTGATGTAGGATATAACAAAAAATAACCACACTATTGATGGTTAAATGCACTTGGTGGTAGCTTGTGCTGGCGCACCACAAGCCACAAAATGGCCGCCGATCACCCCAGAAAAAAGTGATATAAAAACGCTCTGGGCAGCCTAAAAAAAGTGAGCAATTCAATATCAGCACTTCAATGATCCACAGCTGGAGATCGATCACTAAATTAAGTCTTTTGAAGGAGTTAATCTGACTAATCTCGCCCTAACGTCGCAGCAGCAACCTCTCCCTATGCTTGAATCAGCAGAGTGACGTGCAGCGCTACGTGACCCAAGCTTATATAGAGGCTGGGTAACATGCTGCACTGGCCAATCATAGCCATGCCAATAGTAGGCAAGGCTGTGATGGCCTCTTGGGGCAAGTAGTATGACGCTTGTTGATTGGCTGCCTTGCAGCCTTTCAAAAAGCGCCAAGAAAGCGCCGAACACCGAACCCGAACCCGGACTTTTACGAAAATGTTCGGGTTCGGGACCGTGTCACGGACATCCCAAAATTCGGTATGAACCCGAACTATACAGTTCGGGTTCGCTCATCCCTAATTGTGACATCATAATGGAATCCTCAATACTATTTTCTGCTGACCATACATTGTGACATCATAATAGAACCCTGGATACCATCATCTGCTGACCATACATTGTGACATCATAATGGAATCAAGGATACCATCATCCTATTACTATACATTGTGACATCATAATGGAATCCTGGATAGTATTATCTGCTCACCTTACATTGTGACATCATAATGGAATCCTGGATACTATCACCTGCTGACCATATATTGTGACATCATAATGGAATCCTGAATACTATTATCTGCTGGCCATCCATTGTGACATCATAATGGAACCCTGGATACTATTAAATGCTGACAATACATTGTGACATCATAATGGAATCCTGGATACTATCATCTTGTTACTATACATTGTGACATCATAATGGAATCCTGGATAGTATTATCCGCTCACCTTACATTGTGACATCATAATGGAATCCTGGATACTATCACCTGCTGACCATACATTGTGACATCATAATGGAATCCTGGATACTATTATCTGCGGACAATACATTGTGACATTATAATGGAATCCTGAATACTATTATCTGCTGACCATACATTGTGACATCACAATGGAATGCTAGATACCATCAACTGAAGACCATACATTGTGACATCATAATGGAACCCTGGATAATATTATCTGCATACAATACATTGTGACATCATAATGGAATTCTGGATACAATTATCTGCAGACCATACATTGTGACATCATAATGGAATCCCGGAAACATTATGACATCATAATGTAATCCTAGATACTATCACCTGCTGACCATACATTGTGACATCATAATGGAATCCTGAATACTATCATCTGCTTATCATACATTGTGACATCATAACGGAATCCTGGATAGTATTATGTACTGACCATACATTGCGACATCACAATAGAATGCTAGATACCATCATCTGAAGACCATACATTGTGACATCATAATGGAATCCTGGATACTATTACCTGCGGACCATACATTGTGACATCATAATGGAATCCTGGATAGTATTATCCGCTCACCTTACATTGTGACATCATAATGGAATCCTGGATACTATCACCTGCTGACCATACATTGTGACATCATAATGGAATCCTGGATACTATTATCTGCGGACAATACATTGTGACATTATAATGGAATCCTGAATACTATTATCTGCTGACCATACATTGTGACATCACAATGGAATGCTAGATACCATCAACTGAAGACCATACATTGTGACATCATAATGGAACCCTGGATAATATTATCTGCATACAATACATTGTGACATCATAATGGGATTCTGGATACAATTATCTGCAGACCATACATTGTGACATCATAATGGAATCCCGGAAACATTATGACATCATAATGTAATCCTAGATACTATCACCTGCTGACCATACATTGTGACATCATAATGGAATCCTGAATACTATCATCTGCTTATCATACATTGTGACATCATAACGGAATCCTGGATAGTATTATGTACTGACCATACATTGCGACATCACAATAGAATGCTAGATACCATCATCTGAAGACCATACATTGTGACATCATAATGGAATCCTGGATACTATTACCTGCGGACCATACATTGTGACATCATAATGGAATCCTGGATACTATCATCTGCTCAACTTACATTGTGACATCATAATGGAATCCTGAATACTATCATCTGCTTACCATACATTGTGACATCATAACGGAATCCTGGATAGTATTATGTACTGACCATACATTGTGACATCACAATGGAATGCTAGATACCATCATCTGAAGACCATACATTGTGACATCATAATGGAACCCTGGATAATATTATCTGCTGACAATACATTGTGACATCATAATGGAATTCTGGATACTATTATCTGCAGACCATACATTGTGACATCATAATGGAATCCCGGAAACATTATGACATTATAATGCAATCCTAGATACTATCATCTGATTACTATACATTGTGACATCATAATGGAATCCTGAATAATATCATCTGCTTACCATACATTGTGACATCATAACGGAATCCTGGATAGTATTATCTACTGACCATACATTGTGACATCACAATGGAATCCTGGATATCATCATCTGCTGACCATACATTGTGACATCATAATGGAATCCTTGATAGTATTATCTGCTCACCTTACATTGTGACATCATAATGGAATCCTGGATACTATCACCTGCTGACCATACATTGTGACATCATAATCGAATCCTGGATACTATTTTCTGCGGACAATACATTGTGACATTATAATGGAATCCTGAATACTATTATCTGCTGACCATACATTGTGACATCACAATGGAATGCTAGATACCATCAACTGAAGACCATACATTGTGACATCATAATGGAACCCTGGATAATATTATCTGCATACAATACATTGTGACATCATAATGGAATTCTGGATACTATTATCTGCAGACCATACATTGTGACATCATAATGGAATCCCGGAAACATTATGACATTATAATGTAATCCTAGATACTATCATCTGATTACTATACATTGTGACATCATAATGGAATCCTGAATACTATCATCTGCTTACCATACATTGTGACATCATAACGGAATCCTGGATAGTATTATCTACTGACCATACATTGTGACATCACAATGGAATCCTGGATACCATCATCTGCTGACCATACATTGTGACATCATAAAGGAATCCTGGATACTATCAACTGCTGACTATCCACTGTGACATCATAATGGAACCCTGGATACTATTAAATGCTGACAATGCATTGTGACATCATAATGGAATCCGGGATACTATTATCTGATGAACATACATTGTGACATCATAATGGAATCCTGGATACTATCACCTGCTGACCATACATTGTGACATCAAAATGGAATCCTGGATACTATCATCTGCTCACCTTACATTGTGACATCATGATGCAATCCTGGATACTATCACCTGCAGACCATACATTGTGACATCATAATGGAATCCTGAATACTATTTTCTGCTGACCATCCATTGTGACATCATAATGGAACCCTGGATACTATTACAAGCTGACAATACATTGTGACATCATAATGGAATCCTGGATACTATTATCTGCTGAACATACATTGTGACATCATAATGCAATCCTGGATACTATCACCTGCTGACCATACATTGTGACATCATAAAATAATCCTGGATACTATTATCTGCTGACCATACATTGTGACATCATAATGTAATCCTGGATACTATCATCTGATTACTATATTGTGACATCATAATGTAATCCTAGATACTATCAACTGCTGACCATACATTGTGACATCATAATGGAATCCTGAATACTATTATCTGCTGACCATACATTGTGACATCATAATGGAATCCTGGATACTATCATCTGCTCACCTTACATTGTGACATCATAATGGAATCCTGGATACTATTATCTGCGGACCATATATTGTGACATCATAATGGAATCCTGGATACTATCATATGCTCAAATTACATTGTGACATCATAATGGAATCCTGAATACTATCATCTGCTTACCATACATCGTGACATCATAACGGAATCCTGGATAGTATTATCTACTGACCATACATTGTGACATCACAATGGAATCCTAGATACCATCATCTGCTGACCATACATTGTGACATCATAATGGAATCCTGGATACTATCATCTTATTACTATACATTGTGACATCATAATAGAATCCTGGATACCATTATCTGCTGACCATACATTGTGACATCATAATGGAATCCTGGATACTATCATCTTATTACTATACATTGTGACATCATAATAGAATCCTGGATACCATTATCTGCTGACCATACATTGTGACATCATAATTGAATCCTGAATACTATTATCTGCTGAACATACATTGTGACATCATAATAGAATTCCGGATACCATTATCTGCTGAACATACATTGTGACATAATGGAATCCTGAATACTATTATCTGCTGAACATACATTGTGACATCATAATGGAATCCTGGATACTATCACCTGCTGACCATACATTGTGACATCATAATAGAATCCTGGATACTATTATCTTCTGACCATACATTGTGACATCATAATGGAATCTTAGATATTATCATCTGCCCACCTTACATTGTGACTTCATAATGGATTCCTGGATACTATCACCTGCTGACCATACATTGTGACATCATAATGGAATCCGGGATCCTATTATCTGCTGACCATACATTGTGACATCATAATGGAATCCTGGATACTATTTTCTGCTGACCATACATTGTGACATCAGAATGGAATCCTGGATACTATCATCTTATTGCTATACATTGTGACATCATAATGTAATCCTGGATACTATCATCCGATTACTATACATTGTGACATCATAATGTAATCCTAGATACTATCACCTGCTGACCATACATTGTGATGTCATAATGGAATCCTGAATACTATTATCTGCTGACCATCCATTGTGACATCATAATGGA
This sequence comes from Bufo bufo, assembly GCF_905171765.1. Taxonomy (NCBI): domain Eukaryota; kingdom Metazoa; phylum Chordata; class Amphibia; order Anura; family Bufonidae; genus Bufo; species Bufo bufo. The sequence goes on along the minus strand of NC_053390.1, from coordinate 249,383,455 downwards.
TCCCTGGATACTATTATCTGCTGACCATACATTGTGACATCATAATGTAATTCTAGATACTATCACCTGCTGACCATCCATTGTGACATCATAATGTAATTCTAGATACTATCACCTGCTGACGATTCATTTTGACATCATAATAGAACCCTAGATAGAATCATCTGCTCACCATACATTCTAACATCATAATGGAATCTTAGATACCATCATCTGCTCACCTTACATTGTGACATTATAATGGATTCCTGAATACTATCACCTGCTGACCATACATTGTGACATCATAATGGAATCCGGGATCCTATTATCTGCTGACCATACATTGTGACATCATAATGGAATACTGGATACTATTATCTGCTGACAATACATTGTGACATCATAATGGAATCCTGGATACTATTTTCTGCTGACCATTCCTTGTGACATCATAATGGAATACTGAATACATTATGACATCCTAATGTAATCCTAGATACTATCATCTAATTACTATACATTGTGATATAATGGAATCCCGGATACATTATGACATCATAATGTAATCCTAGATACTATCATCTTGTTACTATACATTGTGATATCATAATGTAATCCTAGATACTATCACCTGCTGACCATACATTGTGACATCATAATGGAATCCTGAATACTATTATCTGCTTACCATACATTGTGACATCATAATAGAATCCTGGATACTATCATCTGGTCTCCTTACATTGTGACATCATAATGGAATCCTAGATACTATCACCTGCTGACAATACATTGTGACATCATAATGGAATCCTAAATACTATTATCTGCTGACCATACATTGTGACATCATAATGGAACCCTGGATACTATTATATGCTGACAATACATTGTGACATCGTAATGGAATCCTGGATACTATTATCTGCAGACCATACATTGTGACATCATAATGGAATCCCGGATACATTGTGACATCATAATGGAATCCCAGATACTATCATCTGATTACTATACATTGTGATATCATAATGTAATCCTAGATACTATCAACTGCTGACCATACATTGTGACATTATAATGGAAACCAGAATACTATTATCTGCTTACCATACATTGTGACATCATAACGGAATCCTGGATAGTATTTTCTACTGACCATACATTGTGACATCACAATGGAATCCTGGATACCATCATCTGCTGACCGTACATTGTGACATCATAATGGAATCCTGGATACTATCATCCTATTACTATACATTGTGACATCATAATGGAATCCTGGATACTATTATCTGGCGACCATACATTGTGACATCATAATGGAACCCTGGATACTATCACCTGCTGATCATACATTGTGACATCATAATGGAATCCTGAATACTATTATCTGATGACCATCCATTGTGACATCATAATGGAACCCTGGATACTATTATATGCTGACAATACATTGTGACATCATAATGGAATCCTAGATACTATCACCTGCTGACCATACATTGTGACATCATAATGGAATCCTGGATACTATCACCTGCTGACAATACATTGTGACATCATAATAGAACCCTGGATACTATTATCTGCTGACCATACATTGTGACATCATAATAGAACCCTGGATACTATTATCTGCTGACAATACATCGTGACATCATAATGGAATCCTCAATACTATTTTCTGCTGACCATACATTGTGACATCATAATAGAACCCTGGATACCATCATCTGCTGACCACACATTGTGACATCATAATGGAATCAAGGATACTATCATCTTATTACTATACATTGTGACATCATAATGGAATCCTGGATAGTATTATCTGCTCACCTTACATTGTGACATCATAATGGAATCCTGGATACTATCATCTGCTCACCTTACATTGTGACATCATAATGGAATCCTGGATACTATCACCTGCTGACTATATATTGTGACATCATAATGGAACCCTGGATACTATTAAATGCTGACAATACATTGTGACATCATAATGGAATCCTGGATAGTATTATCTGCTCACCTTACATTGTGACATCATAATGGAATCCTGGATACTATCATCTGCTCACCTTACATTGTGACATCATAATGGAATCCTGGATACTATCACCTGTTGGCCATCCATTGTGACATCATAATGGAACCCTGGATACTATTAAATGCTGACAATACATTGTGACATCATAATGGAATCCTGGATACTATCATCTTGTTACTATACATTGTGACATCATAATAGAATCCTGGATACTATTATCTGCTCACCTTACATTGTGTCATCATAATGGAATCCTGGATACTATCCCCTGCTGACCATACATTGTGACATCATAATGGAATCCTGGATACTATTATCTTATTACTATACATTGTGACATCTGTGGGGGGTTAGCTCTTCTCTGGGGGTCATTCACACAAGTATGGTCGCCAGACACCAAGTTTCAGGTCCAAATATCACTTTATTTGGCACCTCAGCAAACCAAACATAAATGATACAAAATAAACACCTACCCGGCTGGGCTCTAACTAAACATATAATAACCTGACTCACCTAAAGGACCGTTCACACATAACATCATAACATGCGGCTTTCTCAGCCCAATAGTCCAGCAGCCTCCAGGCTGTAGCAAATGCAAGTCCCTTTGGGGAATTGTGGTCTAGCAGTCCTCCCGACTCTGACCTTGTGGCCCTTGTACCACGGGCGTCACTGCATCCCCCAAATTCCAGGCTGTCACTTAGCCTCGTGGTCCCTCAGCCTAGCCCAGCTGAGACCACACAGACAGAGCCTCCAGGCCTCTGTCCACAGATAACACACACTCCCCTTCTGACACCCTGGGAGGTGCCTTATGCCAGGCTGATTACCTCCAGCTTCTCTCACCTGTGGTGGAACAGGGGTGTGGACCGCACTATCCACCCCTTCCTTGCCTCTAACCTGAGTGAGACCTGTCACTGTCTCACATATTCCCCCCCTTTGTTCAAGCCCGTGAGGGTGAACACCTGCATAACCACGGAAGGCTGGTGAGAGGGTATCGACCTGGCCTGGACGTGGGGAACAGCCACCCACCCTGCTCTTTGGCTGCTCCCAATAAGAACCGGCCCAGATTGGCTTTACAGCCACACTAGGTAACCCAGTGTCAGCGAGCACTAGCTGCCGCTGACACAGAAAATTACCGGTTCTTATTTCACCGAGGCCAGGAACCTCGGTGACACGTACCTTCCCTTTGTTCTGCCAGGCCCACGCCAGCAGAGCTTGGTTTATCACCAAAACCAACATCTTGCCTAACCGAAACTGCCTAAAGGCCTCATGTGCCCATCTCATCACCAGATACTCTTTTCCTACTCTTTCGTGGGTGATAATGATGCGCTCTCGCACTCTTCGATCTCTCTCTCGTTTTTGATCCTCTGGCTCCCGCACTTGCGCCTCATGTCCTTTCTTGGACTGCTGCCACTCTTGACTGAACTGTTCCCAGTCATGGTCACGTCCCGACACTTCCTCCTTTGCTTTGCAGGGCTCCTTCACCAGAGCCTGCTTGCCCTACCCGCTTCTTTAGTGGCTTTTTCCACTTCGGCCGCGGCCCCCTTTGGCTTAACTTTGGTCTCTGCAGCACCTGGAGACTTCACGTCAACCAACACATCGGCCTTAACTTTTTCAGCCTTTGTCTTCTTGGAGTCTCCAGTCTCTTTGACCGCCTTCTCATCCTTCTCGGACATGGCACCATACACTTGCCCTGTTAACCCCTCCCCCTCTTTCTCATCGAGGCAGGAGGCACCAGGGTCTTCAGCAGACTCCTTGTCTTCTGTCATTTTCTCCAGAGGCTCACCCAGGACACTGTTCTCCTTTTGAGGAGGAGTCAGGAGATACAGCCCATCGTAATAGCCCAGATCCAAAAACTGATCGTTCACCTCCTCGTACTTCTTCCCCAGCAGCCTGCTGGCTATTTGGAAGGCCTTGCATGCAGAGGGGACGTCTTCCAGGCCTAGGTTACACGCTACCACGGGTCTGTGGTCTTCGGCATTCACATCAGCCCCATCAACTGGTTTAGCAGAAGCATCTTCCATCTTCTCTGCCACAGCCAGCGCCACAGTGCCACCATCTCCCGTCCCATTTTTAACAGGCTCTGGCTTCATGATGTCTTTCAGAGAACTCTCTTCAGGTTTCTCACCTTCCACCTGCTGCTCGAGAGCACACTTAGATTTCTCCAACTCAATTTTTAAGCTCATGAGATTTTCTGTCTCTGCTCTGAGTTGCTTGTTCAGCCTCTCCAATTCAGCACGCTCCTCAAGCGCTTCTTCAAGGGCTCTAGCCAAGGAGAGGGCCTTGGTCTCCTTTTCCCAATCATCAGTCTCTGCTTGGTTACATTTTTCATCATATCGAGCAGAGATGCATTTCTCTTTCTGGCTCTCCTCCTTTTCCCTTTCTGAAGCCTTCTTCCATTTCTTTGTGAAGACAGCTAGTCCTTTCTCTGATGTTTCTAGGGAGCGTGAGGAGAGAGAGAGATGAAACTCCTGTTTGCAGCTGTACTGTCGTGTCAGGTCACCTGCAACTGTCTGGACATGGGCCTCAGACACTAGGCTGACGTCACCCGACTTAATTCCCATTTCGTCAGATATAACTGTCTGGTTGCTACTAGTTTAGTAAAGTTTATAGTGGCTCACCCTTCAGTCAGCTAAGGCAGGTGCTCAAACTAAGGTGTGGTTCACCCTGACCACAATGTGAAGTTTGAGAATTTTAGTACAATATAGTGAGCACTCAATATCTGCTGCTATGCGTCAGGTTCAGTTTATATATTATTTATTATGTCACACTACAGCATATTTTGTACAAGATTAAAACAATATAAAACAATATATTGGTAAAATACCGCTTATTACAAATCTTAAAGAAGTATCACTGCTGAATATCAATATGAGTCATTATTATATACCAATAAAATTCAGACTTGTTAAGAATATAAATATATAAATATAGAGAATCCCTATTATTACTTTGTATGCGCTGCGCCTGTATTGCGCTACAAAGTCTCAGTCTTATATCTGTGCTGAGAGGAATGGCTCACAGTTCCAGGCGGTATCTTCGTGAGTTTACTATTCAATATTACTCACTTTTTGGGGTCCAGCTTGTGTGTATCAGTCCGTGGTGGCGTCCCACCACAGGTTAGTGCACTCACCGGATTCCTTTATAGCACTGTAGGCTAGCTTCCACTTGCTCCACTCTGCAGTCTCGTTATGGTAGATGAAATACCTGCTTTCAATTGACTCCTATACGCCCCACGTGTAGTCGGCGTCCTGTATTTCACCAACAATCCACGAGGCTAGGGCGTCAGGGAGTCCTCGCTTGTAGATATGTTCGAGGCTCCTATGTTTGAGTCAAGAGTCTTGTTAATTACCGTCTATGCGGTTATGTCCATAACTCTGCGTACTGGTGATTCCGGTGTAGTGAAGTGTGTCCTTCAGTGTATGGATCCCGTCCTGCTATACGCGTTTCAAGGTCTCTGACCTCTTCCTCAGTAGCTGGTCCTGGGATCCATCTTTACTTACTTATATATCCTGGAACAGGTTACACCCCTTTCTCTTAATTAGGGTTTACTCCAAAATTTAGCTTGGAATGAAATGTTTTTGGAGTCATTCCACATACTATTAAATAGGACATCTCTGCTACCCATATATATGTCGATATATATCGTATACTTTAGATCATATGTACAATATAATTCTGTATTGAATAACATTGTATAAAAAAATTTTTTATTATTATCATAAACATTTCAATAAACATAAAATTATAAAATTATAAAAATTATAAAAATTCGATATAAGTTTTGTGAATTTATTATAGGTTTTTCTTAAAAAGTTTTTTTGAAATATTAAAATATTAATTTAATTAAAATATTGATATATATTCGAGATTATTCTAAATTCATCTGTGATTCATGTTTGTAGTGAATCACAGATGAATTTAGAATAATCTCGAATATATATCAATATTTTAATTAAATTAATATTTTAATATTTCAAAAAACTTTTTAAGAAAAACCTATAATAAATTCACAAAACTTATATCGAATTTTTATAATTTTTATAATTTTATAATTTTATGTTTATTGAAATGTTTATGATAATAATAAAAAATTTTTTTATAGAATGTTATTCAATACAGAATTATATTGTACATATGATCTAAAGTATACGATATATATCGACATATATATGGGTAGCAGAGATGTCCTATTTAATAGTATGTGGAATGACTCCAAAAACATTTCATTCCAAGCTAAATTTTGGAGTAAACCCTAATTAAGAGAAAGGGGTGTAACCTGTTCCAGGATATATAAGTAAGTAAAGATGGATCCCAGGACCAGCTACTGAGGAAGAGGTCAGAGACCTTGAAACGCGTATAGCAGGACGGGATCCATACACTGAAGGACACACTTCACTACACCGGAATCACCAGTACGCAGAGTTATGGACATAACCGCATAGACGGTAATTAACAAGACTCTTGACTCAAACATAGGAGCCTCGAACATATCTACAAGCGAGGACTCCCTGACGCCCTAGCCTCGTGGATTGTTGGTGAAATACAGGACGCCGACTACACGTGGGGCGTATAGGAGTCAATTGAAAGCAGGTATTTCATCTACCATAACGAGACTGCAGAGTGGAGCAAGTGGAAGCTAGCCTACAGTGCTATAAAGGAATCCGGTGAGTGCACTAACCTGTGGTGGGACGCCACCACGGACTGATACACACAAGCTGGACCCCAAAAAGTGAGTAATATTGAATAGTAAACTCACGAAGATACCGCCTGGAACTGTGAGCCATTCCTCTCAGCACAGATATAAGACTGAGACTTTGTAGCGCAATACAGGCGCAGCGCATACAAAGTAATAATAGGGATTCTCTATATTTATATATTTATATTCTTAACAAGTCTGAATTTTATTGGTATATAATAATGACTCATATTGATATTCAGCAGTGATACTTCTTTAAGATTTGTAATAAGCGGTATTTTACCAATATATTGTTTTATATTGTTTTAATCTTGTACAAAATATGCTGTAGTGTGACATAATAAATAATATATAAACTGAACCTGACGCATAGCAGCAGATATTGAGTGCTCACTATATTGGTTGCTACGAGTAACCACCTTTGTTTCGCAGGACCTTGACATGGTAGCTTCACTCCCCGGGTTGCTATCGGTCACATCACATACGTCACCCATACCGCTCGTGTCACTATCAATTCTGACCTCCAGGGGCACCGCTGAGCCAATCCCCACCTGGGACACCTCCCCAGTAACCAACCAACATTGTGGAGACTGCATTTCCACCTCTGGTACGTGCGGTACACCCTCTAACCCTATCATATTTTCCTGCACCTTCAAACACTGAGCTGGAGCTGGGCTTTGCTCCACACTACTTATATGCATGTCTTCAAACCTTTTGATCAAGTCATATAGCACTTCATGAAAAATAGCAGATGAAAATAAAGCTTCATCGAGATTTACATTTTTACCACCAGGGGGCGCTTCTCCCCTGACCACAATCTGCAACGGAAAAGGCATGTTATCAACATCAGATATTTCACATGACATCCCCCTTTCATTATGCATTTCCGCCAACTTGGCACAATCACCTTGCACCTTATCTGCCCCATTGTTTTTAATGGTCACTTCACTTAACGGATTAGGTACCAGTTCTGCAGGAGTTTCGTCACTGACTGCAGAAGTGTTTCCACTTCCCCACAAGTCACGGAACAACGGGAAATCACGGCCCGACATTCCCTCATGTATTAGCATATGTATCACATCAGGTTCACAAGTCCCAGTTCTCACTGGAGTCTCACACTGAGTGAGAACCCCCGGATAGTCCTCATTATCCGCATGACTGTCCCGCACATCTATCATTTGCGGCTCAGTCTCCAGTCCTGGTGTCTCAACACCTCCCGGCTCGGCAGATAGCAACTGACGCCGGTTCACACCAGAGTTCACGGCTTCTGAAGCCCCAGGGCACTGGTCAGCAACCTGCCCAGTCTCCAGAACCGTGCTCACTGTCACTTTGTCTTTTACACGAGAAAAACACGGAACAGTCTTACCCACAGACGTCACTGGTTCGGCAGTCTCAGGCGATGAGGGAGAGCCAGGAACATCTTCCCCCAGGTCACAGTCCTTCTCCTGGACATTAGGAACCTCCTGCCATGGATTCCTGGTTACCTGACTTCTGACCATAGGACAATCAGGTTCACACTTTGTGACTTGACGGCATCTCCAACAGCGCTCTCCTGCCGTCGTGGTTGGTTGCACCTAGCACCCGCATCACGGCTCCTCCGGACATCCTTTTCTTCCCGACGGTTGCCCTTGGCAACGTCACACGTCACCTTTTTGACTGTTTTTTCAGCCGCATCCTCGACACTTTGGACTTTTACAAATTGTCCACTCAGCTTTGCAGGTTTTTTCTCCAGGGCCCACTGCAATGGCGTCCTCAAAGCATCAGCACAGCTGTTACCCTGGTAAACGCTTTGGGTTAGGAGTTCTCTTTGTCTTTCATACTCCTTCATGAGTTTTTCATGCTCCTGCTGCCACTTCAGGTGCCTTTGGTTAGCCTCCAGATTGGTTAGCCTCCAGATCCTCAGCTGCTCGGTGAGATCCTCTATCCACCCTATAGCAGCAGACAGCCCAGGCACCAGAAAAATTTTCAGCAACAAGTCCACTAACAGAGACCCGGCCTCCAGGTGTCTCACTCTCAAGAAACAATTTCAGCATTCACAGTCTCTTTCCCAGGGCTGCTGGCACTTTAAATCCACACAGCAATTTTCTTTGCAACACAGCAGAATTCAGCAGCACCTGCTCTTGCCGTTGCCCCTAGCAACCAGTTATCTCCTTTCAGCAGGGACACCTGCCCGCATCCTCCACCAATTGTGGGGGGTTAGCTCTTCTCTGGGGGTCATTCACACAAGTATGGTCGCCAGACACCAAGTTTCAGGTCCAAATATCACTTTATTTGGCACCTCAGCAAACCAAACATAAATGATACAAAATAAACACCTGCCCGGCTGGGCTCTAACTAAACATATAATAACCTGACTCACCTAAAGGACCGTTCACACACGGTCATAACATGCGGCTTTCTCAGCCCAATAGTCCAGCAGCCTCCAGGCTGTAGCAAATGCAAGTCCCTTTGGGGAATTGTGGTCCAGCAGTCCTCCCGACTCTGACCTTGTGGCCCTTGTACCACGGGTGTCACTGCATCCCCCAAATTCCAGGCTGTCACTTAGCCTCATGGTCCCTCAGCCTAGCCCAGCTGAGACCACACAGACAGAGCCTTCAGGCCTCTGTCCACAGATAACACACACTCCCCTTCTGACACCCTGGGAGGTGCCTTATGCCAGGCTGATTACCTCCAGCTTCTCTCACCTGTGGTGGAACAGGGGTGTGGACCGCACTATCCACCCCTTCCTTGCCTCTAACCTGAGTGAGACCTGTCACTGTCTCACACATCATAATGGAATCCTGGATACTATTATCTGCTGACCATAAATTGTGACATCATAATGAAACCCTGGATACTATTATATGCTGACAATACATTGTGACATCATAATAGAATCCTGGATACTTGTCACGGAACCATGAACCAGACGTACAACAAGAGATAAATGAAAATAAGAAGGCTTTATTGAAAATAAAGCTGTAAAGCAAAAGTCCAAACGGATGGTGAAACCGAGCAGAGTCTTTGCGAAGCCAGAGGTCAGGAACCAGAAGGGTAGTCAGACGAAGCCAGGATCAGGAACCAGCAGGGTAGTCAGACGAAGCCAGGATCAGGAACCAGCAGGGTAGTCAGACGAAGCCAGGATCAGGAACCAGCAGGGTAGTCAGACGAAGCCAGGATCAGGAACCAGAAGCAGCAGCAGTCTTAGAAGCATGTGAACACAAGAGGACCAAGCAAGGAACTGAAGCCACAGACCTCCTATATATATGAGCTAGGCATCCAGCTCCTCCCAGGGGAAGGAGGAGCCGCAGGGTGGAAGGCTACAAGAAACCCAGGACCCAAGATGGCCGCCAGCACATGTCAAACGAAGGAGAGCAGCAAGCAGGTAAGACCATGACAGTACCTCCCCCTCAAGGGCCCCTCCTCCGCGGAGCACAAAACGGTTTCTGAGGGAAGCGTGCGTGGAAGGCTCGGAGCAAGGCAGGAGCATGGACATCTGCGGAGGGAACCCAGGAACGCTCCTCTGGACCATAACCACGCCAATGGACCAAAAACTGCAACCGACCGCGGACCAGGCGTGAGTCCAGGATATTGCTCACCTCATATTCCTCACGATTGCCCACTTGGACCGGACGAGGCCGAGGAACCGAGGAAGTGAAACGATTACACACCAGTGGCTTCAACAGGGAGACATGAAACACGTTGGAGATCCGCATGCCAGGAGGAAGCGCAAGGGCATAGGCTACCGGGTTTACCCTGCGAAGCACTCGGAAGGGACCAACAAAGCGAGGCGCCAGCTTGGGAGTGGGCACTCGAAGGTTGAGGTTGCGGGTGGACAACCATACACGGTCTCCGACCTGGTAGGAAGGAGCAGGCGCTCGTCTGCGATCAGCCTGGAATCTCTGGCGCTGCGCAGAGACCTCAAGGGACTTCTGGATCTGTACCCAAGAAGCACGTAGGACGGAAAGGTGATCCTCCACAGCCGGAATATCCTGGGGAGAGAATACCTCCGGTAACACGGCAGGTTGGAACCCATAATTGGCCATGAAGGGAGACGTCCCAGAGGAAGAGTTCACCGCCGTGTTCCTGGCAAACTCAGCCCAAGGCAGGAGGTCAACCCAATTGTCTTGGTGATCGGAGACATAGCAACGAAGGAATTGCTCCAAGGCCTGATTGGATCGTTCTGCGGCCCCATTGGACTGAGGGTGGTAGGCCGAGGAGAAGGAGAGATGAATCCCCAACTGGGAGCAAAAGGCGCGCCAGAACCTGGACACAAACTGACTCCCCCGATCCGACACAATCTCCTTAGGCAAACCGTGCAACCGGAAGACCTCCCTGGCAAAAATCGTGGCCAACTCTTGTGCAGAGGGTAACTTCTTGAGAGGAACACAGTGGCACATTTTGGAAAACCGATCCACAATCATGAGAATGACCGTATGGCCTCGGGATGCAGGGAGGTCCACAATGAAATCCATCCCCAGGTGTGACCATGGGCGCTCCCCGGTGGCTATGGGTTGCAGAAGGCCCAACGGAAGGTGCCGAGGGGACTTACTCTGGGCACAAACGGAGCATGCCGCTACATATGCGGCGATGTCGGAACGTAGGGAAGGCCACCAGAACAGACGTGAAACAGCCCAGGACAGCTGATTCTTTCCAGGATGCCCCGCGGTCTTGGAGTTATGGTAGGTTCGCAACAACCGGAGCGGCAGTAGGAGCGAGCCCAGGAGCGACAACCGACCCATCGGCAACGGGAGCGAAATGAGCCGTGCGTTCAAGCAGGGTTTGCAACGCCACAGCGAACCGACCCAACAGGTGATCCTGCTGATCAAGTCTGGCAACCAGCGTGGGTAGCGAGGATGGCCCTGTACCGTCAGAATTCATGGCTTGGTCCTAATGTCACGGAACCATGAACCAGACGTACAACAAGAGATAAATGAAAATAAGAAGGCTTTATTGAAAATAAAGCTGTAAAGCAAAAGTCCAAACGGATGGTGAAACCGAGCAGAGTCTTTGCGAAGCCAGAGGTCAGGAACCAGAAGGGTAGTCAGACGAAGCCAGGATCAGGAACCAGCAGGGTAGTCAGACGAAGCCAGAATCAGGAACCAGCAGGGTAGTCAGACGAAGCCAGGATCAGGAACCAGCAGGGTAGTCAGACGAAGCCAGGATCAGGAACCAGAAGCAGCAGCAGTCTTAGAAGCATGTGAACACAAGAGGACCAAGCAAGGAACTGAAGCCACAGACCTCCTATATATATGAGCTAGGCATCCAGCTCCTCCCAGGGGAAGGAGGAGCCGCAGGGTGGAAGGCTACAAGAAACCCAGGACCCAAGATGGCCGCCAGCACATGTCAAACGAAGGAGAGCAGCAAGCAGGTAAGACCATGACAATACTATTATCTGCTCACCTTACATTGTGACATCATAATGGAATCCTGGATACTATCACCTGCTGACCGTACATTGTGACTTCATAATGTAATCCTGAATACTATTATCTGCTGACCATCCATTGTGACATCATAATGGAATCTGGATAATATTATCTGCTGACAATACATTGTGACATCATAATGGAATTCTGGATACTATTATCTGCAGACCATACATTGTGACATCATAATGTAATCCCGGAAACATTATGACATCATAATGTAATCCTAGATACTATCATCTGATTACTATACATTGTGATATCATAATTTAATCCTAGATACTATCACCTGCTGACCATACATTGTGACATCATAATGGAATCCTGAATACTATCATCTGCTTACCATACATTGTGACATCATAACGGAATCCTGGATAGTATTATCTACTGACCATACATTGTGAAATCACAATGGAATCCTGGATACCATCATCTGCTGACCATACATTGTGAAATCATAATGGAATCCTGGATACTATCATCTGCTCAACTTGCATTGTGACATTATAATGGAATCCTGAATACTATCATCTTCTTACCATACATTGTGACATCATAATGGAATCCTGGATAGTATTATCTACTGACCATACATTGTGACATCACAATGGAATCCTAGATACCATCATCTGCTGACCATACATTGTGACATCATAATGGAATCCTGGATACTATTATCTGCTGATCATCCATTGTGACATCATAATAGAACCCTGGATACTATTATATGCTGACAATACATTGTGACATCATAATGGAATCCTAGATACTATCACCTGCTGACCATACATTGTGACATCATAATGGAATCCTGAATACTAATATCTGCTGACCATCCATTGTGACATCATAATAGAACCCTGGATACTATTATCTGCTGACCATACATTATGATATCATAATGGAATCCTGTATGCTATTATCTGCTGACCATATATTGTGTTAAAGGGGGTATTAATTATTGATATTTATGCAAATCTCAATAATTAATATTCATAAATAGGCGTGAGTCGTCTTGTGATAGCTCCGCCTATTTATGCCTTACCTAACAACAAAACACTACTGATTGCCCTACGCTACTCACTAAACTAGCTGCATGCGCCTTACTATCACTATACTACGGCGGCGACTACTAAAAACACCCTACACTGTATTATGAACAATAAGGAATATTTATTACACAATACACTTATACAAGTCTAACAATACGCTATACCTATATATATTCATGGATCAATGGATATGAATATACATACATATAGACGTACATACAGAAACAGTACTACAATAAACACAATACAAGCCTAACTACTGTTAGCGCAATTCATGCGCTTCTCCCTCTTCTTTGTGTGGTGCCAAATCAATTAGAAGTATAAGTATGTGTACACCATACTGCTTTATAATGAGACCAGACACACTAGGTGGTTTCATGAAAGCATCTTCTCATCTTCCCTGAGCCATGGTAGAAGAGCCTTTATTCCCAGTACATTCACTTAAATAGCAGACATGACATCACAAAAGGGGTGTTCCTTAAGAAGAGACTATTCGCTCCTTAACCTGATAGGAGTGGTTTCAGCAACTTCAACTGAGTTCATAGGTGTATTTGAAAACTGTAATGTAATCCCCTCTTCCCCCTCCCTTATTGACCTTCTCATACATATGGTTTGCAGCCATCTAGTGGACAGAAATGTGTACTACAGAATGTTCTCATTATATATGCATAAAATAATAAATCCTTCTCTCACAAATCCCTCCTTTTGCGGGAAATAGACCAGAGGTGAACAGGCAAAGTGAGGTACTCTCCCAACGCCCTAAACAGAGAAGAGCTGGACTTTCCTTATTGCTTCACCAGGTCCCCTCAACTCCCTTTCGGGTTTGCCTTCACCTTGTCCTATTTACCCCTCAACCATCAACAAGGTTTTATTTACTTAAGGATGGAATAACCTTTGTCTTTGACAGGGGCACAGTACATATACATAGTGTGGGCATGGATGTATTATACATTTTCAAAAAGAATTTTCCTAAAATGTAGAACTATATGACAGCCCATTAAAACCAAATTCTAATAACATTGTAGTCGCTGAACCAGTTCCCAAAACATTATTCTGGCCATGATATTAATTTCTGAATTATTCCCATCAGTTCATTTGATAAAGTCCATCAGTTTCTTCAGATCCTTGGTGATCCTTCCATCAGGGGCAGTGTTGTCCGGAATGTAGATGCAGCAGTTCCTGTAGACCCCTCCTTTTTCTGCTGTCAAGGACCAGTCGGTTCTGTAGAGTCATCACTGGAAAAGAGCTCAGTTGTTCCACCATTCCCTGCATAGCATCACAGATATAATTCACAAATCTCTGTTGATGACAATAGATATGTTAATCCAATAAAAAATTATTATTATTATTTTTTTTATATACTACTCATGGGAAATAATGACTCGAATCCTGCAACTATCTGACTTTTTGCTTTAAATTCATCAGAAACTCTTCTACAGATTCCTATGGCATCCATGTATAAACGTGAGTCAAAGGATGTAGGCAGTGACCTCCTTAGTCGTGACCGGACCTTGTTTTCTGATTTGATCTCACTCAGGAGGTGAGAATAGAACAAATGGCATCAGTACCCGATCAGGACTTGATCAGGGTACATTGACCACTTCATTCCACCTGCATCCCGGGTCGGAGTTTCAAATCTCCACACAATCACCAGATATCTGCGTTTTGATCATTTTGGTTGATAAACCAACTGTCAGAGTAAACATTAGAGTCACTACTTGTCTTCTTCAGCTGAATTATGTAAAAACAATATCCTGGAGGGAAAACACCAAAGGGCTTTCCTGTATAAATCCTGTCTCTAAGGTCAGTTTGTCATTATATTTTAAATTTGGACAAATATTTAATGTCAATTATAGGTAAGGATGTAGGGGCCACAGATGCAACTGAACTTTGAGGTTTCTCCCTTACCAACATTCGAAATTTGCCTAGGGGATCTTTGTCACTTTACACATGCTCCTAACACATATATCCCCGAATCCTGTTGGATAGGATTTCTAATGGACAGGAACAGAGGATAACATTCATCATGTTTGCAACTGTTTGGTGGTGTTCCCTTCAGGATAGTCATCCTTTGCGACAAACCTTTCAACAAACCTTCAGACAAACTCTAGAGGTAGTTTCCACTGGTTTATATTCCCAACACTTCAGACTAGTGCTCCATTCTGTTAATTTCCAATATCCACAGTTGGTATGGTCATATCTAAACACAATTACCATAGACTGGGTCAGTTCCAGTCACACAGATGTACTTATCAGACCAAAACCAAGTGTCCTACCTGTCATCTGTCTTACAGTCCACTATACTGCAAAAGTCAACTTAGTTGTTCCTGACTCATCTTGAAAATATAACACCGTTGGAATTTGATTTGACTGTGATTTCCCCTTTGTACAATATGGAACAAACAATAAGGCATGAAACAACATTATGGCTCTTATAGTCCTGGCACTTGATTGCAATACGATCAGTTTTTCCTTGCAATTCGACACCAGTGGCGGTGGTTATCAGGACTTGATGTAGATCTTCAAACCGTAGCTCTAGGACTTTCCACACGTCTCTCGTTTCACCACTACCCAATCTCCTGATTGTAAAGAATGAATCGCTTCTATACAGTCTGGATTCTAGGAAACAACTAAAACTTGGAAATGCAAATTAGACAATAACTTGTGCAACAGATAACAACATAATTTGGAAAACTACTATGCTGCATCTGGAACTATTGGGGAAATAGACACCTAATCCAGGAGCATTCCCAAAGAGTACTTCATAAGGACTTAGGCCTATCTTCCGGTTAGATGTATATCGGAGGGAGAAAAACCCCAGGGATAGGTACTCTCACCTCAGTCAGTATCTTTTAGCTGTAGCCTTTGCTACAGGCCAAATCTCTGAATATCCTGGAAAGAGATCAATACAGACACAGACATATTCACACTGTTCCACCTTTGTTCTGAATGTAGTCAACCCGCAGTCTCTGAAATGGGTAAGATGACTTGGCATATGCCTTCCTGGAACTCCCATAGTTCTCCCATCATTATTACAGCATTCACCTTCAACTAACCTAGTGGCAGCATTGTTGACCCCCAGGAGCCATCCACCACAGAACCCAATCACACCTTCTCTCTCTCGATTTGCCCATGTTCTAAATCCATCCTCTTTAGGTAGAGTGCCCTCTGAAGGAAGAGTTTATTACCAACTCTCCAGAGTCCTATTATCACTTCTACCTTTATCCTTTGATGTTTCCTTTCAGCCTCTGTAGCCTGTATCTGAAAAAGGCAAACTTTTTGGAAGTCCACTGGCCATAAGCCATCCTGTATCACACAGACTTCCACTTAGCGTAGACTTCAGGTAATAGGTTAGCCTCTACCTTCTCAGGCAGCATCAGGGCATCAAACATCTTTCATACATTCAGCATTCATTATTGATGGGCTTACCCATGGATCCAACAAAATCTCTGCTTCACTAGATTAGACCATAATAATGTGTGATACCGAAGGCATACCTGGATGTTAGTAGTCTTACCCTCAGCCATCTTACCAACCTCAGTGAGTGTCTTCAGCTCTGTCTCCTGCACTAACATTGCTGGAGGGAGTGGTTCTTTCTTGACAACATCAGATTAAGTAGGAACAGCATATCCTGTCCGAAATGATCCATCTTCCAGGAACCTGAAATGATCTACCAGAAACTCAAAAATGTGGTTATTAATTGGAGACATTAAATTAGAATTTTTATATTTTTATTTACTACTCCCAGAAAGCACTTTTTATTTTTATTTACAGAGGTGGGAAAAAGTATTTGTATTTACTACTCCCAGCCTCCCCCCCCCCCCCTCCAGATGCAGCAGAGTAATCGGATCTAATTTTGCACACCCTTAAGACGGTGATTAATTGGTGAGAGGAGTAGGAATTGCATTACTATATGCTCTTACACATGTGACACTACCCTTAGCCATGAGAGATCATGGAACATGTTTGCTATGAGGCAATGGAATTAGATCCCAAGGATTGTATAGATAACAGGGATCTAGCATTTGATTCTGGGTTGTTAATTCCGTATAGGGTGTTTCATTTGAAGGGGCTGAACATTTGTAGCTCCTCCCACGGGCGAGGAACTGGGCAAGTACATTCAAAGTCTTCCTCCCCCCCTTGTGGGGAGGACTGATAGGCAGCCACGCCCGCCTTAGGTCTTTGTTTGATTTAACTTTAACAATATGACAAAATAGGGACAAAATGAACTTCTCTCAAGCCTAGCCAACACTAGACCTTTCTAGATGATTCTTAAGACCATCCACTAAGGCAGCACTTAGGATTTTCTCATGCATAGCTAAAGTAAGCTCAAAAATCCAAATCCACCCAACTTTCCTGGAGTCTAGTGAAAACTTTCTCCACACTCTCGGTCCTGATGACAATGTGACTGACTGATGACCTAAACACTTCCTCCCAGCCTCAATTATCTTCACTATGCATTAAATCCCCAGCTCTACATTGGACTAAATTTTCCAAATCTTATAAATAATATGAGAAAACTCTCCATATTTTAACTAATTTTCTATAAAGCAGCATAAGTAAGTCCTCTGAATTGGGAATTCTATTCATCATGGTAAAATTGATTTTACTACTGGGTGTGGCATAATGATGCAGATATCCCTACACTTTCACTCATACCTGACTAAGGACTTAGAATGGGTGCAACCTTAGATTGATAGGATTGGACACTTCCAATTGGCATCATAGGAATAATTACTGCAGGTACATTTTTAACTGATGGGACATACAATTTGGAAAGGTTATTTTCAGACATCACTGGATATAATCCAGTGTTGAGAAGTATGATAGGATTGTGTCCTGTCTTTGAGATCCACAAACAACAGCATTTCTGTACCTGCACACACACTCCCATCCCCATAAGGAGGGGGGTTGATGTTCTAAGGAAGAGGGAGCAGAAGGCACAGTGGGTGGTGCTGATTAGCACATTCCAGTACATGGTGTAGAGGAGGGGCTGACAGAAAAATCAATAGTATTCTTTGATGGACCACAAGACCCAGGATTACTTTTTTTAAAGTTACAACAGATGTGGTGGGGGGAAGGGATGCCACATGGCAAACTTCTCCTGTTCTTTGTTCCTTGTTCCCTACCACACCCAAATCCTCCATTTTACAATACCAATATTGTCCATTCTTCTCTCAGTCACTTCCATATACACTTTTCCACAAACTTTAATTTAATCTATCTCCTACTGCATTTGCAACCTCTAGGGGGAACTTTTACACAAAACTGCATATTTCCGGATAATACCGGAAATCGCTGCTACTTAGTATGACAGAATGCTTTCAACTTTTATTCCTAACTGAAACTTTTTCCTTTCTTTTTCTCGCATCAACTAAGCCGCTGTTAATATCTCTTCACTCTGTCCTGCAACATTAGAATTTCCCATTATTGTAGTTACACAAAGTTCAAACAATTGCTATTTATCGACCCCGCTAACTTAAGCGTAGTTGCACAAAGATCAAACGGTATCCGATTACTATAAGTAATCGCTATCGAACCCACAAACTTAAGCGCAGTTGCACAAAGATCAAACGATATAATAGTATTGAGCCCACAATCTCTCTTGGTGAAGACCCCTAGTCAATTCACCGGGATACAAAATCTTAATAACTTCCAATTGCCTATGACAATTGGTGTTAACCCTTTCCTCAAAATTCTCGTCAGAACCTTGGCTGGGATCCAATTCTACGTCACAGGATATCCGACTCAGCTGTCTAACAACTTCCGTTTAGTTCCAGCATGTTCTACCACACAAAGAAGGAATATTTCAACACGTTCTTTCTAACGGACAGATCAGCTATAATTTGAACCCTTCTATCGCGATAACACCAATTCAACTCTTGAGAACCCACAAAAGCGGAAGTTTCAGAGGAGATTTGTAAGAAATAAAGCTTTCTTACCTTGCCGGCATGTGATCTCGTCTGATGGTTCCGTTTAAGTCGCTCTCGTGGCGTTTGAATCGGAAGTTACGCAAGCTGTCTGCCCCACTCATGGGCGCCATTTGTTAGCACAATTCATGCGCTTCTCCCTCTTCTTTGTGTGGTGCCAAATCAATTAGAAGTATAAGTATGTGTACACCATACTGCTTTATAATGAGACCAGACACACTAGGTGGTTTCATGAAAGCATCTTCTCATCTTTCCTGAGCCATGGTAGAAGAGCCTTTATTCCCAGTACATTCACTTAAATAGCAGACATGACATCACAAAAGGGGTGTTCCTTAAGAAGAGACTATTCGCTCCTTAACCTGATAGGAGTGGTTTCAGCAACTTCAACTGAGTTCATAGGTGTATTTGAAAACTGTAATGTAATCCCCTCTTCCCCCTCCCTTATTGACCTTCTCATACATATGGTTTGCAGCCATCTAGTGGACAGAAATGTGTACTACAGAATGTTCTCATTATATATGCATAAAATAATAAATCCTTCTCTCACACTACACTACACAGCACAATCCCAAATTCCACCCCACATACTATCTATACATTACAATAATACATTCATACACACAAATATCAGTAACCCACCCGCCTGACTAATCACTGTCCCTACGGGATACAAGGGGTTAAACACAATGGTGGCTCTGCAGGGGTTAATACCTGCAGGCCAAGGGACACAGGGTTCTGGGAGGTTAATGCTCTGCTGACTTGCAGAGCAGGGGAACAGAGCATTGAAGGGGCTAATGCTCTTCAGAGGGGTTACTGCTGGAGGTCTGCCAGGGTCTCAGCAGGGGTTACTGGGGCAGCAGGGTAGGGGATAAGGGCAGCAACCATGCTGTGGCGATTACAGGGTCCACAGGGGGACTGCTGGGCACTGAAGGGGTTAATGTTGGGGCAACATGGGACAGGCAGTGTAGGGGTTACTGCTGGAGGTCTGCCAGGGTCTCAGCAGGGGTTAATGTGGAGGTGGTGTAGCATGTCAGGGGTTCTGTGTTGTAGGGGTATCAGGGCAGCAGGAACAGGGGTTCAGGGGTTAAGGAGGAAGCAGGACAGGGGAAATCGATACTTAGCCAGCTGCTCCGTCCTTCTGCTCTCCTCCTCTGGGCTGCTCTGGGTTCAACTACTCAGGCTAGCCTACTCCACTTCTCTTCAGAGCGTTGCCAGCCTTTCAGGTTAGAGATGGGAAGTTCGGATCTTTTTCATGAATCGGATCTTCGGTTCACTTCCTGAGCCGGCAGAAGCAAGTGAACTGAAGATCAATGCGCATGCTCAGCTCATCGGATCTTCGGTTCACTTGCTGAGTCGGCTCTCAAGTGAACCGAAGGTCAGGAGGGACTGGCTCCTGGCAAACACAGCTCTGCTGCAGTGAATGCAGTGGAGCAGACTGTGATGTAGTGGCTATAGTTATTGCAGGGACTCAGATAATTGTCTGAGAGTTTATTAGTTAAAAGAATCGTGTCACCGAGTCCCTACCAGACTTCCTGCTCTGCTACAGCATGTAGCAGGGCTGTGTGTGGACAGGGTGCATGTAGCAGTGTAGCATGATGCTACACTGCTGCATGTACCCTGTACACACACAGCTCCGCTACATGCTAGACTAATGCCCCCCCCCCCCGGACTTGTGGAGACAGGGAGCCGCAGGAGGCCTGGCAGGGACTCGGTGACACAGTCTCTGACTCATTCGATTCTTTTAACTAATAGACTCAGACGATTCTCTGAGTTCCTGCGACTCCCCCTGTGCTGTGAGTCAGTGCTGGACTGCTGGCTGCCTCTGATTGGTTGGAGGGCGGGGAGGGGCGGGGCTAGCGTCCACTGTCGGCTCCTATTACACTGCCTGCTGCTGCCTCTATGCTAATCTGACTGAGCCGTTTCATTCGGATCAGCTCAGTCAGAGGAACCGACTCTTCCGGATCAGTGAACTGAATCTGTTCAAAAGAACGATTCGTTCATGATCCGGACATCACTATTTCAGGTATGTGCAGGCTGTATGGGGTTAGCGCAGCTCCTTCGCTGGCTGCGCTCTCTCCTCTTAGTGGGGGGGGGGATCTTCACTCCGGCATGCAGGGGGTACTCCTGAGCGCAGAGCACAGCGCTCTGCTGGGCGGCAGGCAGGCAGGGGTTCTCTGTCCCAGCGCCGGGTGCGCTCAGCTTCCGGGGGGGACCGATCTGTCCGAGCGCAGTGCTGCTGGGGTATTTAAACCCCGCAGCGCTCGCGCCCGCTTTACCGCCCTGCGCCAGCCCGCGCTCCCATGCAGGGGGATCCTTTGATCCTCCCGCCTGTGGAGATATCGCACATCTCTGGCGCTGTAATTACAGTGCCGGAGGTGAGCGGCACACAGGGGCATGGGAACTCTGTTCCCATGTCCCTGTTAGGCATACCATCTCCAGCGCTGCCGGAGATGGTGACAAAGGGCAGAGGATCTTTATTGATCATCTGTCCTTTGAAGAGGCCGAAACTGGACATAATTGTCCAGTTGTCGGTCTCTCCCCACCCAGCAGGCACATTCCAGAGGGGGGGGGGCATCCATGGGAGCTTCTGGGGACAGTTTAAC
Organism: Bufo bufo; assembly: GCF_905171765.1. Lineage (NCBI taxonomy): Eukaryota > Metazoa > Chordata > Amphibia > Anura > Bufonidae > Bufo > Bufo bufo. The sequence continues at coordinate 249,361,722 of NC_053390.1, read as the reverse complement.
TGTATATATATATACACTTATAGATGCTTGGGGCACATCCTTAAGTATATGTTGGTAAGGCTGATTAGTCAGCCTGCATTTGTGGGAGGGGCGGAGGCTCTTCATATACGAGCCACACCCTCACTTCCAGGCATGTGTTTTCAGGTGCACAGCTGCCGCTGGGTGTCATTAGCAAACTAGCTTCTCTGGTGGTAGGATTCTTTCTTTGCAGCATGGAGCTTCTTTTTTTGCTCTCTGCTACCGTGGTATGCACGCGCCATACTATGTAAGTAGGTTGGGCCGGGGCCGTCTCTCCTGGCCGGTTGGAACCGATTTTGCTCGCGAACGGGAGGCTTTGCCTCAGAATCTGCTACCTCAGGTTTGTTCGTTGGGCCTAAATACTTCTATTTTCTTTTCAACTTTGTTTGTTGGTAATAGGAGTTAGTTCCTATAAATCTTACAAGTTTCACTTTGCTTCGTTCGTCTCGTATGAAAAGTTACTTCAGCCGGTTTGCTGTAAAGAAATAGTTACCCGGGCTGCACGTGACGTCATGTTTGGAGATCGGATGCAGCGTTTATTGTTTAGGCCTCTTGCTGTAGCTGTAGCTGTTCCTTGCCATGTGTCTCCCCCGCTACCACCATCTTTAGACTTCATGTATTTCACTGCTCTATGAACTTAAAAACCCTACCGCACTTTCATGCTCTGCTGTTATCCTGAGCGGCATTTACACTTTCGGCTTTTATTTCATGTCTTATGCTGCATCCGCACGTCCTTACTGTTCTGCACTTTTCTACTCTTGGTTCATATTCACTCAGATTGGTCTCACATTCAAGCTGCGGTCACCTGTTGGCTGTTACATCTCATTCCGTCCCCAGCCGACAACCGGATCCGTATTAGACGCCTGTTATCACATGTTGTATACTCGGCTTACAGCTGCTACTGTTACTCCGTTTTCATGCTCTGGATGCACCACCCTGGTGTTCCCACCTTGCTCCACTCACAACCAGAGCTGCGTTTATACCAAATTTCATGCTCTGCTTATACCCAAAGTTGTGTCCACACTTCTACTGCTACACCAGGTCGTATACCCCACTCACCAAAGCCGCTTTCCATGTCTGCTGTCACATCAAGTTAATATTCTGTTCACATCCAAAGCTGCGTCCGCATGTCTGCTTTCACATCTTGTCCTATACTCCTTTCACTACTAGAGCTGCGTCCACGTGTCTGGTTTCGCATCACGTCAATACTCTGCTCACTTTCAGGTTGCATTTATACGTCTGCTTTATACCATGCTTTTCATGCGCTACCCATACTCAGAGCTGCGCCCATACCATGTTTTTTAGGTACCACTCACATCCAAAGCTGCATTCACCCATTTATTGTTACATCATGTGTTGTACTCTGCTCCCACTCAAAGCTACATTCTCCTGTTCATTGCTACATCATGGTTTTGCTCAATCTCACCTGGGCAGTCTGCACCCACCGCTCTGGTACCTCTCTCCCGACAAACATAACTGCGTTCTTTTCAGGCTTACGTTCCCTTCCTCTGTGGTCTGTTACATTCCATAGGCCTACTTTCTGTTTTAATCCTGGTTCATATTCACTCAGACTGGTCTCCTTTTACTTCTGGTTCGTATTCACTCAGATTGGTCTCCTGCCCCAGTTCACCAAACAGCTCCTCAGCAGAGGTCAGTGGGCCAGTAAGTTCCTGCTATGTTTTCACAGCTGTTTATTTGTCACGATAAGAGACTTCTCTTAGCGAACTTGCAATGCCTCAGGCTCTTGTTTTTTCTCCCATCTGTGTTTCAATTTCATGTTTACGTTTATGGTTCGCGGTGGTTAGTGTTTTATGTATGCACGTGCTTCGGATTACTAATGTCTATATTTTTAACGCCTGTTGGCAGTCATCTTCCTTAGGCCACCTTCTAGCCAATCCAATCATTCAAGTCGCTTCATATGCCATCAGGTCCGGCTTACGTTTTAATTACTTATCGTCACCGCAACGTCATCCCTCTGTCTTCGGGGGCCCTATGACTGATCCGGCCTCATGGCTCCGGGGGCCCCATGACCGTTTTTTCATGTTTTGTTTGTTAGGGGTACGACATGGTTGTAGGCTGGTTAGTGTTCCAGGTTTGCTGTTGGAGGGGGTCATGGTAATGCGAGTTCCCAAGGCATTCTGGTGCTGCATAAGTGGTTTATTAAAAAAAATAAAAAATCATAAGAGGCTCGCACGAGTGGCTCTTTGCTTATAGGACCTCACGACTGGCATCGTCATTTGTAGTTCGCACGGTCATCTGATACTTGTTCCGCCATAAGGGGCTCTCACGCATGGCTCCCGCCATAAGGGGCTCTCACGCATGGCTCCCGCCATAAGGGGCTCTCACGCATGGCTCCCGCCATAAGGGGCTCTCACGCATGGCTCCCGCCATAAGGGGCTCTCACGCATGGCTCCCGCTATAAGGGGCTCTCACGCATGGCTCTTGGCTTAGAGGATTTCACAATTGTCATCGACATTGGTAGGTCATACGGCCATCTGATACTATTTTCCATGGCACACCTTTCAGAAGTTTTCTTTTGTTCATTTATATTTTACAGATTAGTACTTGCGGTTCATTTCAGCCTCATTTCATTAAGACGCTTTACCCCATGTCTTTGTCTTTCTAGGTTATCAAGTCCCGGTTAATTACTAAACCCGTTGGGTTAAGCCCCAATCTTTTCCCCAGCTGTCCTTAATTCTAAGGTTCGCATCTCGGCGGCTGCCCGGCCCCATGGGCCCCTGGTGGTTGCTTCGGCCCCATGGCTTCAGGGGTCCGACCAATGGTTGTCGGTCCACCTGTGCAGCTATGCTTTTGAATGACTCATATCTTTACCTGCTTGGCCCCATGGCTTCGGGGGCCCGATGACCGCTTCGGCCCCATGGCTTCGGGGGCCCGATGACCGCTTCGGCCCCATGGCTTCGGGGCCCGATGACCGCTTCGGCCCCATGGCTTCGGGGGCCCGATGACCGCTTCGGCCCCATGGCTTCGGGGGCTCGATGACCGCTTCGGCTCCATGGCTTCGGGGGCCCGATGACAGCTTCGGCGGCCCGATGACTGTTTTCAGTCCTGCTGGGCTGATTGCCTGGTTGGTTGTCCATCTGTGCATCTGGGCTGATTTGGCCCCTATGTATCGCATACATACCTGCTTCCCTAATTTCCTAATAATCCATGTTGATTGCTCACTTTATGTTTTGACCGCAAACTTAATTGTTCATGCTTTCGTTCAGGTCCTGCCAGAGGAAGAACAAGTAGGGCAATTCCCTCTAACATTTCAGTCTCTGATCGTAGTCGATCATATCTTGTCAACCAGGTCCCCGCACAAAGTCTTTGCCTTTTTAACACGACCAGGAATTCATTTTCGCCGGTAACTTCATTGCATTGCATTCCCTCACTCATGGGAGAGCATAGACAGAATCTTGTATATTATGGCTTCGTAGCTTCTTGCCGCACTAATCTCAGACTCCCTACAACCACGTTGAATCGGATTTTGGACAAAGTCCAGCATTTCCTCACGGTAGAAGATTCAGATAGTAGGTCGGTCTTCACGTCTCAAGCGTAAAAACAATTCTCAGGGGCTCACAGTAGAACAACGTGCAGACCACGGCTAGCAGTTAGCTGTTGTCTGGGGAACTATTCAAGGACTCTCTTCCTATCTACATGGTTCTTTTTGGCCCTCATACCTGCATAGTCTAGGCAGTTAGGTTGCGGTCCCATGATCTCCTGAGGCTAGGGCATTGCCAGTACTCTCACTAGAACCAAACTTTACTAGTTTCAGTTGGTTTTTATGATCCATTTCACAACGTATTCCCGGTCCTCCATTCCGCTTTGGAGCAGTATCCGCAATATTGAGCATCATGTCTCTGGCCTTATCATCCACAAGATGGGTTGTAGGTCTCCTACTGGTCTTGCCTCATATACCCCCGAATTTTCGCTAGAGATCCCTGACGCCTTGCAGTTGGCTTGGGCATTAGTTTGCACATGCCATTCGAATTCCTTTTCTACCCTACTTGGCTTGGTTTTTGCCCACTTATAGGCCTACCCACGATCATGGCTTAGGGCACACAACAAGCCATTTAGTCAGGTCAGCTAAGACACGTCTAGCTGGGTCAGGTTGTTCCCGTTGTTTCTCTCCCTAGGGTTCTTTGGATACTTCTTGGCTGTAGCCATGGCCACAAGTTGGTAAGGCTGATTAGTCAGCCTGCATTTGTGGGAGGGGCGAAGGCTCTTCATATACGAGCCACACCCTCACTTCCAGGCATGTGTTTTCAGGTGCCCCACCCTCCCTCCCTTATCTTCTCATTTCCACAGGGTATGCCCACTTATAGGCCTACCCACGATCATGGCTTAGGGCACACAACAAGCCATTTAGTCAGGTCAGCTAAGACACGCCTAGCTGGGTCAGGTTGTTCCCGTTGTTTCTCTCCCTAGGGTTCTTCGGATACCTCTTGGCTGTAGCCATGACCACAAATATATATATATATATATATATATATATACATATATAACACAGGGGGTCTCAATGGGCAGCAATAAGCCCACCTATACATATATTATCTACATAGAGATGTATGCTGACAAAGGGGCACACATACATCTCTATGTATACACCTACTACCTGGACGGGCCCATGCAAAAGGGACAATATATATATGCATATATATAAGGGCATATATACATATATATTTAAATCCAACACTCCCCTCAACAATCCCCCTGTTGTCGAAATACGACAATAAACTTTGGGGAAGTGTTGGGATATATTTGCCCCCTCAACCCCCCTCTTGGTAACAGTTCAGGAAGGACTGAAGTAATATGACCCTTAAGTACCTAGTCATCACCCATCGTGCACTAACACCTCCGACCTGCCCTTTAACGTAACCAGGCGTCTCCATCCACAGAATACACCGTCTTCTTCTCTGGAACTTTCTTGGTCTGTGGTCTGTCAGTGTCAATCTTCAGGTATCAGCCTCTCCCAATGACTCTGGAATGGCTTCACCCTCACAGTCTATAGGTCGATCCACGTAGCAACCGTGGACTGGCCTCCTTTCGTTCTCGCTGTCAGTGTCGATCTTTAGGTACCCGCTGCCGTCCCCATCTTAGTATTTCTTTAGTCAGACTCTGGGATAGCTTCACCCTCACGATCTCCAGGTAGTACGGTCAACCATGGAATGACTTCCTGTTAGTAACGGCACGACTTTTCTTCCGACACTGCTTCTTCCATCTTGATTGAAGAATCAGTTGTTGGGGAGGTTCTCCCATGGACGGATACGTAGGTCTTTACAAGGCAGGTCAGAATTTCTGGTAAGAAGTGATGTCATGGTACCTAAATTCTAACTGCGGGAAAGAACACCGCACTCACTGACATTCAGTCCAACCCTTACAAACGTCACCGTCCCCATTCACACAAAAACAGGTCACATCCCTCCCAACACCACCAAATTCTATTAAATGTGTGTACCCATAGAGACTCATGCAACCTGGCCTATCTCTCTACACCTCCAAAGACACAGGTAGGTCACAGACCCCCGTGTCAATGGGAAACGACTATAGGATGCAAATGTGTACAGCCAAGTTATAACTCACCGCAGTGTGTTGGGCGAGTTTCCCTGAGTATAGGCTGTCACACATTTGTACCTAGAGTGTCCATGGGTACACAATCAACAACAAACAAAATCAAAATATGTACATAGGGCTATGGGGTTTCAGGATAGCACAAGTTATAAGTCCTGAACCCTCATAGGAAACAAAGTGTATCCATAAAATTTTTGGCTACAGGGCAATGTTTGAGTTATGTCCTGAGCCTCCTCCTCCGGTTAGTTCGGTAAAGTTCTGTCTGGTTCTGGTGTATTTGGTCAATAAGTCCCTTGACCCTCCAATAATGTAGATGATGATGACCAGAACCAGAGTAAATTTCACCGGGTGAAACAAGAGATAGTAGCTGAATAAGCTCTTCCACCCGAACATCTCCAAGTCTTTCTCCAGAGCCTGAAATAATGCTCCCGCTGGATTGTGGCACAGTCCTCCATCTCTTGAAAACCTCTGAACAGAGGTCGCTTGGTTGCCAAAATGCAGTGGGATCCTCTGGAGCCTCACAAGAGTGTCAGGGGGGATAGCTACTCTCTTCTGTGGCGTCACCTGGGTTTTTCCTCTGCTCCATAGTGAACACACCTATGACAGAAGAAAATTCCAGGCGCTCCTGGGGGATTTCTCCCCTCACGGTGCAATTGATGTCAAAATCCCAGCACCAATACCTTTGACCCATGAGTAGAGAAAGGTATTGGGCTGCCCTTTATCTCACAGGACCCCTCGTTATCCTAACATTGGTGTCTGAACACCCTACCTTCAGAGGATCGCGTCCTCTGCTACACATCCCTCTGCACCAACAGATAAGGATGGCCGCCCTACTAGGTTAGGATAACTGAAGTGAGCTGTGAGCAAAGCACCATCTTGTTATTGATGGGACTGTATCCCCGTCCACTCATTTGTACCCAGGCCGATTTCCCCCTGTGATCCCGTCTTGTGGAGGCCCGCAGAACCAATGGCATAGTCATGCCCTGGCTCCCCAGGACCCCACAACACAAGAACAAGGGGGTATTAATTATTGATATTTATGCAAATCTCAATAATTAATATTCATAAATAGGCGTGAGTCGTCTTGTGATAGCTCCGCCTATTTATGCCTTACCTAACAAAAAAACACTACCGATTGCCCTACGCTACTCACTAAACTAGCTGCATGCGCCTTACTATCACTATACTACGGCGGCGACTACTAAAAACACCATACACTGTATTATGAACAATAAGGAATATTTATTACACAATACACTTATACAAGTCTAATAATACGCTATACCTATATATATTCATGGATCAATGGATATGAATATACATACATATAGACGTACACACAGAAACAGTACTACAATAAACACAATACAAGCCTAACTACACTACACAGCACAATCCCAAATTCCACCCCACATACTATCTATACATTACAATAATACATTCATACACACAAATTTCAGTAACCCACCCGCCTGACTAATCACTGTCCCTACGGGGTACAAGGGGTTAAACACAATGGTGGCTCTGCAGGGGTTAATACCTGCAGGCCAAGGGACACAGGGTTCTGGGAGGTTAATGCTCTGCTGACTTGCAGAGCAGGAGAACAGAGCATTGAAGGGGTTAATGCTCTTCAGAGGGGTTACTGCTGGAGGTCTGCCAGGGTCTCAGCAGGGGTTACTGGGGCAGCAGGGTAGGGGATAAGGGCAGAAACCATGCTGTGGCGATTACAGGGTCCACAGGGGGACTGCTGGGCACTGAAGGGGTTAATGTTGGGGCAACATGGGACAGGCAGTGTAGGGGTTACTGCTGGAGGTCTGCTAGGGTCTCAGCAGGGGTTAATGTGGAGGTGGTGTAGCATGTCAGGGGTTCTGTGTTGTAGGGGTATCAGGGCAGCAGGAACAGGGGTACAGGGGTTAAGGAGGAAGCAGGACAGGGGAAATCGATACTTAGCCAGCTGCTCCGTCCTTCTGCTCTCCTCCTCTGGGCTGCTCTGGGTTCCACTACTCAGGCTAGCCTCCTCCACTTCTCTTCAGAGCGTTGCCAGCCTTTCAGGTATGTGCAGGCTGTATGGGGTTAGCGCAGCTCCTTCGCTGGCTGCGCTCTCTCCTCTTAGTGGGGGGGATCTTCACTCCGGAATGCAGGGGGTACTCCTGAGCGCAGAGCACAGCGCTCTGCTGGGCGGCAGGCAGGCAGGGATTCTCTGTCCCAGCGGCTTCCGGGGGGGGGGGGGACCGATCTGTCCGAGCGCAGTGCTGCTGGGGTATTTAAACCCTGCAGCGATCGCGCCCGTTTTACCGCCCTGCGCTAGCCCGCGCTCCCAGGCAGGGGGATCCTTTGATCCTCCCGCCTGTGGAGATATCGCACATCTATGGCGCTGTGATTACAGCGCCGGAGGTGAGCGGCACACAGGGGCATGGGAACTCTGTTCCCATGTCCCTGTTAGGCATACCATCTCCAGCGCTGCCGGAGATGGTGACAAAGGGCAGAGGATCTTTATTGATCATCTGTCCTTTGAAGAGGCCGAAACTGGACGTAATTGTCCAGTTGTCGGACTCTCCCCACCCAGCAGGCACATTCCAGAGGGGAAGGGGGCATCCATGGGAGCTTCTGGGGACAGTTTAACTGTATATATATACACTTATAGATGCTTGGGGCACATCCATAAGTATATATATATATATATACATATATAACACAGGGGGTCTCAATGGGCAGCAATAAGCCCACCTATACATATATTATATACATAGAGATGTATGCTGACAAAGGGGCACACATACATCTCTATGTATACACTTACTACCTGGACAAGCCCATGCAAAAGGGCCAATATATATATGCATATATGTAAGGGCATATATACATATATATTTAAATCCAACACTCCCCTCAACACATTGTGACATCATAATAGAACCCTGCATACTATTATCTGCTGACAATACATTGTGACATCATAATGGAATCCTCAATACGATTTTCTGCTGACCATACATTGTGACATCATAATAGAACCCTGGATACCATCATCTGCTGACCATACATTGTGACATCATAATGGAATCAAGGATACTATCATCTTATTACTATACATTGTGACATCATAATGGAATCCTGGATAGTATTATCTGCTCACCTTACATTGTGACATCATAATGGAATCCTGGATACTATCACCTGCTGACCATATATTGTGACATCATAATGGAATCCTGGATACTATCACCTGCTGACCATACATTGCGACATCATAATGGAATCCTGGATACTATTATCAGCGGACCATACATTGTGACATCATAATGGAATCCTGGATACTATCATCTGCTCAACTTAGATTATGACATCATAATGGAATCCTGAATACTATCATCTGCTTACCATACATTGTGACATCATAACGGAATCCTGGATAGTATTATGTACTGACCATACATTGCTACATCACAATGGAATGCTAGATACCATCATCTGAAGACCATACATTGTGACATCATAATAGAATCCTGGATACTATTATCTGCGGACCATACATTGTGACATCATAATGGAATCCTGGAAACTATCATCTGCTCAACTTACATTGTGACATCATAATGGAACCCTGAATACTATCATCTGCTTACCATACATTGTGACATCATAACGGAATACTGGATAGTATTATGTACTGACCATACATTGTGACATCACAATGGAATGCTAGATACCATCATCTGAAGACCACACATTGTGACATCATAATGGAACCCTGGATAATATTATCTGCTGACAATACATTGTGACATCATAATGGAATTCTGGATACTATTATCTGCAGACCATACATTGTGACATCATAATGGAATCCCGGAAACATTATGACATCATAATGTAATCCTAGATACTATCATCTGATTACTATACATTGTGATATCATAATGTAATCCTAGATACTATCACCTGCTGACCATACATTGTGACATCATAATGGAATCCTGAATACTATCATCTGCTTACCATACATTGTGACATCATAACGGAATCCTGGATAGTATTATCTACTGACCATACATTGTGACATCACAATGGAATCCTGGATACCATCATCTGCTGACCATACATTGTGACATCATAATGGAATCCTGGATACTATTATCTGCTGACCATACATTGTGACATCATAATGGAATCCTGGATACTATTATATGCTGGCAATACATTGTGACATCATAATGGAACCCTGGATACTATTATCAGCTCACCTTACATTGTGACATCATAATGGAATCATGGATACTATCACCTGCTGACCATACATTGTGACATCATAATGGAATCCTGAATACTATTATCTGCTGACCATCCATTGTGACATCATAATGGAACCCTGGATACTATTAAATGCTGACAATACATTGTGACATCATAATGGAATCCTTGATACTATCATCTTATTACTATACATTGTGACATCATAATGGAACCCTGGATACTATTATATGCTGACAATACATTGTGACATCATAATGGAATCCTGGATACTATTATCTGCTCACCTTACATTGTGACATCATAATGGAATCCTGGATACTATTATCAGCGGACCATACATTGTGACATCATAATGGAATCCTGAATACTATCATCTGCTTACCATACATTGTGACATCATAACGGAATCCTGGATAGTATTATCTACTGACCATACATTGTGACATCACAATGGAATCCTGGATACCATCATCTGCTGACCATACATTGTGACATCATAATGGAATCCTGGATACTATTATCTGCTGACCATACATTGTGACATCATAATGGAATCCTGGATACTATTATATGCTGGCAATACATTGTGACATCATAATGGAATCCTGGATACTATCACCTGCTGACCATACATTGTGACATTATAATGGAATCCTGAATACTATTATCTGCTGACCATCCATTGTGACATCATAATGGAACCCTGGATACTATTAAATGCTGACAATACATTGTGACATCATAATGGAATCCTTGATACTATCATCTTATTACTATACATTGTGACATCATAATGGAACCCTGGATACTATTATATGCTGACAATACATTGTGACATCATAATGGAATCCTGGATACTATTATCTGCTCACCTTACATTGTGACATCATAATGGAACCCTGGATACTATTAAATGCTGACAATGCATTGTGACATCATAATGGAATCCTGGATACTATTATTTGATGAACATACATTGTGAAATCATAATGGAATCCTGGATATTATCACCTGCTGACCATACATTGTGACATCAAAATGGAATCCTGGATACTATCATCTGCTCACCTTACATTGTGACATCATGATGCAATCCTGGATACTATCACCTGCAGACCATACATTGTGACATCATAATGGAATCCTGAATACTATTTTCTGCTGACCATCCATTGTGACATCATAATGGAACCCTGGGTACTATTACATGCTGACAATACATTGTGACATCATAATGCAATCCAGGATACTATTATCTGCTGAACATACATTGTGACATCATAATGCAATCCTGGATACTATCACCTGCTGACCATACAATGTGACATCATAATAGAATCCTGGATACTATTATCTGCTGACCATACATTGTGACATCATAATGTAATCCTGGATACTATCATCTGATTACTATACATCAGGGGTACTCAACTGGCGGACCGCGGTCCAAATACGGACCGCGGCCGCCAGTTGTCCGGGCCCCGGCCATCCTTCAGAGCGCTCCTCCTCTCCTGCACACTGTAGCGTGCAGGAGGAGGAGCTTACCGGTGCACTTCCTCCTGTCCCACTCCCAGAGCGCTGAGCGCAGTGAGACATGTAGCGCTCCTCCTCTCCTGCACACTCTGGTACGTGCAGGAGGAGGAGCTTACCGGCGCACTTCCTCATTCCCAGGGGCGCAGTGAGAGACGGCTCCCTCCACATGCAGGCACCAGCGCTTTCATCCGGCACCTGCAGGTGGAGGGAGCTTTCCCCCTCAGTGCGCTCACAGGTCCCTCCTCCCCTGCAGCAGCGGCAGCACATAAGGGAGCTTCAAGCTCCAAAGGACACTTACGTGCTGCTGGAGAGGGGAGGGACATCACCACTGCCACCAATGAAATAAATGTCACATTTGGGAAGGAAGGGGGGTGTGGAGAGGGAGGGCTACTGAGAGGCGGGAACACGTCACTGACTGCAGGAAAGGACTCCAGTCAGTGTCGTGTTCCCATCTCTCCTGGGCCATCTTCTTTAGGTAACCTGATTAAATAAAGTGATTAAGCCCCATCAAACCATGATAGTTTTGTTCCGCATCCAATTCCCATTATTGGGGCATTGGATGCGGACCCCTTAGTTTCAATGGAGCGGAAAAAGATGCAGACAGCACACAGTGTGCTGTCTGCATCTCTTGTGGCCCCATTGTAATTAAGGGGTCTGCATCCAATCCCCCAATAATGGGAATTGGATGCGGAACAAAACTATCATATGTCTGTTCTGTGGCTTGGGTTGCCACTCGGCCAGTAGTTCACCAGCAAGGCTGGTATTTTAGTTCCCTTGCCGGTGCCAGAATTTTCCTGTAAGGACTGTTAAGGTACTTTCACACTTGCTGCAGGACAGATCCAACAGGCTGTTCACCCTGTCAGATCCGTCCTGCCGCTATTTCGCCGGACTGCCACTCCCCATTGACTATTGCGGGAGTGGAGCTACGGCGCAGCATGGCAGTGCACGGCGTGAGGCCGCCAGACGAAAAAGTCGGACATGTAGTACTTTTAGTCTGGCGGCCTCTCACCGTGCTGCGCCGTAGCTCTGCCCCATCCCCATTATAGTCGATGGGCACAGTGCAGCGGCACGGCGAAGTAGTGGCAAGATGGATCTGACAGGGAGAGAAGCCTGTCGGATCCGTTCTGCTGCAAGTGTGAAAGTACCCTTACTAATGAGGGCTTCCATCATGGAACGCCCATTAGTACAGCATTTACCTCCACCGCTACTTGTGCTAGTAAAAAAAAATATATATATTACGGTACCTCCACCTCCATTTGCTCACGCTGTGGAGAACACTCCCTGCTGACTAGAAGCTCAGGACAGGACCTACAAGACGTCATCACGTTGGAGCACCGGTCCTGAGCTTGCAGTAAGCAGCGAATGTTCACCGCAGCCAGGTAATGGGGGCATTACTCTTACTGAGGGCACTAATGGGGACATTATTCTTACTGGGGGCATTATTCTTACTGGGGCACTAATGTGGCCATTACTAATTCTGGGACTTACCCGGGGCACTCCACTATAACGGCAGAGTGCCCCACGCGCATGGATCACATGATCGCATGGCATCTTTACTGTTGGCGTTCAGCTCGGACCTTCACCTGACTGCAGACCCAGGTATGTAGACCTTTAATAAAACTAGTTGAGTACCCCTGCTATCGATTGTGACATCATAATGGAATCCTGGATACTATTATCTGCACACCATACATTGTGACATCATAATGGAATCCCGGATACATTACGACATCATAATGTAATCCTGGATACTATCATCTGATTACTATACATTGTGATATCATAATGTAATCCTAGATACTATCAACTGCTGACCATACATTGTGACATCATAATGGAAACCAGAAAACTATCATCTGCTTACCATACATTGTGACATCATAACGGAACCCTGGATACTATCACCTGCTGATCATACATTGTGACATCATAATGGAATCCTGAATACTATTATCTGCTGACCATCCATTGTGACATCATAATGGAACCCTGGATACTATTATATGCTGACAATACATTGTGACATCATAATGGAATCCTGGATACTATTTTCTGCTGACCATTCCTTGTGACATCATAATGGAATACTGAATACTATTATCTGCAGACCATACATTGTGACATCATAATGGAATCCTGGATACTATTATCTGCAGACCATACATTGTGACATCATAATGGAATCCCGGATACATTATGACATTATAATGTAATCCTAGATACTATCATCTAATTACTATACATTGTGATATCATAATGGAATCCCGGATACATTATGACATCATAATGTAATCCTAGATACTATCATCTAATTACTATACATTGTGATATCATAATGTAATCCTAGATACTATCACCTGCTGACCATACATTGTGACTTCATAATGGAATCCTAAATACTATTATTTGCTTACCATACATTGTGACATCATAATAGAATCCTGGATACTATCTTCTGGTCACCTTACATTGTGACATCATAATGGAATCCTGGATACTATCACCTGCTGACAATACATTGTGACATCATAATAGAATCCTAAATACTATTATCTGCTGACCATACATTGTGACATCATAATGGAACCCTGGATACTATTATATGCTGACAATACATTGTGACATCGCAATGGAATCCTGGATACTATTATCTGCACACCATACATTGTGACATCATAATGGAATCCCGGATACATTATGACATCATAATGTAATCCTGGATACTATCATCTGATTACTATACATTGTGATATCATAATGTAATCCTAGATACTATCAACTGCTTACCATACATTGTGACATCATAACGGAATCCTGGATAGTATTATCTACAGACCATACATTGTGACATCACAATGGAATCCTGGATTCCATCATCTGCTGACCGTACATTGTGACATCATAATGGAATCCTGGATACTATCATCTTATTACTATACATTGTGACATCATAATGGAATTCTGGATACTATTATCTGGTGACCATACATTGTGACATCATAATGGAACCCTGGATACTATCACCTGCTGATCATACATTGTGACATCATAATGGAATCCTGAATAATATTATCTGCTGACCATCCATTGTGACATCATAATAGAACCCTGGATACTATTATATGCTGACAATACATTGTGACATCATAATGGAATCCTAGATACTATCACCTGCTGACCATACATTGTGACATCATAATGGAATCCTGGATACTATCACCTGCTGACAATACATTGTGACATCATAATAGAACCCTGGATACTATTATCTGCTGACCATACATTGTGATATCATAATGGAATCCTGTATGCTATTACCTGCTGACCATACATTGTGACATCATAATGGAATCCTCAATACTATTTTCTGCTGACCATCCATTGTGACATCATAATGGAACCCTGGATACTATTAAATGCTGACAATACATTGTGACATCATAATGGAATCCTGGATACTATCATCTTGTTACTATACATTGTGACATCATAATGGAATCTTGGATACTATTATCTGCTGACCATACATTGTGACATCATAATGGAATCCTGAATTCTATTATCTGCTGGCCATCCATTGTGACATCATAATGGAACCCTGGATACTATTAAATGCTGACAATACATTGTGACATCATAATGGAATCCTGGATACTATCATCTTGTTACTATACATTGTGACATCATAATGAAACCCTGGATACTATTAAATGCTGACAATACATTGTGACATCATAATGGAATCCTGTATGCTATTACCTGCTGACCATACATTGTGAAATCATAATAGAACCCTGGATACTATTATCTGCTGACAATACATTGTGACATCATAATGGAATCCTCAATACTATTTTCTGCTGACCATACATTGTGACATCATAATAGAACCCTGGATACCATCATCTGCTGACCATACATTGTGACATCATAATGGAATCAAGGATACTATCATCTTATTACTATACATTGTGACATCATAATGGAATCCTGGATAGTATTATCTGCTCACCTTACATTGTGACATCATAATGGAATCCTGGATACTATCACCTGCTGACCATATATTGTGACATCATAATGGAATCCTGAATTCTATTATCTGCTGGCCATCCATTGTGACATCATAATAGAACCCTGGATACTATTAAATGCTGACAATACATTGTGACATCATAATGGAATCCTGGATACTATCATCTCCTTACTATACATTGTGACATCATAATGGAATCTTGGATACTATTATCTGCTGACCATACATTGTGACATCATAATGGAATCCTGAATACTATTATCTGCTGACCATACATTGTGACATCATAATGGAATCCTGGATACTATCATCTGCTCACCTTACATTGTGACATCATAATGGAATCCTGGATACTATCACCTGCTGACCATACATTGTGACATCATAATGGAATCCTGGATACTATTATCTGCGGACCATACATTGTGACATCATAATGGAATCCTGGATACTATCATCTGCTCAACTTACATTGTGACATCATAATGGAATCCTGAATACTATCATCTGCTTACCATACATTGTGGTCGTGGCTACGGATACTGAAGAGAACGAGAGATGACTACGTGGCCATGGGTGACCTGGTATGGTTGGCCTGAGGTGTGCCCGACGCCATGTCCGAGGGTAGGCCTATAAGGGGGCCTACCCGGGTGAAACTAAAAGGAGAAGGGAGGGAAGAGGGTGGGGCACCGCTAGCACCCGAAATGGGGGGGGGAGGCTCAGAGAATTTATAAGCCTCCGCCCCTCCCACAATTACAGGCTGTGAACAGCCTTAATATTTGTGGTCGTGGCTACGGATACTGAAGAGAACGAGAGATGACTACGTGGCTATGGGTGACCTGGTATGGTTGGCCTGAGGTGTGCCCGAAGCCATGTCCGAGGGTAGGCCTATAAGGGGGCAAAAGAGACGGTTAGGTTGGAATTAGCGTTTAATTATATTTATTGAGGTTACAACACGAGGTTACAGAAGGCGTCAGAGATTTCCTTATGCGGATTGGGAATGTATCGGGTGAAGCAGGAGGACTGCCAGCGGCCCATTTTGCGGATGATGTGGCATGGGACATTGTGTTTTGAAGCTGCCGAGGCGGCACCTATGCGGAAGGAGTGACCAGATATGGTTCTGGGATCGTGGCCCAACCCCTTGGCCAGGATGCGGATATGGTGGATGAACTGGGCCGTGGTGAGAAATGTTCCTTTGAACGGTAGAAGTGGTTCGTTCTTGGAGGAATGAGCCAGCAGGGCCAATAGCTTGTTGAGAACCTGGACCGGGCACCACTTGTTGAAGGTTCGGAAGTATTTGATTTGGACAGGCGGCCCGGATTGCCATGTTTTAGTGGATGTCAGGTTTAGGACGTGGTGATCTGGGTAAAAGACTAACTGGCTTTTGGTTAAACCTTTGGTTTTGGATGATACTACGGAGAATTCTCCTGGGCGTAGGAAACCATAAAAGCTCAGATACATGGCGGCTTTAATGACCATGGAAGGAAGAAGGCCAAAAGCACTACCGTCTAATGAGTCTGAGAGCTTTCTGAACAGCTCCCCTGACACTGGTTGCCTGCTGGGCGTGCTGCTCTGGCTGTTCTTGAGGATGCCCCTGAGGGTGGCTTTGACTACTGGGGAAATGAAGGTTGACTTGCTACCTGGGTCCCTCAGCATGGAGTGGTGCTGAACCCCTGACAAATACAGCTTTATGGAGTTGTAGGATAGCTTGAGGTGTGTGTGACAATATGCGAGAAAGGCTATTAAATATGTGGACCTATCTGTGTTGGTTCTAGGATGGAGACGGGAAAACTGTTTGTAGATGTTCCAACCGGTCCTGTAGTTCCTGACCGTGTTGGCGGAAAGAGAGCTGTGCATGAGGGACTTGGCTGTGGAGATGAAATGTCCTAATCCATGCGTAGGGTGTGCTAATCCGGAGGCGAAAGACTCATTGATTCCGCCTCTGGCATGATCTGGAAGAAAAGATCAAGGTTAAAACGGGACAGTGCTTCGGCAGCTGTATTTCGAATGCCTGGGATGTGCCTGGCTGAAATATGGAAGTTGTGACGTAAAGATAGCCATACTAGCCTGCGAACGAAGGACATGATGTGAGTACATTTGGAGCGCCCTTTACTGAGGATATCAACCACGGATTGGTTATCCGTGATGAAAGCAACTGGGGAATCTGTCCATTGGTTGCCCCATACCTGAGCGCCGCCACTATAGGATAGATTTCCAGCAGGGGAGAAGACCTAAGGAACTCAGGTAAGGAGGAAATTGCAGAGGGCCATGGTGCAGCGAACCACTGATTGTTGTAGATGGCTGCGAAACCTCTGGATGCTGCAGCATCTGAGTAGACCATGGGGAAATCGGGACTCCATTGGGGAATAAACAGAGAAACCCCATTCCAGTGGGCAATGAAGGAATTCCACATGGCCAAATCAGCCATTGCCTGGGCATCCAGGAACACCGTGGAGTCCTGCTCGGGCGCTGATGGTAATAAATCTAGAAGCCCGGACATGAAGGCTTTCCCTTGGGGCATGATCCTGGTGGCGAAATTTAACATGCCGAGGAGTGACTGCAGCTCTCGTTTGGTGAGGACGTGGGAGCCTGTGAACTGCGTAATGATTGATCTGATTTTGAGAAGCTTGTCTGCTGGCAGTCTAGCTTCCATTTTCTCTGTATCGAGCACGATACCGAGAAAGGTGACTACCGTGGCGGGTCCCTCGATTTTGGATGGGGCTACCGGAACCTGGAGATCTTTGAGAATGCCCAGGAAGTTATTAAGTTTGCACGGTTTAACATTGGGAGGTTCGATCAGGAGAAAATCGTCGAGGTAATGTAGTGCCATAGGACACTTGCAGCGATTGACCAAGATCCAGTGGAGGGCTTGGGCGAACCGGTCAAATAGCCAGGGACTGCTTTTTGAACCAAATGTTAAACGGGTAGCAAAATAATAACTGTCCTGCCATTTGATGCCGTGGAATTTCCAAAGCTGGGGGTCAATGGGCAGCAGTTTAAACGCGTCAGCAATGTCAGCTTTAGACAACCAAGCTCCTTGGCCCGCTAACAGAATGAGGGAAATGGCCTCCTGGAGTGAAGAATATTTCATGGTGAATTCTTCCGATGGGATCAGGGAGTTTAGGCTGGGGATATGCGAACCATGAGGCGCTGACCGGTCATAAATCAGTCGTTTTTTATTGGTGAATTTCTTGGTAACAATGCCGACAGGGTTAATCCTCCAGGAGTTGAAGGGAATGTGAGGGAAGGGGCCGATAAGGAAACCCTTCTCTACTTCCGATTGGATGAGGGAATCCACCGCGTCGGCATCCTGGACTGCGGACAGTAAATTGGGACCCTCCCAGGTGGACCGAGGAAGGGCGATGAGACCCGTGTGAAAGCCCTTACTGAAATCTGAAAGCAAGAATTCGACCAGGTCGGGGCTGTAGTGATCCTGGAGAAGCCTGCCCAGAAGCTCCACATTGACCCCGCTTAGTCATTTGTGCTTGGCCGTTCGCTGTGGGCATACTGAGATGGGGTGAGCCCGGAAGCAGGAGGAGCAGACATGTAGAGCCCTGCACTGGTTATAGTTGCAGGAGACTAGGTTGTAGTTATTGCAGATTTGACTATTGCCTAGGAAAATGATGGGGCGGCCCAATTTGTCAGTGTTGCTGTGCCTCAGTTGAGTGCCGGAGGGGCTGGCCGTGGGCCTGCCGGGAGCCATCGGTTGGCCAACGGAGGGACACCAATCGGAGGTGTGGAGGATGGACTGGCAGGAGCTGCAAGCTGGGGCTTTTAAACCGGCGAAGTGCCGGCAGAAAAGTTCCATGTCCAGACACGCCCAATTGGTGACCCGCTGGTACTGAGCCAGCGCTGCGGCGGCTTTGGCCGAGAAGGAGCGGTGGTAATCGTAGAATGCGAATCCGCCATATTTATACCCCAGGTCGGTGACTCTGTACATATACAAGTCCAACTCCTCTCTTCTTTCAGGGTGGGCGGTGCAGACTATGTCTCTGAAGAGGCTAAAAGCCAGGACAAACTCGGGAACGGTAAGTTTTTTGTTCAACCGAGCGTCCCTGGATTTTAGGACAATGGAAATGTTTTCACAAGCTATTGTCTTGTTCTCTATGATGTCATGGGTGGCTATCAAGATGGCAGCTAAATTAACATCTTTGCCCTCCAGAATGTCTTTTTTGATGCTATCTGTAATGAAGTGAGCTGGATCTATCTCTGAGAGGTTGGAAACCCTACCTGGGGAGGTAGGCTGAGGTGAGGGAGCTGGAACGGAAGGACGCTCGGGAGGGTCAACTGCCAAGTGCCTGGATTCCACTGCTGACAGTCTATTTTGAACGTCCAGAACCGAAAAGGACAGGCTGTTGATGGTGGCATGTAACTGGGTCAATGACAGTTGTATGGTGGACATTGACACATTCTCCCTGGGTGGGGATGACGACCCGGACATCAAAAGTCTGAAAAATTCCGCCTTTCTGGCGGAGGCCGGATGAGGTATCCCTCTTCTATTGAGCTCGGTGATCAGTTTAGGGATGGTCCAACTCCTGAGAGAAGTAACGCTGGCGTGCTCTGAGGCGAGGGTCTCTGGAATTGAAGAAGTCTCCCCCATGTTGTCCAGATGAGACATGCTGGAATTTGGAAGGATTACAGTTACTGTCTGAAGGATTTTACCCGGGAACCGTGCGAGTGCTGTGGAGCCGATGATTGTGGAAAGAAAACCGCTCGGAAGAAGGGAGGTGTGAGGAGCTATGTCACCGCGTGTGCCCGGGGGTTTAAGAGACTAACGTACCTGGTGGTTTGGAGCTCCTGGATTTGAGACCCGTCTTGGGAAATTCCTGTTCCGTAGGAATGGACCGTGATCGAGCTTGAAGAAATCATGACAAGTAAATGGCTGGCCGAAAGTAGAAGTAGAGTAAAAGGGGTGGGTGGGCCGTGCCCCGATGGAGAGGCTTCCCCTGACAGAGTGAACAGGACGAACCTGTAACCTTACAGAAAGAGGGTACGCGAGCCTGCGGGACGTGACCGGGCGAGACCTGGACCGTGGATCGGAAGGAAGATTTAGACAGGGAGACGTGGACAGGCTTGAGAATAGAGGGCCTGAATGACGAAAACAGGCGTGGAGCGTGAAAGCAAGGCTGGATGAGGTGACCGGCGAGATACATGAAAGACGTAGGGCCTGGTTGAGTGCGGGAATGAAACATGGACGGAAAGGAGGCCTGGGTAACGTGAACAGGCGTAAAACATATATGAAATGGAGGCCTGAGTAACGTAAACAGGCGTGAAATATGTACGAAAAGGAGGCCTGAGTAACGTAAACAGGCATGAAACATATACGAAATGGAGGCCTGAGTAACGTAAACAGGCGTGAAACATACGAAATGGAGGCCTGAGTAACGTAAACAGGCGTGAAACATATACGAAATGGAGGCCTGAGTAACGTAAACAGGCGTGAAACATGTAGGAAAAAGAGACCTGAGTAATGTAGACAGGCGTAAAAGACGTGGATGAATGGAGGCCTGAGTAACGTAAACAGGCGTGAAACATATGCGAAAGGGAAGCCTGATTGACGAAAACAGGCGTGAGACATGTACGAACAGGAGGCCAGAGTAACGTAAACAGACATGAAACATGTACAAAAGGAGTAAAATAGTAGAAGACTGGCACTCTCAACACAGGGGTCATTAGGTTGCAAATCACAAAATTTAATGTAGGTACATAAAAGGTTAAAATTAATATTGATAAAATGCGTAATTACATACACTGTTGATAAATAAACACAGTCTGGTGTCAATGGTAACAAATAAATCAAGGTGATAAATTTTATCAATGTTGCAAGTCCTTGAGAAATTAGCAATAAAGGGATAAAACTTCTTTTTTGTTCCTAATGGAGAAAGATCCAGTATTGAGATACTTCAGTTATGTTGAACTTTAGGTATAATGTTCCATTTCAAGCAGGCTGTATATTTTAACAGCTCAGAGTATATCTGATAACGCCTACTCTATTAGTATGCTTCAATAATAATCAGTCCCTCCGGTATTTCAAGACATATATATTATCAGCCCGCTATACGGGTATGTCTCTATATCAGTCCGGCACTCCGGGACGGTGTACAGATGACAACCCACTATGTGGGCTTACCTTCTCCTTTGTGTCGGACAATCCTCCAAGTGATCTAAACGCTGCTGAGAGCCGGCGTCCCGGCTGTTCCTTGGTCAGCGTTCCACGTGGAGTCGGAGACAAGATCGTCACTCCGGAAGTGACGTAGCGGCCAGTTGTATAGGGCACAAGCTTCGTTTTCGTCCGATCAGGGATACAGTGCACTGTTGTCCCGCAAAATATAAGGAAAATCTTCTTATAGCTGGGTCATATATAGATCTTTGTCCAGATCCCTAGAAACCAAACGCGTTTCGAGGACACCTCTCCTCTTCCTCAGTGGTAATGACCCTACTCCATATTGGATTGATTTTTATACTCCTGGTTGGAAATTCCAAAAGTCAGAAATGGAATATTTTTCAACAACATTTTTTCTCTTTTTAGATGCATTGGATATCATTTTTTCTTTTTTCATGTATATCCTACACATTTTTTCTCATCTACTATTTCATAAATCGCATTATTTTTCAATTTTTCTACTTGCGTTTTTATTGCGTTTTAGGTGCGTTTTTGTTTGGCACATGCGTTTTTTTGACAAAAACTGCAGATCTTCTCAGGATACAAAAATCCTTCAAGGATTTTGTTGCAACAACTCTACTTAAACTTTTATAGTAATTTTTATCAGCCAATTTTTAAAAAAACATATTTCAATTATATCTCATTAGTTCATTTGCCATCTTTCCTCATATACTGTATACCAATCAGCATCATAAATACATATAAAAAATTATAAAACTTTTATTATTAAAAATGATAAAAATGTGAGCTGCATTATTATAATTCCCATCCAAATAACATCCTATTCGGATTGTTCAAAGTACAATCGATATTTATCAAAATATTCATCCAATGTCAACAAGATATAGAGAGTGAGTCGATTTTGTATTTTAAAGATATGGCAGAAGTTCTTTTGGGATTATAGATCATTTTCCGGATATACAATATTAGGCAGGGAAAAGGGTACACATGTCTGTCTCCGAGAGAGAGCCGCAGCACTGATAAACAGTCAAGCATGCGATTCCCTAACAGAGAGAAACATATGTCCCATAATATTAAAGAAAGCCAAAAATCTCCAAATCTGCATTTAATCCTCTAGGTATAAGACTTCCAAAATCATAAATTCGTTTCGATTCTGCCCTTGACATTTTTTCAATGTGGTTGCCACCCCTCCAGTCATGATCTATCTGCTCCAGTGCTAGGAAGGAAAGGCCTCCGCCATCTTTATTGTGGATTTCTTTAAAATGCCTTGATAGAGCATTATTTTCACAGCCTTTGGCTATATTGTTTAAATGTTCAGACATGCGAACCTTTAACTGTCGTTTAGTCCTCCCAACATATTGTTTATTGCATGGGCACTGGATCAGATAGACCACGCTGGAGGAGTTGCATGTCAAAAAGCCTTTAATGTCCATCGAGAATGCATTCTGAGTTGAGGAGATTTTTTCTGTTTTTTTGGGAAATCTAGTTTTTTTGCATCCTATACAGGACCCGCATCTAAAGAAGCCATCTGGTTTTAGCCAGTTTTGGTTTATTTTCTTCTGCTTTCTTTTAACAGTCGGCGCTATCTGAATACCTAAATTGGGCGCTTTAGTATAAGTTATGAGGGGATTTACTGGGAGTAATGGACCAATAATTTTGTCATGGAGGAAATGATGCCAGTGACGTTTTATGATTCCCGTTATCTGTTTGGAGCAAGCGTTATACGGCAGGATCATCCTAAATTCTGAATTTTGGTTTGATTTCTGTATTTTATTTTCATCAAAGAAAGTGGCTCTCTCCAACTTTCTCACTTTGTCTAGTGCCTCATCTAATAATTTATCTGGATAGAGCTTTTCTTTAAACTGTATATTCATTATGGAGGCTTCTCTTTCAAATTGAGTTTCTTCTGTACAGTTTCTTCTAATACGTCGAAACTGTCCAAAAGGAATATTCATAAGCCAGGTTGGCAAATGACAACTTGAAAAAAGGATGAACCCATTTTTTGCTGTCGGTTTGTGATGAGTATTACAAATATATTTGTTTTCTTTTCTCATGATCTGAATATCCAAAAAATCAGTTTTTTCTGTGTCCGGTCCAACCGTAAAACACAGATTATATTTGTTGACATTCAGGTCTTCCAAAAATTTGGATAAGCTAATCTCATCTTTACGCCAAATAAAAATAATATCATCTATATAACGCCGCCATAGGACCAGGTCCCCCCCCAGTCTAGAACCAATGGTCTCCTGTTCCCACTGGGCCAGGAACAAATTGGCATAACTGGGGGCGAACCTGGTTCCCATGGCGGTGCCCCTCAGCTGTAAATAAAAATCTTCCTCAAACATGAAATAATTGTGGCGTAAGATATGGTCAACTCCCTCCACAATGAAGTCTATCTGTTCTGTTTTGAGGGTATTATCCCCCTTTAATTGCTTCTTAAGAGCCTCCACTCCCTGCTCATGATCTATCACCGTATATAGCGATTGGACGTCCAATGTATTTATAATCCATTCTGGTTGGACGTCCAAACCTTCTAATTCTTTTATTATTTGTGTAGTGTCTCTAATATGAGACATAGATTTTTTAACAAAGGGCTGAAGTAAAGTGTCCAAATACTGCGACAGATTGGATGTCAGGGAACCTATTCCTGATATAATAGGGCGACCGGGGGGATTGGTCAAGTCCTTATGTACTTTTGGTAAACAGTAAAATATTGGCAATCTCCCCGGTGTGCCCATGATAAATCTATGTTCATGTTCTTGGAGGATCCCCTGCTGTAATCCTCTGTTGCAGTATTCTAGTAAGGAGGCTCTGAATATTGTCAGAGGATCTGCTTTAATCAATCTATATGTGGTTTGATCCGTAAGTTGTCTCATACATTCATTATGGTATTGTTCTTGTCCCCAGATAACTATAGCGCCGCCCTTATCAGCCGGTCGAATAATTATATTATGTTCTTTCTGGAGTTCCTGTAAGGCTTTAAACTCTCCTCTAGTTAGATTATTACTATTATAATTTCTTTCTTTCATCCGTTCTAGATCCGTTTCCACATTTTTTTGAAAAGCCATCATTTCAGGACTTATTTCGGCTCTGGGAAATTTTTTTGATTTACACTTTAGTTGAGTATGTGTAAATGGGTCACTTCGTTCATTGTTAATAGTTACCGGATTTTTTAAAAAATATTTTTTTAAACATAATTTTCTAATAAATTTTTGAATACCTATATAGGTATTAAATTTATTCAATTTAGTGGTAGGGGCAAATTTCAAACCTTTGTTTAATAACGTGATCTGTTGTGAACTAAGATTAATAGTGCTAAGATTAATTATATTATTTGAATCCATATTTAATAGTGTCTTCTGTGCTCGAATTTTCTTTTTTCCTCTTCGTGTCTTTGTGATTTTGGAGGATACTGTTTGTGATGTTGTTGTTGATTGTCTTGTGTGTAATTTTTCTGTGTGTTGTGCTCGTGTTTTCGTAGATGAGCTTTCGCATAAGTGGGTTTCCTTTGTTCTTGTGGTGAAATTCTGTGTCGCAAATTGTAAGGGGGTCTGTGAGGGGTTTGTGTCATTATGTTTTGTTCCGGTGAACGTGACCCTCTCCGCCGAATTCTCGGTGGATGATGGGGGGGAGTTTGATCTAAAAAAGAATGATGTGTCAGGGTTTCATATCGATTTTGAGTTGGTATATTATATATCTCGCGTTCAGGGGTTTCTTCCCGTGCATAATCATGTGCATCCCCTATTGCGTCTATCCTATTTGTCCGATTTTCATTGCTGTAAGGCTTGGATATATTTTTATGTTTTTTGGCCTTCTTCAATATAATCTCCTGTTCCATTTTATCAAGACTCTTACAGAGTCTCTCCTGCCACATATTATATATCTCATTTTTTGGTAGTTTATCTAATATAATTTTTAATTCAGAGATTTTCTGAGACAAGTTAGCCAAAATCTCAGATCTCCTTTTTATAATTAATTCTACAAGCTCCCGTGATTGTTTCATAAGGAGCCCTTGCCATTCTTTGTCGAACTCTTCCCCCATTAAATCTTGTGCAGGTGTTTTTATTAGTTGCAATCCTTTTGGGATTCTATCATGAGTTAAGTACTGTTTTAAAGATCGTATCTCCCAAATTTGCCTAAGTTGTTTCTGCATAATCCATTCAAGTTCTCTGAACATATCCGAAACGGATGTCTCCCCACTTTCGCTATGGGAATTGTCCGTACCATTAAACATAAAGGTTTCTGCCTTTTGTTTTTTGCTTTCCATATGACTCCATATGTCCATGGCGGCGATATGGGGTGCTAAATTTCCTAATTGGGTGAAAATCAAGTCAAAGTAAAAGAAATATAGGAAATAGCTCACCCACTCGCATCCACTACGAGGTGCTCTAGTCTAAATGTGAAACACCCTTCACGGCAAAAATAGTAAAATAGTAGAAGACTGGCACTCTCAACACAGGGGTCATTAGGTTGCAAATCACAAAATTTAATGTAGGTACATAAAAGGTTAAAATTAATATTGATAAAATGCGTAATTACATACACTGTTGATAAATAAACACAGTCTGGTGTCAATGGTAACAAATAAATCAAGGTGATAAATTTTATCAATGTTGCAAGTCCTTGAGAAATTAGCAATAAAGGGATAAAACTTCTTTTTTGTTCCTAATGGAGAAAGATCCAGTATTGAGATACTTCAGTTATGTTGAACTTTAGGTATAATGTTCCATTTCAAGCAGGCTGTATATTTTAACAGCTCAGAGTATATCTGATAACGCCCACTCTATTAGTATGCTTCAATAATAATCAGTCCCTCCGGTATTTCAAGACATATATATTATCAGCCCGCTATACGGGTATGTCTCTATATCAGTCCGGCACTCCGGGACGGTGTACAGATGACAACCCACTATGTGGGCTTACCTTCTCCTTTGTGTCGGACAATCCTCCAAGTGATCTAAACGCTGCTGAGAGCCGGCGTCCCGGCTGTTCCTTGGTCAGCGTTCCACGTGGAGTCGGAGACAAGATCGTCACTCCGGAAGTGACGTAGTGGCCAGTTGTATAGGGCACAAGCTTCGTTTTCGTCCGATCAGGGATACAGTGCACTGTTGTCCCGCAAAATATAAGGAAAATCTTCTTATAGCTGGGTCATATATAGATCTTTGTCCAGATCCCTAGAAACCAAACGCGTTTCGAGGACACCTCTCCTCTTCCTCAGTGGTAATGACCCTACTCCATATTGGATTGATTTTTATACTCCTGGTTGGAAATTCCAAAAGTCAGAAATGGAATATTTTTCAACAACATTTTTTCTCTTTTTAGATGCATTGGATATCATTTTTTCTTTTTTCATGTATATCCTACACATTTTTTCTCATCTACTATTTCATAAATCGCATTATTTTTCAATTTTTCTACTTGCGTTTTTATTGCGTTTTAGGTGCGTTTTTGTTTGGCACATGCGTTTTTTTGACAAAAACTGCAGATCTTCTCAGGATACAAAAATCCTTCAAGGATTTTGTTGCAACAACTCTACTTAAACTTTTATAGTAATTTTTATCAGCCAATTTTTTAAAAAACATATTTCAATTATATCTCATTAGTTCATTTGCCATCTTTCCTCATATACTGTATACCAATCAGCATCATAAATACATATAAAAAATTATAAAACTTTTATTATTAAAAATGATAAAAATGTGAGCTGCATTATTATAATTCCCATCCAAATAACATCCTATTCGGATTGTTCAAAGTACAATGGATATTTATCAAAATATTCATCCAATGTCAACAAGATATAGAGAGTGAGTCGATTTTGTATTTTAAAGATATGGCAGAAGTTCTTTTGGGATTATAGATCATTTTCCGGATATACAATATTAGGCAGGGAAAAGGGTACACATGTCTGTCTCCGAGAGAGAGCCGCACCACCATACCTGGTGGTATGAACAGGCGTGAGACATGTATGAACGGGAGGCCTGAGTAAATGTAACCAGGCGTGAAACATGTACGTGGAACATGTGCGAAAAGGAGGTATCAGTGACGTAACAGGCGTGGAACATGTATGAAAAGGAGGCCTGGGTAAAGTAACCAGGCGTGAAACATATACGGAAAGGAGGCCTGAGTAAAGTAAACAGGCGTGAAACATGTACAAGAAGGAGACCTGGGAAACGTAAACGGCGTGAAACATGTACGAAAAGAGAGGCCTGAGTAACGTAACCAAGCGTGCAACAAGGACAACGGAAGGCCTGAGGGACTTAACAGGCGTGAAAGTGAGCTGAAGGAATGAGGAGGACGAAGGGGAAAGAGGAAGGTAAGTCGACGTGGAGTGTGAAAAAGAGAGCGAGAAGATGAAGACAGACGTGGAAGTAGAGGGCGACGGGGTCTGGAAGGAACACGTAAAGATGATGCTGCGAATCGGAGATAAGCGACTTACCGTGCTGATGGAGGAATCGACGAAGAAAACGATAGCCCAGGTAACGCCGCTGGGTACCGGAGGCGCTGAATTACCTGGTTACATGAACAGTTATGAAATGACAACCGAGAAGTAAATAAAGTTAAATTGATAATGGAAAGGGAAAAAAATAAATAAATAAATAAAAATAAAATAAATAACTCCCCCCCCCTTGTTTTTTTTTATTTTTTCCCCCTTTTTCCCTTTTCCCCTTTCCCCTTCTCTTGCCCTCCCCTCCTCCGAACTCTGTCCATGACGTAAGATGAAGATGCCGACTGTTCAAAATACGGACCTGGAAAGGTGATTTTCAGGCTTCAAGCAGATGGAGGTTAGCAAGGCTGAAAACCCGGTGGCGAATGCGAAGGACTGGCAACGGAATGACTGGAGTATTGGAGAGAATTTAAACGACATGTGAATTATATATATGTATTTTTATTTTATTTTTTTCATTCTCCTCTGCTCTCTCCCCCCTCTGCCGGCGAATGGAGCCTCCAGCCCGGACGAATAGCCGTGAGCGTGGGGCCTGGGGCAGGAGGAGGAAGGGATCCGGAGGTGGATGGGCCCTGCAAATGCTCCCGGAAGTGCTGGCAGCCGCACCGGGAGGGATGTGGGGGGGGGGGGGGGGGGGGCGGAATGGATTCCGCGGGATGACAGAGGTGGCCGGCCGAAGTAGTGCCGACAAGTACATTGTCCTGGCGACGGGTGGTGGGCGGAAGCCCTGGAGGGTGAGGAGAGCGCGGCGGCAACGGCGGCTGCGATGCCGGGGAGCGCGTGGACCTGCGGCTAGGTAGGGAGATGGCATGGTACAGAAGACTTACCCAGACGGGAACCGGAAGTGACGACGTAGGACGAACGAACGGCACCGCTAGCACCCGCAATGGGAGGGGGAGGCTCAGAGAATTTATAAGCCTCCGCCCCTCCCACAATTACAGGCTGTGAACAGCCTTAATATTTGTGACATCATAACGGAATCCTGGATAGTATTATGTACTGACCATACATTGTGACATCACAATGGAATGCTAGATACCATCATCTGAAGACCATACATTGTGACAAAATAATGGAATCCTGGATACTATCATCTTATTACTATACATTGTGACATCATAATGGAATCCTGGATACTATTATCTGCTGACCATAAATTGTGACATCATAATGAAACCCTGGATACTATTATATGCTGACAATACATTGTGACTTCATAATGTAATCCTGAATACTATTATCTGCTGACCATCCATTGTGACATCATAATGGAACCCTGGATAATATTATCTGCTGACAATACATTGTGACATCATAATGGAATTCTGGATACTATTATCTGCAGACCATACATTGTGACATCATAATGGAATCCCGGAAAAATTATGACATCATAATGTAATCCTACATACTATCATCTGATTACTATACATTGTGATATCATAATTTAATCCTAGATACTATCACCTGCTGACCATACATTGTGACATCATAATGGAATCCTGAATACTATCATCTGCTTACCATACATTGTGACATCATAACGGAATCCTGGATAGTATTATCTACTGACCATACATTGTGACATCACAATGGAATCCTAGATACCATCATCTGCTGACCATACATTGTGACATCATAATGGAACCCTGGATACTATCACCTGCTGATCATACATTGTGACATCATAATGGAATCCTGAATACTATTATCTGCTGACCATCCATTGTGACATCATAATAGAACCCTGGATACTATTATATGCTGACAATACATTGTGACATCATAATGGAATCCTGGATACTATCACCTGCTGACCATACATTGTGACATCATAATGGAATCCTGAATACTAATATCTGCTGACCATCCATTGTGACCTCATAATAGAACCCTGGATACTATTATCTGCTGACCATACATTATGATATCATAATGGAAACCTGTATGCTATTATCTGCTGACCATACATTGTGACATCATAATAGAACCCTGGATACTATTATCTGCTGACAATACATTGTGACATCATAATGGAATCCTCAATACTATTTTCTGCTGACCATACATTGTGACATCATAATGGAATCAAGGATACTATCATCTTATTACTATACATTGTGATATCATAATGGAATCCTGGATAGTATTATCTGCTCACCTTACATTCTGACATCACAATGGAATCCTGGATACTATCACCTGCTGACCATATATTGTGACATCATAATGGAATCCTGAATACTATTATCTGCTGGCCATCCATTGTGACATCATAATGGAACCCTGGATACTATTAAATGCTGACAATACATTGTGACATCATAATGGAATCCTGGATACTATCATCTTGTTACTATTGTAGGGGTTTAGCTCTTCTCCGGGGGTGATTCACACAAATATCGTCGCCAGACACCAAGTTTCTGGTCCAAACATCACTTTATTTGGCTCCTCAGCAATCCAAACATAAATGGTACAAAATAAACACCTGCCCGGCTGGGCTCTAACTAAACATATGATATCCTGACTCACCTAAAGTCACAGTTGACACCCTGTGAACTCATGCGGCTTTATCAGCCAATGTCCCACAGCCTCCTGGCTGTACAGAGCACAGTACACCCACTGTCTCCAGGTCAGTGTTTCTTGTGGGGGATTGGGGCTTAGTAGTCCGCCTGACTATAGCCCTGCGACCCTCCCAGGCGTCGCTGCGTCCCCCAACTCCAGGCTATCTCCCAGCCTTGTGGTCCCTCAGCCTTGCCCAGCTGAGACCACACAGACAGAGCCTCCAGGCCTCTGTCCACAGGTAACACACTACCCCCTTTCTGACACTCTGGGAGGTGCCTTATGCCAGGCTGATTACCTCCAGCTTCTCTCACCTGTGGTGGAACAGGGGTGTGGACCACACTATCCACCCCTTCCTTGCCTCTAACCTGAGTGAGACCTGTCACTGTCTCACACTATACATTGTGACATCATAATGGAATCCTGGATACTATTATCTGCTGACCATACATTGTGACATCATAATGGAATCCTGGATACTATCATCTGCTCACCTTACATTGTGACATCATAATGGAATCCTGGATACTATCACCTGCTGACCATACATTGTGACATCATAATGGAATCCTGGATACTATTATCTGCGGACCATACAGTTGTGTTCAAAATTATTCAACCCCCACTGAAATTGAGTGTTTTGGCCAGTTTGACATTGATTTTGATCATTTCAGTCATCTTGTTTACAATTAAATCAAAGTGGCACTTGTAAGTCAGACAAATATAACATAACATTTATAATGAAATAGCCACAAATGTCTTTTCTGTGCTCACATCATTATCAGTTTTATTCAACCCCCAAGTGACATTCAATCTTAGTACTTAGTACAACATCCTTTTCCAGTTATAACAGCTTTTAAACGTGAAGCATAGCTTGACACAAGTGTCTTGCAGCGATCTACGGGTATCTTCGCCCATTCTTCATGGGCAAAAGCCTCCAGTTCAGTCACATTCTTAGGCTTGCGCGCTGCAACTGCTTTCTTTAAGTCCCACAAGAGGTTCTCAATCGGATTTAAGTCTGGTGACTGCAATGGCCACTTCAAAATGTTCCAGCCTTTAATCTGCAACCATGCTCTAGTGGACTTGGAGGTATGCTTGGGATCATTGTCCTGTTGAAAGGTCCAACGTCTCCCAAGCCTCAGGTTTGTGACGGACTGCATCACATTTTCATCCAATATCTCCTGGTACTGAAGAGAATTCATGGTACCTTGCACACGCTGAAGCTTCCCTGTACCTGTAGAAGCAAAACAGCCCCAAAGCATGATTGACCCCCCCACCATGCTTCACAGTAGGCAAGGTGTTCTTTTCTTCATAGGTCTTGTTCTTTCTCCTCCAAACATAGCGTTGATCCGTGGGCCCAAACAGTTCTAATTTTGTTTCATCAGTCCACAGAACACTATCCCAAAACTTTAGTGGTTTGTCCACATGACTTTTGGCATACTGCAGTTGACTCTTCTTATTCTTTGGAGACAGCAAGGGGCCTGGGAGTTCTGGCATGGAGGCCTTCATTACGCAGTGTGCGCCTTATTGTCTGAGCTGAAACTTCAGTACCCACATCTGACAAATCTTTTTTCAGTTCCTCAGCAGTCACACGGGGACTTTTCTCCACTTTACGCTTCAGGTAGCGCACAGCAGTCGAAGTCAGCATCTTCTTTCTGCCACGACCAGGTAGCGTTTCAACAGTGCCCTTTGGCTTGAATTTGCGAATGATGCTTCCTATGGTGTCTCTTGGTATGTTTAACATCTTTGCAATCTTCTTATAGCCATTGCCCTTTCTGTGAAGAGAAATCACCTCTTCTCTTGTCTTCCTGGACCATTCTCTTAACTTCACCATGTTTGTAAACACACCAGTAAATGTCTAATAGGAGCTGAGTATCACAGTCCTTTTAACCACTTAAGGACCACAGGTTTATACCCCCCTAAAGACCAGGCCCTTTTTTACAATTCTGCACTACACTACTTTCACCGTTTATTGCTCGGTCATGCAACTTACCACCCAAATGAATTTTACCTCCTTTTCTTCTCACTAATAGAGCTTTCATTTGGTGGTATTTCATTGCTGCTGACATTTTTACTTTTTTTGTTATTAATCGAAATTTAACGATTTTTTTGCAAAAAAATGACATTTTTCACTTTCAGTTGTAAAATTTTGCAAAAAAAACGAGATCCATATAGAAATTTTGCTCTAAATTTATAGTTCTACATGTCTTTGATAAAAAAAAAATGTTTGGGTAAAAAAAAAATGGTTTGGGTAAAAGTTATAGCGTTTACAAACTATGGTACAAAAATGTGAATTTCCGCTTTTTGAAGCAGCTCTGACTTTCTGAGCACCTGTCATGTTTCCTGAGGTTCTACAATGCCCAGACAGTACAAACACCCCACAAATGACCCCATTTCGGAAAGTACACACCCTAAGGTATTCGCTGATGGGCATAGTGAGTTCATAGAACTTTTTATTTTTTGTCACAAGTTAGCGGAAAATGATGATTTTTTTTTTTTTTTCTTACAAAGTCTCATATTCCACTAACTTGTGACAAAAAAATAAAAACTTCTATGAACTCACTATGCCCATCACGAAATACCTTGGGGTCTCTTCTTTCCAAAATGGGGTCACTTGTGGGGTAGTTATACTGCCCTGGCATTCTAGGGGCCCAAATGTGTGGTAAGGAGTTTGAAATCAAATTCTGTAAAAAATGACCTGTGAAATCCGAAAGGTGCTCTTTGGAATATGGGCCCCTTTGCCCACCTAGGCTGCAAAAAGTGTCACACATCTGGTATCTCTGTATTCAGGAGAAGTTGAGGAATGTGTTTTGGGGTGTCTTTTTACATATACCCATGCTGGGTGAGATAAATATCTTGGTCAAATGCCAACTTTGTATAAAAAAAATGGGAAAAGTTGTCTTTTGCCAAGATATTTCTCTCACCCAGCATGGGTATATGTAAAATGACACCCCAAAACACATTCCCCACCTTCTCCTGAGTACGGCGATACCAGATGTGTGACACTTTTTTGCAGCCTAGGTGGGCAAAGGGGCCCATATTCCAAAGAGCATCTTTAGGATTTCACAGGTCATTTTTTACAGAATTTGATTTCAAACTCCTTACCACACATTCGGGCCCCTAGAATGCCAGGGCAGTATAACTACCCCACAAGTGACCCCATTTTGGAAAGAAGACACCCCAAGGTATTCGTTGAGGGGCATGGCAAGTTCCTAGAATTTTTTATTTTTTGTCACAAGTTAGTGGAAAATGATGATTATTTTATTTTTTATTTTTTTCATACAAAGTCTCATATTCCACTAACTTGTGACAAAAAATAAAAACTTCCATGAACTCACTATGCCCATCAGCGAATACCTTGGGGTCTCTTCTTTCCAAAATGGGGTCACTTGTGGGGTAGTTATACTGCCCTGGCATTCTAGGGGCCCGAATGTGTGGTAAGGAGTTTGAAATCAAATTCTGTAAAAAATGACCTGTGAAATCCGAAAGGTGCTCTTTGGAATATGGGCCCCTTTGCCCACCTAGGCTGCAAAAAAGTGTCACACATCTGGTATCGCCGTACTCAGGAGAAGTTGAGGAATGTGTTTTGGGGTGTCTTTTTACATATACCCATGCTGGGTGAGATAAATATCTTGGTCAAATGCCAACTTTGTATAAAAAAATGGGAAAAGTTGTCTTTTGCCAAGATATTTCTCTCACCCAGCAGGGGTATATGTAAAATGACACCCCAAAACACATTCCCCACCTTCTCCTGAGTACGGGGATACCAGATGTGTGACACTTTTTTGCAGCCTAGGTGGGCAAAGGGGCCCATATTCCAAAGAGCACCTTTCGGATTTCACAGGTCATTTTTTACAGAATTTGATTTCAAACTCCTTACCACACATTTGGGCCCCTAGAATGCCAGGGCAGTATAACTACCCCACAAGTGACCCTATTTTGGAAAGAAGAGACCCCAAGGTATTCGTTGATGGGCATAGTGAGTTCATGGAAGTTTTTATTGTTTGTCACAAGTTAGTGGAATATGAGACTTTGTATGAAAAAAAAAAAAAAAAAAATCAGCATTTTCCACTAACTTGTGACAAAAAATAAAAAATTCTAGGAACTCGCCATGCCCCTCAAGGAATACCTTGGGGTGTCTTCTTTCCAAAATGGGGTCACTTGTGGGGTAGTTATACTGCCCTGGCATTTTCCAGGGGCCCTAATGTGTGGTAAGTAGGTAAATGACCTGTGAAATCCTAAAGGTGCTCTTTGGAATATGGGCCCCTTTGCCCACCTAGGCTGCAAAAAAGTGTCACACATGTGGTATCGCCGTATTCAGGAGAAGTTGGGGAATGTGTTTTGGGGTGTCATTTTACATATACCCTTGCTGGGTGAGAGAAATATCTTGGCAAAAGACAACTTTTCCCATTTTTTTATACAAAGTTGGCATTTGACCAAGATATTTCTCTCACCCAGCATGGGTATATGTAAAATGACACCCCAAAACACATTCCCCAACTTCTCCTGAGTACGGCGATACCAGATGTGTGACACTTTTTTGAAGCCTAGATGCGCAAAGGTGCCCAAATTCCTTTTAGGAGGGCATTTTTAGACATATGGATACCAGACTTCTTCTCACGCTTTGGGGCCCCTAGAATGCCAGGGCAGTATAAATACCCCACATGTGACCCCATTTTGGAAAGAAGACACCCCAAGGTATTCAATGAGGGGCATGGCGAGTTCATAGAAATTTTTTTTTTTTGGCACAAGTTAGCGGAAATTGATATTTTTAATTTTTTTCTCACAAAGTCTCCCGTTCCGCTAACTTGGGACAAAAATTTCAATCTTTCATGGACTCAATATGCCCCTCACGGAATACCTGGGGGTGTCTTCTTTCCGAAATGGGGTCACATGTGGGGTATTTATACTGCCCTGGCATTCTAGGGGCCCTAAAGCGTGAGAAGAAGTCTGGAATATAAATGTCTAAAAAATTTTACGCATTTGGTTTCCGTGAGGGGTATGGTGAGTTCATGTGAGATTTTATTTTTTGACACAAGTTAGTGGAATATGAGACTTTGTAAGAAAAAAAAAATAATAATTCCGCTAACTTGGGCCAAAAAAATGTCTGAATGGAGCCTTACAGGGGGGTGATCAATGACAGGGGGGTGATCAATGACAGGGGGGGTGATCAATGACAGGGGGGGTGATCAATGACAGGGGGGTGATCAATGACAGGGGGGTGATCAGGGAGTCTATATGGGGTGATAACCACAGTCATTGATCACGCCCGTGTAAGGCTTCATTCAGACGTCCGTATGCGTTTTGCGGATCCGATCCATCTATCAGTGCATCCGTAAAAATCATGCGGACATCTGAATGGAGCTTTACAGGGGGGTAATCAATGACAGGGGGGTGATCAGGGAGTCTATATGGGGTGATCACCACAGTCATTGATCATGCCCCTGTAAGGCTTCATTCAGACGTCCGGATGCGTTTTGCGGATCCGATCCATCTATCAGTGGATCCGTAAAAATCATGCGGACGTCTGAATGGAGCTTTACAGGGGGGTAATCAATGACAGGGGGGTGATCAGGGAGTCTATATGGGGTGATCACCACAGTCATTGATCACGCCCCTGTAAGGCTTCATTCAGACGTCCGGATGCGTTTTGCGGATCCGATCCATTTATCAGTGGATCCGTAAAAATCATGCGGACGTCTGAATGGAGCTTGACAGGGGGGTAATCAATGACAGGGGGGTGATCAGGGAGTCTATATGGGGTGATCACCACAGTCATTGATCACACCCCTGTAAGGCTTCATTCAGACGTCCGGATGCGTTTTGCGGATCCGATCCATCTATCAGTGCATCCGTAAAAATCATATGGACATCTGAATGCAGCCTTACAGGGGGGTGATCAATGACAGGGGGGTGATCAGGGAGTCTATATGGGGTGATCACCACAGTCATTGATCACGCCCCTGTAAGGCTTCATTCAGACGTCCGGATGCGTTTTGCGGATCCGATCCATCTATCAGTGCATCCGTAAAAATCATGCGGACATCTGAATGGAGCTTTACAGGGGGGTGATCAGGGAGTCTATATGGGGTGATCACCACAGTCATTGATCATGCCCCTGTAAGGCTTCATTCAGACGTCCGGATGCGTTTTGCGGATCCGATCCATCTATCAGTGCATCCGTAAAAATCATGCGGACATCTGAATGGAGCTTTACAGGGGGGTGATCAGGGAGTCTATATGGGGTGATCACCACAGTCATTGATCATGCCCCTGTAAGGCTTCATTCAGACGTCCGGATGTGTTTTGCGGATCCGATCCATCTATCAGTGGATCCGTAAAAATCATGCAGACATCTGAATGGAGCTTTACAGGGGGTTGATCAATGACAGGGGGGTAATCAATGACAGGGGGGTGATCAGGGAGTCTATATGGGGTGATCACCACAGTCATTGATCACGCCCCTGTAAGGCTTCATTCAGACGTCCGGATGCGTTTTGCGGATCCGATCCATCTATCAGTGGATCCGTAAAAATCATGCGGACGTCTGAATGGAGCTTTACAGGGGGGTAATCAATGACAGGGGGGTAATCAATGACAGGGGGGTGATCAGGGAGTCTATATGGGGTGATCAGGGGTGATCAGGGGCTAATAAGGGGTTAATAAGTGACGGGGGGGGTGTAGTGTAGTGTAGTGGTGCTTGGTGCTACTTTACTGAGCTACCTGTGTCCTCTGGTGGTCGATCCAAACAAAGGGGACCACCAGAGGATCAGGTAGCAGGTATATTAGACGCTGTTATCAAAACAGCGTCTAATATACCTGTTAGGGGTTAAAAAAAACACATCTCCAGCCTGCCAGCGAACGATCGCCGCTGGCAGGCTGGAGATCAACTCTCTTACCTTCCGTTCCTGTGAGCGCGCGCGCCTGTGTGCGCGCGTTCACAGGAAATCTCGGCTCACGCGAGATGACGCCTATTGGCGTTAGTGTGACCTGGGAGCGCCGCAGAAATGACGCCTTTCGGCGTTAGCGTGACGGTAAGTGGTTAAATCTGCCTAATTGGTGATATTATGCTTGATTGCTGCTCCTTGACATCCACAGGTGTTTTCAATACCTGATCGAAAACACTTGAATGAACCTCTGTTCTTAAGAGTGGTAGTCTTTAAGGGGTTAAATAATTGTGTCAATGAAGAAATCACAAAAAAAACATTTAATACTGTATTACAAAAACAATTGATGTCATTTTAGTTGCATTTGGTTCTTTAAAAAGTCCTTGTAAGATTTCATTCTGAACACAATTACAAATGTACACTAAATTCCCTAAAACCCTTTACAGCATTGGGGGTTGAATAATTTTGAACACAACTGTACATTGTGACATGATAATGGAATCCTGGATACTATCATCTGCTTACCATACATTGTGACATCATAACGGAATCCTGGATAGTATTATGTACTGACCATACATTGTGACATTACAATGGAATGCTAGATACCATCATCTAAAGACCATACATTGTGACATCATAATGGAATCCTGTATGCTATTACCTGCTGACCATACATTGTGACATCATAATAGAACCCTGGATACTATTATCTGCTGACAATACATTGTGACATCATAATGGAATCCTCAATACTATTTACTGCTGACCATACATTGTGACATCATAATAGAACCCTGGATACCATCATCTGCTGACCATACATTGTGACATCATAATGGAATCAAGGATACTATCATCCTATTACTATACATTGTGACATCATAATGGAATCCTGGATACTATTATCTGGTGACCATACATTGTGACATCATAATGGAACCCTGGACACTATCACCTGCTGATCATACATTGTCTCATCATAATGGAATCCTGAATACTATTATCTGCTGACCATCCATTGTGACATCATAATAGAACCCTGGATACTATTATATGCTGACAATACATTGTGACATCACAATGGAATCCTGGATACCATCATCTGCTGACCGTACATTGTGACATCATAATGGAATCCTGGATACTATCATCTTGTTACTATACATTCTGACATCATAATGGAATCCTGGATACTATTATCTGGTGACCATACATTGCGACATCATAATGGAACCCTGGATACTATCACCTGCTGACAATACATTGTGAAATCATAATGGAATCCTCAATACTATTTTCTGCTGACCATACATTGTGACATCATAATGGAATCAAGGATACTATCATCTTATTACTATACATTGTGACATCATAATGGAATCCTGGATAGTATGATCTGCTCACCTTACATTGTGACATCATAATGGAATCCTGGATACTATCACCTGCTGACCATATATTGTGACATCATAATGGAATCCTGAATACTATTATCTGCTGGCCATCCATTGTGACATCATAATGGAACCCTGGATACTATTAAATGCTGACAATACATTGTGACATCATAATGGAATCCTGGATACTATCATCTTGTTACTATACATTGTGACATCATAATGGAATCCTGGATACTATTATCTGCTGACCATACATTGTGACATCATAATGGAATCCTGGATACTATCACCTGCTGACCATACATTGTGACATCATAATGGAATCCTGGATACTATTATCTGCGGACCATACATTGTGACATCATAATGGAATCCTGGATACTATCATCTGCTCAACTTACATTGTGACATCATAATGGAATCCTGAATACTATCATCTGCTTACCATACATTGTGACATCATAACGGAATCCTGGATAGTATTATGTACTGACCATACATTGTGACATCACAATGGAATGCTAGATACCATCATCTGAAGACCATACATTGTGACATCATAATGGAATCCTGGATACTATCATCTTATTACTATACATTGTGACATCATAATGGAATCCTGGATACTATTATCTGCTGACCATAAATTGTGACATCATAATGAAACCCTGGATACTATTATATGCTGACAATACATTGTGACATCATAATAGAATCCTGGATACTATTATCTACTCACCTTACATTGTGACATCATAATGGAATCCTGGATACTATCACCTGCTAACCGTACTGTCACGGATGGTGTACAGGAAACAAGACAATACCATATAAACAATGTCTCTCTGGATCCACAACTAAGGAACAAAGGGAGACCCCTGCAATAGAGCTGCCGCTCTCCCTCACTGCTCAGCCTATGCGAACACCCCAAAGGTGGATGGCCGCATATCCACGTTCCTCGGCTATCTATTACCTGAAGACCCTACAATAGTGAAGGGACACGACCACCGGCTCCCTACACTGACACGGAGGGAGTCAGGGTCACCTGGATCCAGAAAAGACAAAAACATAAATACATAAACAGCACTTATCTGCAGACGACTGAGGACTGGGAACTGGGAACTGGGAACAGCATGCGCACACACACTCCAGGAAGTTGTATCAGCCGCACACTACTGCATTATGGGGAGGAACTTAAAGGGTAGCGATCAGTCTGACTGCATGACAGCTGAGATAGACTAACGAGATGAGAAACTAAACCAAAACAAAGAAATTCAAGGAGGAGGATCTGAGAAGCTCCTGTGAGCGCTTCTCAACTGTCTGGCTGTGACAGTACCCCTCCCTCTAGGAGTGGACTCCGGACACTCAGGGCCCACCTTCTCAGGATGGGACCTATGGAAAGCCCTGATGAGACGAGAGGCCTTAATGTCCGTCACTGGGACCCACATCCTCTCCTCAGGACCATAACCCTCCCAATGAACGAGGTACTGGAGGGAACCGCGGACAAGACGAGAATCCACAATCCTAGAGACCTGAAATTCAAGATTTCCATCAACCATAATCGGAGGAGGAGGCAAAGGCGAGGGTACAATAGGTTGAACATAAGGTTTCAATAAGGACTTATGAAAAACATTATGGATCTTCCAAGTCTGAGGAAGATCAAGACGGTAGGCAACAGGATTGATGACAGACAGGATCTTGTAAGGCCCAATAAACCTAGGACCCAACTTCCAGGAGGGAACCTTAAATTTGATATTCTTGGTAGACAACCACACCAGATCACCAACATTCAGGTCTGGACCAGGCACACGTCTCTTATCCGCCACACGCTTATATGTCTCACTCATGCTCTTTAGATTATCCTGAATCTTTTGCCAAATAGATGACAAAGACGAGGAGAATCTGTCCTCATCAGGCAAACCAGAAGAGCCCTCTCCCGAGAAAGTCCCAAACTGCGAATGGAACCCATATGCACCAAAAAATGGTGACTTATCAGAGGACTCCTGACGACGGTTATTTAAAGCAAACTCAGCAAGGGACAAAAAAGAACACCAATCCTCCTGATTCTCCGCCACAAAACAGCACAGATATGTCTCCAGATTCTGATTGACGCGCTCTGTCTGGCCATTCGACTGCGGATGGAAAGCAGAAGAGAATGACAACCGAACCCCCAAGCGAGAACAGAAAGCCTTCCAGAATCTGGAAACAAACTGCGTGCCCCTATCAGAGACTATGTCTGAAGGAATCCCATGCAATTTGACAATGTGGTCAATAAATGCCTGCGCCAGCGTCTTAGCATTTGGCAAACCAGGGAAAGGGATAAAATGCACCATTTTGCTAAAACGGTCCACCACCACCAGAATCACAGACTTCCCCGAGGAACGAGGCAAGTCCGTTATGAAGTCCATGGACAGATGTGTCCAAGGACGGGAAGGAATGGGCAAAGGAAGGAGAGGACCTGATGGCCGTGAATGAGGGACCTTGGCACGAGCGCAAGTCTCGCAAGCTGCCACAAAACCCTCAACCGACTTACGAAGCGCAGGCCACCAGAATCTCCGAGCGATGAGATCCAGTGTGGCTCTTGCCCCCGGGTGCCCAGCAAGGACCGTGTCGTGGTGTTCTTTAAAAATCTTGTGTCTCAAAGCGAGAGGCACAAACAACCTCCCAGGAGGACAAAGATCAGGAGCTTCTGACTGGGCTGCCTGCACCTCTGCCTCCAATTCAGGAAAAAGAGCAGAGACCACCACACCTTCAGCCAAAATGGGACCCGGGTCTTCAAAATTCCCACCTCCTGGAAAACAACGTGACAGGGCATCTGCCTTCACATTCTTAACCCCAGGGCGGAACGTAACAACAAAATTAAACCTTGAAAAGAACAAAGACCATCTGGCCTGTCTCGGGTTCAGACGCTTGGCTGACTCCAAATAGGCCAGATTTTTATGGTCAGTAAACACGGTAATAGGGTGTCTGGCTCCCTCTAGCCAATGGCGCCATTCCTCAAAAGCCAACTTGATGGCCAACAATTCCCTATCTCCCACATCATAATTTCTCTCTGCGGAGGAGAGTTTCTTTGAGAAAAAGGCACACGGTTGCCATTTGGCAGGAGAGGAACCCTGAGACAAGACCGCACCCACCCCTACCTCAGAAGCATCAACCTCAACTATGAAGGGTAACGAAATATCAGGTTGTACTAGGATGGGAGCGGAAGCAAAACTCTCCTTGATATTAGAAAAGGCCTTACGCGCCTCTACCGACCAGGAAGAAAAATCTACCCCCTTTCTGGTCATATCAGTGAGTGGTTTAACAACAGAGGAATAATTCAAAATAAATTTCCTGTAATAATTGGCAAAGCCCAAAAAACGCATCAGCGCCTTCTGGTTCTCAGGAAGCTCCCACTCAAGCACAGCGCGGACCTTCTCGGGGTCCATGCGAAAACCAGAAGCGGAGACAAGAAACCCCAGAAATTGGATTTCTGGAACCGCAAACACACATTTTTCCAGTTTCGCATATAATTTATTCTCCCGCAGAATGAGCAAGACCTGACGTAAGTGTTCCTTATGAGTCTTGAAATCAGGAGCAAAAATCAAAATGTCATCCAAATACACTAATACAAATTTTCCCATTAAATGATAAAAAATGCTGTTGACGAAATGCTGAAAAACGGCTGGGGCATTCATCAAACCAAAAGGCATAACCAAATTCTCAAAATGGCCCTCAGGGGTATTGAAAGCCGTCTTCCATTCGTCTCCTTCTCTGACCCTAACCAGGTTGTATGCCCCTCGTAGGTCTAATTTGGAAAAGACTTTAGCCCCAACAACCTGGTTAAACAAGTCCGGGATCAGAGGAAGCGGATAAGGATCACGAATAGTGATACTGTTCAGCTGCCTGAAATCCAGACAAGGTCTTAAAGAACCATCTTTTTTCTTAAAGAAAAAACCAGCGGCAACAGGTGACTTCGAGGGTCGTATGTGTCCTTTTCTCAAACTCTCAGAGATATAAGCCCGCATAGCGACCCTCTCAGGTTGGGAGAGATTGTATAAACGAGATTTAGGCAGCTTGGCGCCTGGGATGAGATTAATAGGGCAATCATACTCCCTGTGCGGAGGCAAACCCTGAACTCCACTCTCAGAGAAGACATCCAAAAATTCAGAGAGGAAAGGTGGTACAGTCTTAGTAGAAACCTCAGAAACAGATGTTATGAGGCAATTCTCTCTGCAAAAGTCACTCCAACCATTTATTTGCCTCGCTTGCCAATCAATGGTGGGGTTATGTTTAGTGAGCCAGGGTAGCCCCAACACTAGAGGAGTAGGCAAACCGCTAAGGACGAAACATGACACATCCTCAACATGAGCATCACTCACAATTAAACGGATATTGTGAACTATGCCCTTTAATGATTTCTGAGAAAGTGGAGCTGAATAGCAAAAACAGGAATATCCCTTCCCAAAGTGCATACCTGGAAACCATGAGTTATTGCAAATTGATTATCAATGAGGTTGACAGCTGCTCCACTATCCACAAAAATCTCACAAAAAATGCTCTTGCTCTCTAGCGCCACCCTAGCAGGCAGTACAAAACGGGAACTACAAGCGAACGGAAAACCTTCAATTTCCGCCTCAACCCTGCCAATAGTAACAGACGGAACATTTTTAAAAGATTT
This sequence comes from Bufo bufo, assembly GCF_905171765.1. Lineage (NCBI taxonomy): Eukaryota > Metazoa > Chordata > Amphibia > Anura > Bufonidae > Bufo > Bufo bufo. The sequence continues at coordinate 249,318,226 of NC_053390.1, read as the reverse complement.
TTTCCTTTTTGTCTCTTTATTACTCCCAGAAAACTGCCTGAATCTCCTTGAGGGACAAACATTTGCCAAATGATTTATACCTCCACAACAAAAACAAACCCTCCCATGCGGGCTGAATCTTCTATTGTCAGAGGCAATCAAGCCCAGCTGCATGGGCTCCTGCTCAGAAGGGGCTGACAGCGACTGAGACTCCTGCGCAAAGAATGAGACCGCTGCACTGTTCCGAGACTGAGTAGGACAGGAAGGAGAGATCTCTCGTCTCTCTCTAAGATGCCTGTCAATACGAACGGCCTGAGACATAGCAGAGTCCAAGGAGATAGGCCTCTCATGAAAGGAAAATGCATCTTTCAATCCCTCTGAAAGACCATGGCAAAATTGACTTCGGAGTGCAGCATCATTCCAACCAGTATCAGCTGCCCATCTCCGAAATTCGGAGCAGTATATCTCTGCGGATTGTTTACCCTGGCATAACAGACGTAGTCTAGACTCAGCCAGAGCAATACGATCCGGATCATCATATATCTGACCCAGGGCTAAAAAGAATTCATCCACTGAGAGGAGGGGCCGTGCCCCCTCCGGTAGCGAAAAGGCCCAAGACTGAGCGTTACCCCTGAGCAGCGATACAATGATCCCCACCCTCCGTTCTTCATCACCAGAAGAATGGGGAAGAAGGCGAAAATGGAGTTTGCAAGCCTCTTTAAAACGCACAAAATTCTCACTACCCCCAGAGAACGTATCCGGGAGCGAGACCTTGGGCTCAGCACAAACTCCATGAACGCAAGCTGAACCGGTCACTTGAAACTGAGAAAAAATCCTACGGAGATCAGCTACCTCCAATGAAAGACCCTGGAGGCGTTTAGCCAAAAGTGAAACCGGATCCATGCTTGAGACGGTTTTGGCAGCTGATAATGTCACGGATGGTGTACAGGAAACAAGACAATACCATATAAACAATGTCTCTCTGGATCCACAACTAAGGAACAAAGGGAGACCCCTGCAATAGAGCTGCCACTCTCCCTCACTGCTCAGCCTATGCGAACACCCCAAAGGTGGATGGCCGCATATCCACGTTCCTCGGCTATCTATTACCTGAAGACCCTACAATAGTGAAGGGACACGACCACCGGCTCCCTACACTGACACGGAGGGAGTCAGGGTCACCTGGATCCAGAAAAGACAAAAACATAAATACATAAACAGCACTTATCTACTGAGGACTGAGGACTGAGGACTGAGGACTGAGGACTGAGGACTGAGGACTGAGGACTGAGGACTGAGGACTGAGGACTGAGGACTGAGGACTGAGGACAGCATGCGCGCACACACTCCAGGAAGTTGTATCAGCCGCACACTACTGCATTATGGGGAGGAACTTAAAGGGTAGCGATCAGTCTGACTGCATGACAGCTGAGATAGACTAACGAGATGAGAAACTAAACCAAAACAAAGAAATTCAAGGAGGAGGATCTGAGAAGCTCCTGTGAGCGCTTCTCAGCTGTCTGGCTGTGACACGTACATTGTGACTTCATAATGTAATCCTGAATACTATTATCTGCTGACCATCCATTGTGACATCATAATGGAACCCTGGATAATATTATCTGCTGACAATACATTGTGACATCATAATGGAATTCTGGATACTATTATCTGCAGACCATACATTGTGACATCATAATGTAATCCTGGAAACATTATGACATCATAATGTAATCCTAGATACTATCATCTGATTACTATACATTGTGATATCATAATTTAATCCTAGATACTATCACCTGCTGACCATACATTGTGACATCATAATGGAATCCTGAATACTATCATCTGCTTACCATACATTGTGACATCATAACGGAATCCTGGATAGTATTATCTACTGACCATCCGTTGTGACATCATAATAGAACCCTCGATACTATTATATGCTGACAATACATTGTGACATCATAATGGAATCCTAGATACTATCACCTGCTGACCATACATTGTGACATCATAATGGAATCCTGAATACTAATATCTGCTGACCATCCATTGTGACATCATAATAGAACCCTGGATACTATTATCTGCTGACCATACATTATGATATCATAATGGAATCCTGTATGCTATTATCTGCTGACCATATATTGTGTTAAAGGGGGTATTAATTATTGATATTTATGCAAATCTCAATAATTAATATTCATAAATAGGCGTGAGTCGTCTTGTGATAGCTCCGCCTATTTATGCCTTACCTAACAACAAAACACTACTGATTGCCCTACGCTATTCACTAAACTAGCTGCATGCGCCTTACTATCACTATACTACGGCGGCGACTACTAAAAACACCATACACTGTATTATGAACAATAAGGAATATTTATTACACAATACACTTATACAAGTCTAACAATACGCTATACCTATATATATTCATGGATCAATGGATATGAATATACATACATATAGACGTACACACAGAAATAGTACTACAATAAACACAATACAAGCCTAACTACACTACACAGCACAATCCCAAATTCCACCCTACATACTATCTATACATTACAATAATACATTTATACACACAAATATCAGTAACCCACCCGCCTGACTAATCACTGTCCCTACGGGGTACAAGGGGTTAAACACAATGGTGGCTCTGCAGGGGTTAATACCTGCAGGCCAAGGGACACAGGGTTCTGGGAGGTTAATGCTCTGCTGACTTGCAGAGCAGGGGAACAGAGCATTGAAGGGGTTAATGCTCTTCAGAGGGGTTACTGCTAGAGGTCTGCCAGGGTCTCAGCAGGGGTTACTGGGGCAGCAGGGTAGGGGATAAGGGCAGCAACCATGCTGTGGCGATTACAGGGTCCACAGGGGGACTGCTGGGCACTGAAGGGGTTAATGTTGGGGCAACATGGGACAGGCAGTGTAGGGGTTACTGCTGGAGGTCTGCCAGGGTCTCAGCAGGGGTTAATGTGGAGGTAGTGTAGCATGTCAGGGGTTCTGTGTTGTAGGGGTATCAGGGCAGCAGGAACAGCGGTTCAGGGGTTAAGGAGGAAGCAGGACAGGGGAAATCGATACTTAGCCAGCTGCTCCATCCTTCTGCTCTCCTCCTCTGGGCTGCTCTGGGTTCAACTACTCAGGCTAGCCTCCTCCACTTCTCTTCAGAGCGTTGCCAGCCTTTTTAGATATGTGCAGGCTGTATGGGGTTAGCGCAGCTCCTTCGCTGGCTGCGCTCTCTCCTCTTAGTGGGGGGATCTTCACTCCGGCATGCAGGGGGTACTCCTGAGCGCAGAGCACAGCGCTCTGCTGGGCGGCAGGCAGGCAGGGGTTCTCTATCCCAGCGCCGGGTGCGCTGAGCTTCCGGGGGGGACCGATCTGTCCGAGCGCAGTGCTGCTGGGGTATTTAAGCCCCGCAGCGCTCGCACCCGTTTTACCGCCCTGCGCCAGCCCGCGCTCCCAGGCAGGGGGATCCTTTGATCCTCCCGCCTGTGGAGATATTGCACATCTCTGGCGCTGTAATTACAGCGCCGGAGGTGAGCGGCACACAGGGGCATGGGAACTCTGTTCCCATGTCCCTGTTAGGCATACCATCTCCAGCGCTGCCGGAGATGGTGACAAAGGGCAGAGGATCTTTATTGATCATCTGTCCTTTGAAGAGGCCGAAACTGGACATAATTGTCCAGTTGTCGGTCTCTCCCCACCCAGCAGGCACATTCCAGAGGGGGGGTGGCATCCATTGGAGCTTCTGGGGACAGTTTAACTGTATATATATACACTTATAGATGCTTGGGGCACATCCTTAAGTATATATATATATATATACATATATAACACAGGGGGTCTCAATGGGCAGCAATAGGCCAACTATACATATATTATATACATAGAGATGTATGCTGACAAAGGGGCACACATACATCTCTATGTATACACCTACTACCTGGACGGGCCCATGCAAAAGGGCCAATATATATATGCATATATGTAAGGGCATATATACATATATATTTAAATCCAACACTCCCCTCAACACATTGTGACATCATAATTGAACCCTGGATACTATTATCTGCTGACAATACATTGTGACATCATAATGGAATCCTCAATACTATTTTCTGCTGACCATACATTGTGACATCATAATAGAACCCTGGATACCATCATCTGCTGACCATACATTGTGACATCATAATGGAATCAAGGATACTATCATCTTATTACTATACATTGTGACATCATAATGGAATCCTGGATAGTATTATCTGCTCACCTTACATTGTGACATCATAATGGAATCCTGGATACTATCACCTGCTGACCATATATTGTGACATCATAATGTAATCCTGAATACTATTATCTGCTGGCCATCCATTGTGACATCATAATGGAACCCTGGATACTATTAAATGCTGACAATACATTGTGACATCATAATGGAATCCTGGATACTATCATCTTGTTACTATACATTGTGACATCATAATGGAATCCTGGATACTATTATCTGCTGACCATACATTGCGACATCATAATGGAATCCTGAATACTATTATCTGCTGACCATACATTGTGACATCATAATGGAATCCTGGATACTATCATCTGCTCACCTTACATTGTGACATCATAATGGAATCCTGGATACTATCACCTGCTGACCATACATTGTGACATCATAATGGAATCCTGGATACTATCATCTGCTCAAATTACATTGTGACATCATAATGGAATCCTGAATACTATCATCTGCTTACCATACATTGTGACATCATAACGGAATCCTGGATAGTATTATGTACTGACCATACATTGTGACATCACAATGGAATGCTAGATACCATCATCTGAAGACCATACATTGTGACATCATAATGGAACCCTGGATAATATTATCTGCTGACAATACATTGTGACATCATAATGGAATTCTGGATACTATTATCTGCAGACCATACATTGTGACATCATAATGGAATCCCGGAAACATTATGACATCATAATGTAATCCTAGATACTATCATCTGATTACTATACATTGTGATATCATAATGTAATCCTAGATACTATCACCTGCTGACCATACATTGTGACATCATAATGGAATCCTGAATACTATCATCTGCTTACCATACATTGTGACATCATAACGGAATCCTGGATAGTATTATCTACTGACCATACATTGTGACATCACAATGGAATCCTGGATACCATCATCTGCTGACCATACATTGTGACATCATAATGGAATCCTGGATACTATTATCTGCTGACCATACATTGTGACATCATAATGGAACCCTGGATACTATTATCAGCTCACCTTACATTGTGACATCATAATGGAATCCTGGATACTATCACCTGCTGACCATACATTGTGACATCATAATGGAATCCTGAATACTATTATCTGCTGACCATCCATTGTGACATCATAATGGAACCCTGGATACTATTAAATGCGGACAATACATTGTGACATCATAATGGAATCCTTGATACTATCATCTTATTACTATACATTGTGACATTATAATGGAATCCTGAATACTATTATCTGCTGACCATACATTGTGACATCATAATGGAACCCTGGATACTATTATATGCTGACAATACATTGTGACATCATAATGGAATCATGGATACTATTATCTGCTCACCTTACATTGTGACATCATAATGGAATCCTGGATAATATCAACTGCTGACCATACATTGTGACATCATAATGGAATCCTGAATACTATTATCTGCTGACCATCCATTGTGACATCATAATGGAACCCTGGATACTATTAAATGCTGACAATGCATTGTGACATCATAATGGAATCCTGGATACTATTATCTGATGAACATACATTGTGACATCATAATGGAATCCTGGATACTATCACCTGCTGACCATACATTGTGACATCAAAATGGAATCCTGGATACTATCATCTGCTCACCTTACATTGTGACATCATGATGCAATCCTGGATACTATCACCTGCAGACCATACATTGTGACATCATAATGGAATCCTGAATACTATTTTCTGCTGACCATCCATTGTGACATCATAATGGAACCCTGGATACTATTACATGCTGACAATACATTGTGACATCATAATGGAATCCTGGATACTATTATCTGCTGAACATACATTGTGACATCATAATGCAATCCTGGATACTATCACCTGCTGACCATACATTGTGACATCATAATAGAATCCTGGATACTATTATCTGATTACTATACATCAGGGGTACTCAACTGGCGGACTGCGGTCCAAATACGGACCGCGGCCGCCAGTTGTCCGGACCCCGGCCATCCTTCAGAGCGCTCCTCCTCTCCTGTACACTGTACCGTGCAGGAGGAGGAGCTTACCGGCGCACTTCCTCCTTCCCAGGGGCGCAGTGAGAGACGGCTCCCTCCACATGCAGGCACCAGCGATTTCATCCGGCACCTGCAGGTGGAGGGAGCTTTCTCCCTCAGTGTGCTTACAGGTCCCTCCTCCCCTGCAGCAGCGGCAGCACATAAGGGAGCTTCAAGCAACAAAGGACACTTACGTGCTGCTGGAGAGGGGAGGGACATCACCACTGCCACCAATGAAATAAATGTCACATTTGGGAAGGAAGGGGGGTGTGGAGAGGGAGGGCTACTGAGAGGCGGGAACACGTCACTGACTGCAGGAAAGGACTCCAGTCAGTGTCGTGTTCCCATCTCTCCTGGGCCATCTTCTTTAGGTAACCTGATGAAATAAAGTGATTAAGCCCCATCAAACCATGATAGTTTTGTTCCGCATCCAATTCCCATTATTGGGGCATTGGATGCGGACCCCTTAGTTTCAATGGAGCGGAAAAAGATGCAGACAGCACACAGTGTGCTGTCTGCATCTCTTGTGGCCCCATTGTAATTAAGGGGTCCGCATCCAATCCCCCAATAATGGGAATTGGATGCGGAACAAAACTATCATATGTCTGTTCTGTGGCTTGGGTTGCCACCCGGCCAGTAGTTCACCAGCAAGGCTGGTATTTTAGTTCCCTTGCCGGTGCCAGAATTTTCCTGTAAGGACTGTTAAGGCACTTTCACACTTGCGGCAGGACGGATCCGACAGGCTGTTCACCCTGTCAGATCCGTCCTGCCGCTATTTCGCCGGACTGCCACTCCCCATTGACTATAGCAGGAGTGGAGCTACGGCGCAGCATGGCAGTGCACGGCGTGAGGCCGCCAGACGAAAAAGTCGAACATGTAGTACTTTTAGTCTGGCGGCCTCTCACCGTGCTGCGCCGTAGCTCTGCCCCATCCCCATTATAGTCGATAGGCACAGTGCAGCAGCACGGCGAAGTAGTGGCAAGATGGATCTGACAGGGAGACAAGCCTGTCGGATCCGTTCTGCTGCAAGTGTGAAAGTACTGTACCCTTACTAATGAGCGCTTTCATCATGGAATGATCATGGAATCATTAGTACAGCATTTACCTCCACCGCTACTTGTGCTAGTAAAAAAAATATATATATTACGGTACCTCCACCTCCATTTGCTCACGCTGTGGAGAACACTCCCTGCTGACTAGAAGCTCAGGACAGGACCTACAAGACGTCATCACGTTGGAGCACCGGTCCTGAGCTTGCAGTAAGCAGCGAATGTTCACCGCAGCCAGGTAATGGGGGCATTACTCTTACTGGGGGCACTAATGGGGACATTATTCTTACTGGGGCACTAATGTGGCCATTACTAATTCTGGGACTTACCCGGGGCACTCCACTATAACGGCAGAGCGCCCCACGCGCATGGATCACATGATCGCATGGCATCTTTACTGTTGGCGTTCAGCTCGGACCTTCACCTGACTGCAGACCCAGGTATGTAGACCTTTAATAAAACTAGTTGAGTACCCCTGCCCTATACAGTCGTGGCCAAAAGTTTTGAGAATGACACAAATATTAGTTTTCACAAAGTTTGCTGCTAAACTGCTTTTAGATCTTTGTTTCAGTTGTTTCTGTGATGTAGTGAAATATAATTACACGCACTTTATACGTTTCAAAGGATTTTATCGACAATTACATGACATTTATGCAAAGAGTCAGTATTTGCAGTGTTGGCCCTTCTTTTTCAGGACCTCTGCAATTCGACTGGGCATGCTCTCAATCAACTTCTGGGCCAATTCCTGACTGATAGCAACCCATTCTTTCATAATCACTTCTTGGAGTTTGTCAGAATTAGTGGGTTTTTGTTTGTCCACCCGCCTCTTGAGGATTGACCACAAGTTCTCAATGGGATTAAGATATGGGGAGTTTCCAGGCCATGGACCCAAAATGTCAACGTTTTGGTCCCCGAGCCACTTAGTTATCACTTTTGCCTTATGGCACGGTGCTCCATCGTGCTGGAAAATGCATTGTTCTTCACCAATCTGTTGTTGGATTGTTGGAAGAAGTTGCTGTTGGAGGGTGTTTTGGTACCATTCTTTATTCATGGCTGTGTTTTTGGGCAAAATTGTGAGTGAGCCCACTCCCTTGGATGAGAAGCAACCCCACACATGAATGGTCTCAGGATGCTTTACTGTTGGCATGACACAGGAATGATGGTAGCGCTCACCTTTTCTTCTCCGGACAAGCCTTTTTCCAGATGCCCCAAACAATCGGAAAGAGGCTTCATCTGAGAATATGACTTTGCCCCAGTCCTCAGCAGTCCATTCACCATACTTTCTGCAGAAGATCAATCTGTCCCTGATGTTATTTTTGGACGGAAGTGGCTTCTTTGCTGCCCTTCTTGACACCAGGCCATCTTCCAAAAGTCTTCGCCTCACTGTGCGTGCAGATGCGCTCACACCTGCCTGCTGCCATTCCTGAGCAAGCTCTGCACTGGTGGCACTCCGATCCCGCAACTGAATCCTCTTTAGGAGACGATCCTGGCGCTTGCTGGACTTTCTTGGATGCCCTGAAGCCTTCTTAACAAGAATTGAACCTCTTTCCTTGAAGTTCTTGATGATCCTATAAATTGTTGATTGAGGTGCAATCTTAGTAGCCACAATATCCTTGCCTGTGAAGCCATTTTTATGCAATGCAATGATGGCTGCACGCGTTTCTTTGCAGGTCACCATGGTTAACAATGGAAGAACAATGATTTCAAGCATCACCCTCCTTTTAACATGTCAAGTCTGCCATTTTAACCCAATCAGCCTGACATAATGATCTCCAGCCTTGTGCGCATCACTTTGGAGGATGGGTATTTGAACATTAGATATTTGAACATAAGAATTACTAGAAATATAGAATGTATGGAACAATTTGCTCATAACTGGAATTAGGAATGGTATCTCGAGAAAATATGACATACAGTCGATCTAGCATTGAAAAATGCAAAAAATACCGAAAAAACACATCAAGAAAGAAAAAATGCATCAAAAGAAAAAACGCACAAAAATAGCATTAAAAAACCGCATGTATAGAAACATTCAAAAAACAGCAAAATCGCATCGTTTATGAACTTATAACTAAATATGGGCAGACACAGCAGTAAGAAATACCCTTACAGACAACAGAATAATTGTACATGTGAAAAATCCACATTGAAGGAATCCATACCTTTTTTTCCATAAGTCTATTGAAGGGTATAAAAACCCACAATCCACTTGCAAGGGGTGTTGCCACTGAGGAAGGGGAGAGCTATCCTCGAAACGCATCTGGTAAATGCCTTCACCCCACAAAGATCTGAACCTCGATTGAACAGTGCACTGTTATTTACAAAGACCTTGAGGATTCGAAAACAGACGCCTCGCATAACCAACCCAGAACCAGCCGGAAACCGCCACTGGGAATACAACCCATGTGACATACAGATTTTCGAGACACCGACATAGCAAAAGCCGGGACGCCGGCCTGCAGCCGAATTAAACAACAACTCGAAAAACCAGCTGAGTAAAATGGAAGGTAAGCCCACGAGTGTGGGTTATTGGTATTGACTCTGATTTACTCTGATTAATACCGATCCAGCTAATGCGATTGTCCTAAAAGACTTTCTATGCCGTTTTTTTCAAACGAAAATTTATAAGATTTTTTTATGCTGTTTTTTCGAACGAAAATATATGCGAACATTTTGTGAATATTCTCATGAGAATTAACAACAGGACATTTGGGAAGCATATGGACTGTATTGACAAGTAGTGGTACACATCGGTGTATCGGTGGTCCGCTGCTGAGATACAACAGATATTCACAATTGGGTGTAATCCTACATCTATTACTTTACGCATTAACCAGATACCTATTGTCTGTAAGATAGCAGTCACCAAATTTAAGCTATTATATGATATTATAGCCGCTTGCATACCAGCAGAGTAGGCCAAAGAAATACCTAGGGCATTTGTAATCTTTTGCAGACACTTATACCAGCCAGTATCCGCAATAAGATAACCCAAGCAACATTGAATCTATTATATATCATATATTTAATTCATTTTTATTTTTGATAAATAAAAGGTCATTTCCAGGTTTCATTGCGATCAAGAGGTCTCATTACCTTCCTTCTGCCCGTCTCCATCTTCGGGTAGGGAAGAGAAGTACCATAATTTGGACGTAAGAAGAAGTGTTGTATCCTACCTTAAAACTACCAGTACTTTCAGACAATCTGATCAACTCTTCCTCCAGTACCAGGGTCCTAACAAAAGAACGAGCAGCCAGAAAATCCATCATATCAAGCTGGATAAAAAATCTAATTTGATCAGCATATACTCAAAAGGACCTTACTTCTCCGGCTGTTATAAGAGCTCACTCGACTAGAGCAATATCATCTTCCTGGGCAGAGTCTGCATCCGTCTCATTGTACCAAATTTGCAGGGCAGCTACATGGGCTAACCCTATGATTTTTTTCAAACATTACAAATTAGACATTCAAAAAAAACTGGAATTGTCCTTTGGTCGCAGAGTCCTTTCTGCTGCGGTGTCGTCCCCCCCCCCCCCCCCTCTAGAATGACTACTCCGTTAATCCCCTTGTAAGTGCCGTTGTGGAGGCGCCGGGGAAAAAAAATAATTACGCTTACCGGTAATTGGTTTTTCCATTAGCCTCCACAACGGCGCTTGGAGTTCCCACACTTTTATCTTTATTTCTATTGTTATATAATGATGTAATTGATTTTGGTTAATATATATTTTTTCTTGCATCACTTCCGTGTCCTCTCTTATTGACTGAATAGGCAAGGGGAGGAGTCCATTTAAATCTTGTGCTTCTGCGTTGTTTCCTGTCCTGGGGGCGGGGACACCCTCCTGTAAGTGCCGTTGTGGAGGCTAATGGAAAAACCAATTACCAGTAAGAGTAATTATTTATTTTTAGGTTAATAGATGGTAGCATTTAATTTACAGTATGTTTTTTTCATATATTACTGATGCCTTTATAATTATATAGTGTGCATGAGAATAAAGCAGTAATATGTAGATTAGCTTTCTGAGCAGATCTCAGTGTAATGAAGCTATAGTACATAGTGAGATGATATTTACATGTTAGCACACAGCTCTGCTCTTAGTATGTCTAGCCCTGTTAATCAAGGGGAGGAGGAGGAGAGCACAGGGGGTGTTAGTGCTCAGACAATTCAGTCCTGCCTCCTGGTGCTCCAATTGCTCATTTGCATATGAATAAAAATGCAGATATCTCTGCAGCTGTTTAGCATACAGACAAAAGAAAGGAAATGGTTTTAATCAGCATGATGAGCCCTAGCAGGCAGTATGTCTGGGTTAATAGGGTTGATCCTGGTGACAGAGCTGCTTTAACAAGTATCTCCTCAATCAAACTAGGAAGGGCAATGTAGGGTGACGATGAAGAGCATCTCCATCTCTATGTATCTCTAGTAAGGGAGTGTGTTATCTTCAAAAGGGGCTGGACTGATCTCTATCGCCATAGCAACTCAGAAATGCATCCTGTTCTGCTGTATGCTACAGTGAATCGAGCATGGACTGTGCAGAATCAGCATCAGTTTACAGGGAATATCATAAGATTGTAAAGCATTGGGGGCCATGTAAAAAATTATCACTGGCATGAGTGTAGGGGGAATAAACATTATTGCTTCATGTTTTAGTGGCATGGCTATATTGGCATATTGTGCAGAGATACCAATCGCCATCAGTGATGAATGTCATAAGTTGGGGGAGGGGGACTACATTTTGAAGACACATCATGTTATCTTCAGTGCAATGCAATAATCATGCTTGATGGCACAAAACCGCTTACAGCATTCTACAGTATAGAAATCCTATATGGTATGTTCACACTATAACTCTGGGCAGGGATGCTTGCTGTTACTTTTATTAGAGGGAGTTTGCCATCTCAGACAATGGAGGGCATATTGTTAGTATATGCCCCCATTGTCTGATAGGTGCAAGTCCCACCAAGCTCAGACTGGCCCACCGGGGAGGCGAAGGATTCCTCGGTGGTCCCCCAGTCTCCTTCGCCCGGAGATAAGACGGAGGAGTAATTATTTCTCTTGTTTCTCAGGAGAGACAATTATTGTAGCCACTAGGTGGCAGTATCGCACAACGATGCAGCCTCCTACTGGTGTAAATTGTACAGGAGGCCCCGCAGTATCTTCTAAACTTCCCGCCTGCTGGCAGTGAAGGAGGAGAGAACATGTCTGGCCATCCTCCTGCCCTCCCTGCTGTCAGAATACTGGCTGCTGGAGAGAAGGACTCCTCTGCGGTCCTGGGCTGATTTCTCAGGTGTGTGACAGTAGTCAGCTGTAGGAGACTGAAAAGGGGAAATGGGGATTTGTTTATAGCAGACACAGATCTATGAATGTGTGCTGCTCTCTGCAGAGATCAGAGTGGCATTGGGGGGACTCTTCCCTAGGTCCCCCCAATGCCTCTGCTTTAGGTGCACCCTCATAAGTTCCCCAGCTCTAGATGCCCCCCAATGCCCCCACTCTAAATGAACCCCTAATATTCCATCTTTTCCAGTTGCCCCCCTAATACCTCTGCTCCAGGATCACCACTATTACCCTGCCTCAGGCGACCCTAATGCCTCTGCTTTAGGTGCACCCCCATTAGTGCCCCAGCTCCAGATGCCCCCACTCTAAATGCACCGCTAATATTGCCTCTTCTCCAGTTACCCCTGCTCCAGGATCCACACTACTACCCTGCCTCTGGTGACCCTAATGCCTCTGTTTCAGTTATGACCCTCCGTTTGTGCCCTTTGCTCACATTGCTATCCTAGCACCTTTGCTTGGGCTTTATTAAAGGGAACCTGTCACCTGGATTTTGGGTATAGAGCTGAGGACATGGGTTGCTAGATGGCCGCTAGCACATCCGCAATACCCAGTCCCCCGATTTGATACATATGCAAATTAACCTGAGATGAGTCAGAGCTTGAAAATAGGACTCTTCTCTGGTCACACAAGTAAGATATGACTCTTTTATGTAAATTTGCATAAAAGGCAGGGAGTACAAAAATGCATAATACTTATTGAATTCATCTGCAAATAAAATGAAAAGTGTAATTTATATGTTTAGGGTAACACAATGAACATTTAGAAATGCTCAGTGAGGGTAGCATAGTAGAGGTGACAGGTTCCCTTTAAAGGTTATGACCTGCAAAGAGGGTTGGATTTATGACTGAAAAATTCACGTCGCGTTCTCCAGTAGTGAAGGGAACGGTACGGACATGGAAAAAAATTAGTTTGTGTGCAGGAGCCCTAAGGTGGGCCCTGAGTACCCCAGTCCGACACTGGGTCCCACCTCTGGGACCCGCACCTACAATGAGAATGGAGCGGGGAAATGAACGGAGGACACACTGCGCTGGCTCGGCTGTTTCCGTCTTCCCTATAGAAATGAATGGGAGCAGGGGCCGCGCATGCGCGGTGCGCTCCTATTCACTTCTATGGGAGCAGCGCTTGGTGGTGGACGGAGTCCTCCAGCCACAGCTCTCCCTGCGCAGTTCTCATTGTAGGTGCGGGTCCCAGAGGTGGCGTATCCTAGCGATATGCCCCCATTGTATGAGTTGGGAATACCCCTTTAAAGTGTTATGTTTTGGGGAGTTTTTTTTTCTAATGTGTAGGGACAGAGATAAGGAACATTTTTCTAATATACTTTATTTAGGGAAATCATTTATTCATAGTAGGAAACTTGAACAGAACTATCCCTTAGCAGTGCTCTCTAAATGAGAGTTGCTAAGGCATATCTGTCTTCCTAGTACAGTACAGTGCAGTACTGACTGGGAAGACAGGCTGGGCTGCTGCTCTCACTGCTCCCTCATATAAAGAACTGTACTCTATATTAATATGTGTACCCTAAATATGTGTTCATCTACCTGCTATTGCTATTTTCACACTGATCCATGTGGCCAGAGCTGACAGTGAGCGATCCTACTATATCCCTGGCATGCTGAATAGCTAACCAGCCACCAGGAGATAAATGACAGCGTGCAGTAAGCGTTTGCTATTGACCGTGCAGGGAGACAGGGGGAAGCTATTTTATAGTATATAGGGACAGTACTATAGAAAAAACTGATGCCAAATGTACATTTGCATTACTGTCAGTTTTTTTTTTTTTTACTGGATGCAGATGTCGGTGCTTTTCTATCCAGCAAAAAAACTAAAAAACTAAAACAAAAACAGATGCCGCATTTTCAGTTGCAATCCGTCAAAACTGTCAAAACTAAAAGTAATAGGAGGATCGGGTAAACTGCAAAAAATAGCATCCGTTTTTTCATTTAGTTTAATGAAGAAACATAACTGTCCTCCCACTAACACATCCCTTGTCCAAAAATTCAAACAATCACTTGCTTTGTTTTGAAGTAAAAATTATGAAACTGGATCAGCTTTTTCCTTTTAAAAAACAGACACAAACTTTGCATCAGTTTGTGTCAGTTTTTTTAAAAGGACACAAACTTTGCATCAGTTTTTGGAACGGATCCAGTTTATCTTAAGGCTTCAGGTACACAAATGTGTCCGTAATTAGGTCCACAAACAGTGGATCCACAAAATACAGATACTGTACCTTCCTTGTGCACGCCACATTTTTCTCACTCCCATCACTAGAATGAGCTATTCTTGTCTGCAATAAGGTCAAGAATAGGATACTTTCTATAATTTGCGTAACGGCCATAGAAAATATACATTTATGTGCACAGTCCCATGGAACAGAATGGGGCAGTGTGCTAACCTCAAAAAATTAAGATAAGGCTACTTTGACACTAGCGTTTTTTGCGGACAACAGCATGCATCCATCATGAACGGATCCGGTTGTATTATGTCTTCTATAGCCATGACGTGACGGATCCGTCTTGAACACCATTGTGACAAACTGCCATTTGCCACTGGGCATGGTAGAAAACTTATGGCTAGCCTCCTTCCCTACGACTATGGCCCCGGGACATATTACCCTTCAAGAACTGTGTAACAGAACTATGCCGCATGTCTGGACTGATTAATAGGACCGAACGCGGTTGGAATTTGTGACAGACCCATCCGTATGGATTAAAAAATGGCACCCAGATAGCTAATTTTATTGTATTTGTGTACTCTGAGCGGCATTCCCCTAATGATATGCCCTCAGACTTGAGCTATCTGGGAATAGGTTAAATGTCTGTGTTCGCTGGGAGGGTGTGACATTGTGTGTTTAGGTGGGGATTCCTGTCCTGTTGTTCCCACATGTGTATTGGTGATTTCCCTTTGTCTTGAGAGATAATTGAATTGCTCTTCGGGTGTCTCCAGGGCAGAGAGGAGGAAACCATGATGCATTGTGGGGATGTGTTGTGTCTGTTTATCCTGAGTGCTACGTATCTGTCCTGTGTCACAGTCCTCCTTCTGGTCCCCTAGGGGCGTGTACACCAGATGGGGACCTGCATAAATATGGGCGGGTAGCCCTCAATAAAGTGTTCATGTTTTTCTAACCCTTCAAAACGGAGCCTCGTCTCGTTATTGGAGGGAATTGCTGTATCACGCTGGGGATTGCTATGCTCTGCATATTCCCTGGAGGAGAGATCTTTCCCACACGGTCCTGAATGCTGGAGGTTCATTCAGGGTGGAAGGAAAACGGCGCGGCTCCAGTTAAGCTACGGCGGTTGTGAAGTCTGCGGTGGTTGTGGTGTCCAGTGCGGTGCTTGTGGTCCTCGGCGCAAGCTAAGAAGCGTCCATTAACGGAAGCGGATCCGTTACAACCATTGAAAGTCAATGGGGGACGGATCCATTTTCCATTGTGCCAGATTGTGTCAGAGAAAACGTTTGGCTACGCTTTGTCAGGTGGACATAAAAACGCTGCAGGCGGATCCTTTTCCATTCAGAATGCATTAGGGCACAACTGATTAATTTTGGACCGCTTGTGAGAGCCCTGAACAGATCTCACAAACGGAAAACCAAAACACCAGTGTGAAAGTAGCCTAACACATGGATAAAAAATACATGTGCATGTGGCCTACAAAATGATGGCTGAAAAAAAAAAAGTGATGTAAAAGAGGCTTAAAGGGGTTCTGCATTTTCATTTAACTGATGATCGGCGGGGGTCCGACACCCGGGACCCCCGCCGATCAGCTGTTTGAGAAGGCAGCGGCGCTCCAGCAGCGCCGCGGCCTTCTCACTGTTTACTGCCGGGCCGCCGGCCCACTGACGTCACGACTAGTATCAACTAGCGTGGGCGGGGCTAAGCTCTGTTCACTTGAATGGAGCTTAGCCGCGCCCACGCTAGTTGATACTAGTCGTGACGTCAGTGGGCCGGCGGCCCGGCAGTAAACAGTGATAAGGCCGCGGCGCTGCTGGAGCGCCGCTGCCTTCTCAAACAGCTGATCGGCGGGGGTCCCGGGTGTCGGACCCCCGCCGATCAGAAGCTGATGATCTATTCAGAGGATAGATCATCAGTTAAATGAAAGTGCAGAACCCCTTTAACTTAATAGGTGCTGTAATGTTCTGCCCAATGGGTAGGGGAAATTGGAGGAGAGATCAAATGATTGGGAGATGGGATGTCTTGCTGCAGAAATTAAACTCCATAATCTTCAGGTCATGTGAATATCAGGCACACTGAGGGCAGAGCGCAAATTTAAAATTCTGTCTCATTAGTAATTTTATTGTACAGTATTAGCTGACACAAATATTGTTCTATATTTTTAGTTGATTTTCAGAAGTCAGCACCCCTGAGCTCCACTATATACTGTGACACAGTGAGGGGTTGTGTCTGGCAAGGCAGGTATTTTCCTCCCAGCATGTGCAGCTGGGCTGGTTTCCAGCCAGTTGAGGTCAAATACTTGACCGTAGTTTAAGTTTTGGACTCACGAAGTAGCAGTTGCCCCAAATTTACAATACGAACTTATAATAGGGAGAGACTTCCCGGCACTGTGGCCTGCTATCAGAGTGACTGATACCCATGAGACAGGGGTAACCCTAGCAGAGTAGCCTGGCTCAGGGGGGAGATCAGAACCCTGGGAACCAACCTGAGACCGAAGGGCCAGCGGTAGGGGTGACCGCCACTTCGGTGGAAGAGGGGGAGACAACCCCGCTAAGTGTGATGGTGGGAGACGTGGAGGACTTGCCGCTGGGTCCTGAACTGGCAGACCTCAATGTCTACGGGGATAATTTTGGTACCGCCCAATGTCGGGACCCAACCCTATCCCGTGCCTGGGAAAATGTGTCAATAGTAGATGGTAAACCACAACAACCTGGGGCAGAGTCAGTGTTTCCCCGTTTTTTGGTTCATCAGGATATGTTGTATCGGGTAAACCAACTACGGGGTGAGCCTATTGAACAGTTGGTGGTCCCCAAGGCTTATCTCAAGCTTGTGTTAGATCTAGCCGTTCTCGGGGGTCCCCTGGGGCTGCAGAAAACTCAGGATCGTATTCTACAGCGGTTTTACTGGTCCAGCATATTCAAAGAAGTGAAAGAGTTTTGTAAGTCTTGCCCGACCTGCCAGATAACTAGCCCCCAGCCACATTTCTGTAGTCCCCTACTACCTGTCCCGATTATCGTCAGGGGTCTTGAAGGGACGAAAATCAGTGATGGTTCCCTGGGATAATCAGACGGAAGAGGCTTTTGCCGCTTTGAAGTCGGCCCTGTGTGGGTCACCGGTTTTGGTCACGCCCGACTTCAAGAGGGAGTTTGTGGTACAAACGGATGCCTCTGAAGTAAGCCTCGGTGCTGTACTGTCTCAGGAAGTCAACGGGGAGGAGCATCCCGTTGTCTTCCTAAGCCGCAAGCTCACCCCAGCCGAAACCAGGTACAGTATAGTGGAGAGAGAGAAAGAAAAAAACAGAAGTAGGGGAAGAAGGGGAGGAAAGAGACATAACAAGTCCAGAAGCAAAAAAAGGCAGAGGGATCCCGTAGGCATCTATAATTTAAGCACTCACGTTCTAACACCTGAAGAATTATCGGTCCTTAATAAGGGGCTTAAGTTTGCACCTACGCACAAAAGTAATAAATTTGAAACTTACCTGGATGTACATAGATTTATTAGGAAGTTGAATATATGTAAATATTTGACAAAAAATCCCATAAAAATTCCTAATATACAAGACACTAGTATATACACTAATTTGAGAAATGAGTCAACCTTTTTTCCGGATAATAAATAGAATGAGTGTATAGACGCATTTAAGCGTGGGGTACTGAAAGGACTGGATCGTTTAGATATAGGGGGTACAAAGAAGCATAACTTAACTAAAAAAGAAAAGGAGGCTCTGAAAAATCTAGAACAAAATTAAAAAATAGTAGTCAAACCGGCTGATAAGGGGGGAGGGGTAGTTGTTTTGAATAAGGTCGATTATAATACCGAAATGCAGAGAATCCTCAGTGACATTCCACACCTTCCTATCTTAGGGACACAGGACATATTTTGGATGTTTTAAAAGAGTTTGATATTATCCCTGAGAATGCCTTTATGATGACTTTAGATGTCACTTCATTATATACAATCATACCAAATAACATAGGTATGGAGGCGATTAAATTTTACATGGATAAAGATGATCAAATGCGTGAGGAACAAAAATCTTTTATTTTGGATTGCATACAGTATTGCCTTGGGCATAATTATTTCTGGTACGATGATTGTTATTTTTTTACAAATTTCTGGCGTGGCGATGGGTGCGAAATTCGCACCCAGTTTCTCCAACCTCTTCATGGCTTATTGGGAGCATTTTAATATCGGTCCCGTTATAAAAAAAGATATGGAGGGCGGCAGTTTACAACTTTGGAGAAGGTATATTGATGACTGCATTGGAATCTGGTACGGCACTGAGATAGGATTAATGGAATTTATCTCCCAGATTAATGCAAATATGTGGAATATTCACTTCACCCAGGATGTGAGTAAAAGTACCATCCATTTCCTGTATCTTGAGATTAGGGTGGAAGAAGGAAAAATTAAAACTGTAACCTATTTCAAACCGTAATGGTTATATAGAAAGAAGCAGTTGTCATCACGATCCTTGGATCTGTAATGTACCAAAGGGCCAGCTAAAACGCATTAATTATTGTGAATAGATTCATAGAAAAGGGCTACAAAAAGGAAGTGCTATATAATCAAAGGGAGGAAGTGAAGTCTGAAAATTTGAATATAAAAAAGAAGGATTCGAGTGAACACAAAACACAGAATAGGGATAAATATAAATTTGCGTTTTCCACTACCTACTCTATTAATTGTCCCCAAATCAAGAGAATTATTTATCAAAACTGGAATCTCCTAAAAAATGATTTGGTTATAGGAGACCTAATCCCTACCAAACCCCCTTTTATATTTAAAAGAGCCCCCACAGTCAGAAATAGTATTGTGCGTAGTTTTGTGAAAGAGGACGTGAATGTATCCAAACCCCGCAATGTCTTCACCTGGTTGCGGTTTTTGCCCATGTTGTAAAAACTGCTCTAGATGGATAAGAAAAAAAGTAAAATGAAAAATATTGTGTCTACTTCTAAATCTATTTCAAAAAAAGTCAGAGGGAATATTTTATGTGAGTCTATGGGGTTATTTATATACTTGAGTGCCCATGCAGACTCCAGTATGTCGGCAGAACACTGAGGAAGTTGAAGGTCCGAATTGCGGAACATATCAGAAATATTAAAAAGGGGCTGGAGACCCATAGTGTCTCGGCACATTATAAAAAATTCCATCAAAAGGACCCCATTGGTCTTAAATTTTGTGGCGTTGAATTAGTGAAGCGCCATTGGCGAGGAGGTAATCCGGCTACACAAATTAATAAAAAGGAGGCTGAATGGATCTATGAAATGAACACACTGCAGCCACAAGGACATAATATTGAATGGGACATAAAATCTGTCTGCATGGTGTGATTTATTTGAATATACATTGTCTGAATATATTTATTGGTTTATATATTTATCATAGTTTTATACTAATTAATTTTACATTTCATTATTTTATGATATTTTGGGATATTTATACGTTTTTATGTAAGGGATTGAAGTATTTTATGTAATTGAATATATTGTACATGTTTTTAGCAATTTTAGCATGCAATTGTTTGACATGCCGCCGGACAACGGAAGTCCGTTTTTGTTCCGGGGTAAAAGGTTGTTATATACTCGTGGACTACAGCGGCGTCTGTACCACAGCCCCTGACGAAGCTAATAGCGAAACCCGGGTCGGGCAATCATATATGCATGTGAAAACTTTGGAATATGTGAGTAGAATAAAATTTGGTTACCTCTGAATGTTGAGGGTATTGCACCATCTCTCTGTCCTTTTTGTGAAGGTAATCTTGATCCGGTTTTCAGTGAGCGGCTGGTGGCTCAAAGCGAGATCTAACGACAGGCTGGAGGTGGATAGCAGGTTCATTACATGTGAAGTACGGACCTGCATTTGACACTTCTGACAGCTGAATAGGAACTCGGTCCTTCACGTTTATGGTTCTTTATTCCAACGACTTTCATAAACTGTTAACAATATAGCGCGGTTCCCGTATTTCACTTTTCAGTGGAGAGAGAGTGCCTGGCTATCAACTGGGCACTCGAGTCTCTCTGCTACTATTTGTTGGGGAGAAAGTTCTGCCTGGTGACCGACCACTCCCCTCTCAAGTGGATGAGCCAGGCTAAAGACAGGTCACCAGATGGTTTTTGTCTCTGCAGAACTTTGAGTTCTCTGTAGAACACAGAGCAGGCCGGTTGCAGGGAAACGCAGATGCCCTGTCCCGAGTGCATTGTCTGGCATGTGTCCACCCTCTCAGGGTTGAACAAAGAGGGGGGTATGTGACACAGTGAGGGGTTGTGTTTGGCAAGGCAGGTATTTTCCTCCCAGCATGTGCGGCTGGGCTGGTTTCCAGCCAGGTGATGTCAAATACTGGATCGGAGTTTAAGTGCTGGTCCGGGTTTTGGCAGCACTTGGCTGTCCTTAAATAGGCAGCTGGGCTCAGCAGAGATGTCTCTGTTTTTGGGATCTGAGGCCTTGTGCCGTGCTGGAGGGCTGAGAGCCGCATTCTAGGGGAACAGGCCCCCTAAAGCCTGCTGTGTACTACTGGAGGCAGAACTGCCAGCAAGGTGACTTGTATTATATGAACTTTCCATTGTGTGTGAATTAACACCAAGACTGCAAAACTACGTGCTGTTTTGTACAATTGCCTCAAGTATGAAACACATGTTTTGAGTTAAGAACTTGTATTTTGCCTCTGTACTGCGCCCACTTACACTATCTACCAGAGCGAAAACCCACAATGCTCACTATTCCAGCTACTACTGAGCATATATAATCAGTTCATAGGTAGTTTTACATTTAGTTACATGCATATGCAGTAACCCAGATGGGGTATCTGCAATTGTTTATTATATTTTGCAATGTCATGTCATGTTATGTTTATTGTATCTGCCGTATGCTTCAGATAAGGTATCGTTGGCATTAGGAATGGAACTTACCTTTCCATTCCTCCTCTTTTGGGTTGGTCCTGCTTCCTGTCAGGAGGGGGAGTTCTAGAGAGCTCCAGAGTTGGTTTAACAAGCGTAGAGTAAGGGAGCACGTCCATCTGCTCCTGCTCCAAGGACTAAGGCACTAAAGATACTGCTCTACAGTGAAAATCTCCAGGAAGGCTGCAAGATCTGCAAGGTACAGCGTACAAAAACAGCAGAGTGATCAGCACTACAGCTATACAAACTCTGATGCAGGTGATGGGATAACAAGTTAAGACACCCATCACCACAGTGCAGGACAGGCACACTTAAAGGGGTTTTCTGGGATAGGTCCTCAGGATAGGTCATCAATATCTGATCGGTGGGGGTCTGACTCCTGGATCCTCTGGCTCCTTTGGACCATCTCCGTGCTTACCAAGGACAGCAGCGTACATTGTATAGCGACTGTGCTTGGTATGGCGCTCAGACCCATTCACTTCAATGGGGTTGAGTGCGATACCAAGCCCAGCTGCTATACAATGTATGGAGCTGTGCTTGGTAAGCTGTGAGAAGGCCACAATGCTTACTGGAGCACCGGTGCCTTCTCAAATAACTAATTGGCGAGAGCCCAGGATGTCGGACCTTCACCGATCAGATACTGATGGCCTATTCTGAGTATCAAAATCCCGGAAAACCCCTTTAACCTGTCGGATACCAGTGCCGCACAGCTACGGCACTCTGATCGGACCGACGCAGGAGCTGCGTCCGGCAGTCACTGATAGCCAAACCCCTGCTGTATGCGCAGGCATCGGTGAAAACACTGATGCCGGCGCATTAACCCTTGCACTGCTGCGGTCAGCGCTGACCACGGCACGTGTGGTATCCTGCCTGGTGTCCATCAGGTCCCCGCGCTGCTGTGAAGGCAGCCCGATGCCTTCCTTAGGCATGGTGGCTGCCTTCCGTGAGAGCCTGTGAGATCCAGCCCCCTGGATCTCACAGGCAGGAAGCTGTAAGCGTATTACAATGAGTAATACACTTACAGCCAATGCATTACAATACAGAAGTATTGTAATGCATAGTAAAGGGGATAAGACCCCCAAAAGTTGAAGTCCCAGAGTGGGAAAAAAAAATAAAGTGAAAAAAGAAGTTAAAAAAATAAAGTTAAAAAAGAAAATTTAAAGTTTCAAGTAAAAAAAAAAAGCGTCCTTTTCACAAAAAAGTAAAATAAAATAGGAAAAAAAAAAGAAAAGTAGACATATTAGGTATTGCTGCGTCCGTATCGACCGGCTCTATAAAAATATCACATGATCCACCCCCTCAGGTGAACGCCGTAAAAATAAATAAAACTGTCAAAAAGCCATTTTCTGGTCACCTTGCCTCACAAAAAGTGTAAGTGTGATATTAGGTATCGCCGCGTCTGTAACAACCTGCTCTATAAAAATATCACATTATATGTCCCCTCAGGTGAATGCTGTAAAAAAAAAAAAAAAAGATGCCATTTTTGTCACCTTGCCTCGCAAAAAGTGTAATACCAAGTGATCAAAAAGTCTTATGTACTCCAAAATGGTACCAATCAAACAGTCATCTCATCCCGCAAAAAATGAGTCCCAACCTAAGACAATCACCCAAAAAATAAAAAAAGGACTCTCAGAAAATGGCAACACAAAAACAAGATTTTATTCTGTTAAAAATGATTTCACTGTGTAAAACTTACCTAATATGTCTATCATTTTTATTTTTGTTATCGCCGTGCCTGCTCTATAAAAATATGACATTATATGCCCCCTCAGGTAAATGCTGTAAAAAAATTTTTTTAAAAACTATGCCAAAACAGCAATTTTTTTCACCTTGCCTCACAAAAAGTTTAATACCAAGCGATCAAAAAGTCTTATGAACCCCAAAATGGTACCAATCAGTCATCTCATCCTGCAAAAAATGAGTCCCCACATAAGACAATCACTTAAAAAATAAAAACCAATGGCACGCTTAAACCTATCCATCAAAATCAGCGCTGCAAAAGCCATATGGCGCTTCTTCCGTTCTGAGTCCTGCCATGTGCCCCCACAGCAGTTTACCACCACATATGGGGTGTTGCCGTATTCAGAACAAAATGGGTAACAAATTATGTGGTGCTTTTTCTCCTGTTGCCCCTTGTGAAAATGAAAAATGTGGGGCTAAAGCAACATTTTATTGGAAGAAACAAAACTTTTAATTTTTACAGCCAAGGGGGTCAAAGCGTAAAATGCTTAGGTGGTCAAAGTGCTCAGTACCCCCCTAAATATATTATTTAAGAGGTGTAGTTTCCAAAATGGGGTCACTTTTTGAGGGTTTCCACTGTAGGGGTACGTCAGGGTCACTTCAAATACAAAATGGTGCCTAAAAACCATTCTAGCAAAATCTACCTCCAAAATCCATATGGCGCTCCTTTCCTTCTGACCACTGCCACGTGCCCATAGAGCAGTTTACCGCCACATATGGGGTATTTCTGTAAACTGCAGAATCAGAGTAATAAATATTGAGGTTTATTTTGCTGTTAACACTTGCTGTGTTGCAAGAAAAAATTGATTAACAAATCTGCAAAGAAAAGGGGGTTAGTCAGCACTTCCCAGTGTGCAGGTGCACGCTGCCATGGCAAAAACCTAGAGAAAAAAAGATGTGCAGGGTGCTGTTGCATTGTCTTTTTTTTCCTCTAGGTTTTTGCCATGGCAGGGTGCACCTACGCACTGGGAAGTGATGACTAACCCTCTTTTCTTTGCAGATTTACAATGCTGGAGATGTGGCACTCCAGCGAGTCGTGCACTCCTGATTAGCCTGTCTGCCTCATAGGCTGATTTTATTTAGTTTCAGTATAAAGCTGTGGCCTGCTCTCACTACATTCATTGGAAGCTGTCTGGCACAATGAAAGGTATAGAGTGGGCTCGGCATTCATGTTGGTACCTGCATCCCTTGTAAGTAATGGAGGCCATTATGGCTCCAAAAATGGTAAAAGGCAGAGTGGACCCAGCATGCATGTGGATCCAACACTTCCTGAACTTTATGGCGGCCATTTTGGCGCATAACAGGTAGTATTTAGTGTTAGGACCCGTCTTACAGAGATCGCCTTGATGTACGCCAGACGGGCTCAGATGGTTTTGTACAAAATGCATTTGCCAAGCATCTCACTTTATAAATAAGCGTAGCATTAGCACTATAATGTTTTTTGTGACTATGGCATTATTGTACTTTATCTGATTTGCAGGGTACTGTTGCATTGTCTTTTTTTTGCCAACATAAAGCAGACATATGGGGAATGTTGATTGATAACCATTTTATGAGGTATCACTATCTGTCTTTAAAGTAGAGAAATTCAAATTTAGAAAATTGAGAATTTTTCCAGATTTTTGGTAAATTTTGGAATAAT
This sequence comes from Bufo bufo, assembly GCF_905171765.1. Classification (NCBI taxonomy): domain Eukaryota; kingdom Metazoa; phylum Chordata; class Amphibia; order Anura; family Bufonidae; genus Bufo; species Bufo bufo. The sequence goes on along the minus strand of NC_053390.1, from coordinate 249,293,021 downwards.
TTATAAATAAAGGTGAAATATATTGACTCAAATTTACCACTGTCATGAAGTACAATGTGTCACGAGTAAACAATCTCAGAATGGCTAGGATAAGTAAAAGCGTTCCAAAGTTATTACCATATAAAGGGTAACACATGTCAGATTTGCAAAAATCGGCCTGGGATTTAAGGTGAAAAGTGACCCGGTACTGAAAGGGTTAAAAGCCTGCCTATGATAAGTAGGCTCATATAGTCACAAGTGGCTGGTTATTGTTGTTAGAGACAGGAATTTAGGAGAGAGAGAAGGCCTACTCTAGAGTGCTATTGTCTGCCATTTACCTGCCACCATACCTCATCTGAGGATAGAGACATTGGGCCTTGGAAAGACCACAGCTGAATGTACTGTAATTCATCCTTTGCACTCAGTAAAGAAAAATGTTTATCTGCCTAATTCCTTCATATCACCTTTTCACGGCACTGAGCCCCTGGGAGCGATGGCCTGAGGGAGTACACTGTGACAGAACACCTCATCAGGGCCACTACCACTCCCATCCTCTGCACTGGCTCCTCAGGGGCTCACTGCACATACAATCACATAACATATTTCACTTGTAGTACCAGTAATAACTTATGGCAGCAGGAGAGTGAAGCCAGGTTCACATGCATCCAGCCATTTATTTCAGTTTCTCTCTGGCGTACTACAGAAACGCTAGAGGGAAACTACTGCCAGAATTAATCTCAGTTGATCAGAAACAACTAATATATGTGGACCCAGTCTAAGTCATTCCCCAATTAGCCTGTGAGTGCACTAGGCTACCCTTTAGGCCCGTGATGGCTAACCTCCAGCACTCCAGCTGTGATAAAACTACGATTCCCAAGATGTACACTTGCCTGGCTGTTTTCAGAACTCCATAGAAATGAATGGAGCATGCTGGGAGTCGTCGATTCACCACAACTGGAGTGCCAGGGTGCTGTCCGTACACAATGCAGCCCTGGCAGCGGGATCCACTTTCTGCTCACCCCTCATTGCCAGGCCACACCTGTTCTTAGCAGGCCGCGCTGGTACATGCTATTTGAAACAAATAGCATATCCAGGTGCCAACTAACAATTAGGCTGAGTTCACACACGGGCGAGTATTCTGCGCGGGTGCAATGCGGGAGGTGAACGCATTGCACCCGCACTGAATCTGGACCCATTCATTTCTATGGGGCTGTGCACATGAACTGTGATTTTCACGCATCACTTATGCGTTGCGTGAAAATCGCACCATGCTCTATATTGTGCGTTTTCCACGCAACGCAGGCCCCATAGAAGTGAATGGGGCCCTGTGAAAATCGCAAGCATCCGCAAGCAAGAGCGGATGCGGTGCGATTTTCACGCACGGTTGCTAGGAGACGATCGGGATGGAGACCCGATCATTATTATTTTCCCTTACAACATGGTTATAAGGGAAAATAATAGCATTCTGAATACAGAATGCATAGTAAAATAGCGCTGGAGGGGTTAAAAATAAATAAATAATTTAACTCCCCTTAATCCACTTGCTCGCTCAGCCCGGCATCTCTTCTGTCTTCATCTTAGCTGTGTGCAGGAAAAGGACCTGTGGTGACGTCACTCCGGTCATCACATGATCCATCACCATGGTAAAAGATCATGTGATGGACCATGTGATGACCGGAGTGACGTCACCACAGGTCCTTTTCCTGCACACAGCTAAGATGAAGAGAGAAGAGATGCCGGGCTGCGCGAGCAAGTGGATTAAGGTGAGTTAAATTATTTTTATTTATTTTTCAACCCCTCCAGCGCTATTTTACTATGCATTCTGTATTCAGAATGCTATTATTTTCCCTTATAACCATGTTATAAGGGAAAATAATACAATCTACAGAACACTGATCCCAAGCCCGAACTTCTGTGAAGAAGTTCGGGTTTGGGTACCAAACATGCGCGATTTTTCTCACGCGAGTGCAAAACGCATTACAATGCTTTGCACTCGCGCGGAAAAATCGTGCATGTTCCAGCAACGCACCCGCACCTTTTCCCGCAACGCCCGTGTGAACTCAGCCTTATAGACCTAAAGACCAGGCAATTAGCAGCGAGTCGTATGGGGATCCTGTTAGCAGGGCCCCATTGTGTATGGGCAGCCTTAGGGCTCATGCACACGACCGTATGTATTTTGCGGTCCGCAAAACACAGATCCGCACCAAAAATAAACGGATGACATCCGTGTGACGTCTGTGTTACATCTGCTTTTTTTGCGGAACTATTGTAACAATGCCTGTCCTTGTCCGCAAAACAAACTAGAATAGGACATGTTCTATTTTTTTGCGGAACAGACTTGTGGACATACGGATACGGAATACACACAGAATCATTTCCGTTATTTTTGCGGTCCAAAAAAATGAACAACAAATGCACAATGTGGAGCTGCTATATATATGAAATATTTGCTAGGTTTTAAGCAATGGATAAACTGGCATGCTGAGAAGGAGGCATGTCATACTGTATAACAGTATGTAGGGAGCAATTTTATTATGCAAAGCGCACAAACATTTTACTTCATCCCAACATATGTCTACAATGGTAGCAACAAAATGATTCAAGAGAAAATTCATGTTCTCAGCAATGGGGAATCAATAAAATGTTAATTTCTGTGTCAGACAATATGTAGTTTTTCCCGTAAATATGACAAAGCTCTGATTCATGACCAGACAGATGAAAGCAGCATACACTTACCATACTTATGGCAGTAAATTGTGTTACCTCACCTAGTGGTGATCTAACAAGGCTACTGTGTGACAATATTAAAGGGAAATCTGTCACCAGTTTTATGCAGCCCTATCGGAGAGACAGAGACCCTAATAAAAATATTTGGTCACTTGCTTGGATTGACCCAGTATTTTTCTTAAAATCAGTATTGAGCAGTTCAAGTTGAGGACTGGTATAGTGCAGAGGATTAGGAGCCAAGAAAAAAGTGGGTTACCTTTAAAATATAACTTTTAATAATATATAAAACGCCCATAGGTGAATAAGTGCAAATGCAATTTAAATGAGCAGGGTACAACTTACCCCAATTTTGGTGGGTTTGTTATAGTCTAAGGAGGGGATAGGATTGGGGGAAAGGGGCTGCTGGGTCTCTGCCCCTACTATGCACCCTAAATATAGAATCCCTATCCTAGCCACAGCACAACTCCTTTGCCGTCCCTATAAACTTCCCTGAACAGAGCAGTGACTGCCCAGCTTCGTCCTGAAGGGGAAGGGAAGAGGGGGGTAGGATACCCTAAGTCACAAACCCATCTGTGCCAGGTGTTGTGTACCCAGAACCCTGGGACACAACCACTCTAACACAACGCTTGAAATAGAAAAAACAGTGCGTCCTGCATGTCCAAGAACTCAGGCGTCATCAGGGGCCTTGACACATTGGTGTTAACAGAAAAAGGAGACCATCCCTCCAGAGGAGGGGGTCAACACAAGCGTAGCAAAAAAGCACACAGAAACCAGTGACGATAACGGTCTTGGTATTAATGTCAGTTCACAACCGCCCAGTGTATTGGTGGTGTACAAATATGCCAAAACTACATAGGGCGATTTCCAGCAAAGAGAATACTTATCTTAGGAGAGGCAGTCAGTGGACATGTTCCCAAGATTGCAGGCCTGGCGATATGTTTCCCGCTGACCCGGCAGCTGGACTCCGCGTATGGCAGCACCGCTCCAACAGCCGGCACGGCCACACTATTTAAAGCCGCCCGCGCTGTTCTTATGTAATACGTTACATAAAATGTTGCACAATTTTCTTGTTGTTTGACACGTCACTGTATAGCTATAACCTGATAATAATGCTTCCACAGAACCGCCATAGTTATGTCTTTTTTCAACCGTATCAACTACTTAAGTCAATCAAGTTCAACCAAGGGATGGGTGGGGACGCGAATCCCAGAAAGAAGTGAGACTTAGATTTCTACACTTTTTCATAAGCATCAATGTTGTTTAATTTTAAGAATTCATCTAAACCCTTTTTGAAACGGTCCACTGTTCCTGCTGTGACCACGTCCTGAGGAAGTCTATTCCATAGATTCACAGTTCTTACAGTAAAAAAGCTTTGACGCTTCTGGAGACTGAACTTTTTATTCTCCAGTCGGAGGCAGTGCCCCCTTGTCTTTTGAGGGCATTTTACATGGACCGGTTTTTACCGTATTTTTTGTATGGTCCATTTACATATCTGTATAGGTTACGTATAGGGTCATGTCCCCCCTTAGACGTCTCTTCTCAGGACTAAATAAATTCAATTATTTTAATCTTTCTTCATAACTAAGACCCTCCATGCCCCTTATTATTTTAGTTGCTCTCCTCTGTACTTTTTTCAGCTGCAGTGCATCCTTTCTATGTACTGGTGCCCAGAACTGAACTGGATATTCCAGATGAGGCCGCACCAACTCTTTGTAAAGTGGTGGTATTACATCACTGCCCCGCGAGTCCATGCCTCGTTTAATGCATGACAATATCCTGGTGGCCTTAGGAGCAGCTGATTGACATTGTATGCTGTAATTTAATCTACCATCTACAAGGACACCCAAATCCTTCTCTATAAGGGACTCTCCCAGTGTTACATCCCCTAGGACATATGAAGTACAGAGATTATTACAATCAAAATGCATAACTTTACATTTATCCACATTGAACCTAATTTGCCAAGTTGATGCCCAATCACTCAGAGTGTTCATGTCAGCTTGTAGTTTATGGACATCTTCCATAGACTGTACAGTTCTACACAGCTTAGTGTCATCTGCAAAAATAGAAATGGTGCTATTAATCCCGTCCTCGATATCATAATAAATAAATTAAATAATAGAGGGCCCAGCACTGAACCTTGGGGTACACCACTTATAACCTGGGACCATTCTGAATAGGAATCATTGACCACAACTCTCTGGACACGGTCCTTCAGCCAGTTTTCAATCCAATTCAAAACTATACTTTCCAAGCCTTTAGACCTTACTTAACCTAATAAATGTCTATAAGGGACAGTATCAAAAGTCTTTGCAAAATCCAGAAACTCCACAGATGCCCCTCTGTCCAGGCTACTACTCACCTCCTCATAAAAACAAATTAGGTTAGTCTGACAACTTCCGTCCATGGTAAACCCATGTTGGTTATCACTTATAATATTATTTACAGTCACATACTCCTGTATATAGCCCCTTAAGAGTCCTTCAAACAGTTTTCCACAACTTTATGTTTATTAAACATTTTTCACTTTCCATATATCAACATATGTAATAAAAGAGAAAAGAAAAACTTTTATAGACATCATGTCTTTGGTATTACATCTAAAATACAGAATAACATAATATCAGCAGCCATATAATATAGACAAAACCGATCCATATTCCATTTAGAGAAATAAAAAATAAATAAATAAATAAAAGTAAAAAGAAAAGGGGGAAAACAAAGAAGGGTAAGGGGGGGAGGGAAAGGAAGGTAGTTAACCCACAGATCTCTCCTTTATTGCAAGGGCAGCTCCTCATGGTGGGTATCCCAGCGGAACCAGATCTGCAGAAATTTGTCTACAGTTCCTTGCGATACGGCTGTATAATATTCTAATGAGCGAATCTCCTGGATGTGGGAATAATAATCCTCCTTAGATGGAGGAGTGGTTCTTTTCCAAAAGAGGGCAATCAAACCTTTCACCACAGTGAGAAGATGCAAGAGCAGCCTGGATATGTGACCTCCCATATCCCTAGGTGGGACATTCAATAGGTATGTAAGGGGGTCCAACCTCACTGAACGGCCCAGAACGTCCTGCAGCACAGAAGCTACCATCCTCCAGAACGGCGCAACTAAGGGGCACGTCCAGAATATATGGTATATTACAGATTTTATTAAACATAGAAACATAGAATGTGTTGGCAGATAAGAACCATTTGGCCCATCTAGTCTGCCCAATATACTGAATACTATGAATAGCCCCTGGCCCTATCTTATATGAAGGATGGCCTTATGCCTATCCCATGCATGCTTAAACTCCTTCACTGTATTTGCAGCTACCACTTCTGCAAGAAGGCTATTCCATGCATCCACTACTCTCTCAGTAAAGTAATACTTCCTGATATTACTTTTAACCCCTTAAGGACTCGGCCCTATTTCACCTTCTGGACTTGGCCATTTTTTGCAAATCTGACCAGTGTCACTTTAAGTGCTGATAACTTTTAAGGGCCGGATCTCACAGGCTCGTCACCGGAAGGCAGCGCAGATGCCTCAGGAAGGCATCGCGCTGCCTTCCATGCCATCGGGTCCCCCCCACAGCCCCATGGGGACCTGATGGCACCACCAGGTAAAAGCCGCAAACCTGCGGTTTGTGGCGATCGTCAACACGGGGGGGGTCACGGGACCCCCCCCCCCCCCCCGCATTTAGCCGAGGTGCCTGCTCAATGATTTGAGCAGGCACCTTGTTACGTTCACCGCCCGCCGGGCGGCGGTGATCAGAACAACACATGACTTACCGGTACGTCATGGGTTCTTAAGGACTCGAGAACCATGCCGTACCGATACGTCATGGGTCCCTAAGGGGTTAAACCTTTGCCCCTCCAATTTAAAACTATGTCCTCTTGTAGCAGTTTTTCTTCTTTTAAATATTCTCTCCTCTTTTACCTTGTTGATTCCCTTTATGTATTTAAAAGTTTATATCATATCCCCTCTGTCTTGTCTTTCTTCCAAGCTATACATGTTAAGGTCCTTTAATCTTTCCTGGTAAGTTTTGTCCTGCAATCCATGTACTAGTTTAGTAGCTCTTCTCTGAACTCCCTCCAAAGTATCAATATCCTTCTGGAGATATGGTCTCCAGTACTGAGCACAATACTCCAAATGAGGTCTCACTAGTGCTCTGTAGAGCGGCATGAGCACCTCCCTCTTTCTACTGGTAATGCCTCTCCCTATACACCCAAGCATTCTGCTAGCATTTCCTGCTGCTCTATGACATTGTCTGCCTACCTTTAAGTCTTCTGAAATAATGACCCCTAAATCCCTTTCCTCAGATACTGAGGTTAGGACTGTATCACTGATTTTATTTTCTGCTCTTGGGTTTTTACGCCCCAGGTGCATAATCTTGCACTTATCAACATTAAATTTTAGTTGCCAGATTTTTGACCATTCCTCTAGTTTTCCTAAATCCTTTTCCATTTGGTGTGTCCCTCCAGGAACATCAACCCTGTTACAAATCTTTGTGTCATCAGCAAAAAGACACACCTTACCATCGAGGCCTTCTGCAATTTCGCTGATAAAGATATTAAACAATATGGGTCCCAGAACAGATTCCTGAGGTACCCCACTGGTAACAAGACCATGGTCTGAATATACTCCATTGATTACATCCCTCTGTTGTCTGTCCCTCAGCCACTGCCTAATCCATTCAACAATATGGGAGTCCACGCACAAAGACTGCAATTTATTGATAAGCCTTCTATGTGGGACAGTATCAAAAGCCTTACTAAAGTCTAGATAAGCGATGTCTACTGCACCTCCGCCATCTATTATTTTAGTCACCCAATCAAAAAAATCAATAAGATTAGTTTGACATGATCTCCCTGAAGTAAACCCATGCTGTTTCCATGGGATTTTAGATGTTCCACAATCCTCTCCTTAAGTATGGTTTCCATTAATTTCCCCACTATTGATGTCAGGCTTACTGGCCTATAGTTGCCCGATTTCTCCCTACTACCTTTCTTGTGAATGGGCACAACATTTCCAATCTTCTGGGACGACTCCTGTTGCCAGTGATTGGTTAAATAAATCTGTTAATGGTTTTGCTAGTTCACCGCTGAGCTCTTTTAATTGCTTTGGGTGTATCCCATCAGGCCCCTGTGACTTATTTGTATTAATTTTAGACAGCTGACTTAGAACCTCTTCCTCTGTAAAGACACATGCATCAAAAGATTCATTAGTCTTCTTTCCTAACTGAGGTCCTTTTCCTTCATTTTCCTTTGTAAAAACTGAACAGAAGTATTCATTGAGGCAGTCAGCTAGTTCTTTATCTTCTTCCATATACCTTCCTTCTTTTGTTTTTAATTTGGTAATTCCTTGTTTTAGTTTCCTTTTTTCATTTATGTATCTGAAGAATGTCTTATCGCCTTTTTTCACTGACTGGGCTAATTTCTCTTCTGCCTGTGCTTTAGAAGCTCTTATAACTTGTTTTGCCTCTCTCTGCCTAATCTTATAAATTTGCCCGTCATCCTCGTTTTTTTTAATTTTAGAATTACTAAATGCTATCTTTTTGTTTTTAATGATTTTGGCCACTTCTGCTGAGTACCACAGTGGTCTCTTCCTTTTTTTGCTTTTACTGTCAAGCCTAATGCAATTTTCTGTTGCCTTCAATAGTGCCACTTTTAAGTAGTCCCATTTCTCCTGGACTCCATTGAAACTGTTCCAATCTGATAGGGACTCGTATGCTACTAATCTAATTTTATAAAAGTCTGTTTTTCTAAAATCTAAAACTTTTGTTTTTGTGTGGTTTGACTCTGTACTTATAGTAAACCACACTGACTGGTGATCACTAGATCCCAAGCTTTCCCCTACAGTAATATCAGATACCAAATTCCCATTTGTGAATACTAAATCTAAAATGGCCTCCTTCCGGGTTGGCTCCTCAACTACTTGCTGTAGAGATAATCACTTTGTAATCTTCAAACGCTACAGCTGACCCCTCAGATTAGTATTTTTTGTATGTTTTAGTGCAATTACTCAATGTGGATTTAAAGCTCTCCCATTTATCCTCAGTATTATGTGACAGTAGCTGCTCCCAGTCTATGCCCTGAAATGCTGCCCTCAACCCAGGGAAATTAGCCTTTTTAAAACTCAATGTCTTTGCCCTGCCTGACAGAGTTTGCTTCTTATATTTAGGGGGAATATAATTATATTGTGGTCACTATTACCTAGTGTTTCTCGAACAGTAACATTAACAACCCCCAGTAGTAATAATGTCCCTTAGTGCCACCAGTAGTGATAAAGCTTCCCAAAGTGCACCCAGTAGTTATAAGGCCTCTCTATAAGGTTCCCCTCTAAAGCTCCCAGTAGTTATAATGCCTCCTATAGTGTCCACAATAGTTATAATGCTCCCTATTGTGCCCCCAGTAGGTTTAGTGCCCCCCGGTGGTACCCCCAGGGAGAATAATTCCCCCCATAGTGCCCCAGTTAGGTATATTGCTCTTTATCTTCCTGCTGCACTAAAATCAACATCCTGTTGACCGGGGGCACTCGACCACTGCTGGCAATCACTAGCCGCAGCAGGGACCTTATCCCCTGGCATAACAGGTGGATAGAGGATACATTGTCATGGGACAACCTCTTTAAAGGATAGGCCATCAATATCAGATGGGGGCAAGACTCCTAGAACCTCCGCCGATCAGCTGTTTGAAAAGGGCTGGTGAGTACTGCAGCCTCTGACGTCGTGTCTCATGGCCTAGGCGCAGCTTCGTTTCATTCAAGTGAATGGGGCTGAGCTGCAAAACCAGGCACTGCCACTGTCCAATGGACGGCACTGTGCTTGATGAGCTGCGAGGAGGCAGCAGTGCTCAGTGGGGTGCTGCGCCCTCTTCAAGCAGCTGATTAACAGGGGTGCCGGGAGTTGGAACCCTGCCAATCTGATATTGATGACCTATCCTAAGGATAGGTCATCAATATTAATTACCCGGACAAAACCTTTAAGGACTGATATCTAGTAAATCTAAATGTGGGCATACACATTAGATGACCGTCAGACAGGTTTGACAGGATCTGTCATCCATCTAATATGTATGAGGTTGTTCTATTCTCTCCTAATGCCAGATGTTGGGGAAATAAAGGATCAAGCAAGTTGAATTGCAACACACCCAATCCTGTCTTCTACCAGTTGAGAAGTCATGTCCAGAGGTGTCTCTCCCCATTAAGAATACATGCCCATTGGCCAGAGTTGTCTCCCCCCCCCCCCCCCATTACAAATACCTGCACATACATGAGCTAAGTGTGCATTTGTACGTGGGGGGAATAACTGTTGGCTGACACCTGTTTTAGGGCTTTTGCATACGGCCGTAGTTTCTGTCCGCATCCGATGCGGACCCATTCATTTAATTGGGGCCGCAAGAGATGTGGACAGCACACCGTTTTGCGTACAAGGATAGGATATTTCTACAGAAATTTTAAAAATTGATGGTGGCATGCACTCAGCCAGGATATGGGTAACGTCCATGTACATGATCCCTTAGGTGTATGGCCTCCCTTGATGGTCTGTAAACAGAAATCTGTAGCCATAATCACAGCTACAAAGGATGCTAGTCTCCTGTGAATGTCTGGTTATAGCTGCTCCATTAACTCCTGATTCAGACAAATGAGAAAATACATCTTGGTCCAATGTTTCATTGAAACCGGTGGTGATTAGGAAGATGTATTCAAGTCTTCTAAAGAATGGAAAAAGCTCCAGAATTGCTTACATCCAGCTGCTCCTCCTCCCTGATACTTTGTCCATGTCTCCTAGCAACCGGCATTCACATCTCATGATAACTTCCGGTCCACAAGGCTGCATGATCATCATCAGTGCCCTGATTCTGCCTGTGTGAGGACCATAGAAACAATCTACGTCTTTCTAAAACCTTGACCTAACAACAATTAACATGATATGTACCAGTTATGGGTATGATTTATTGAATGTGTATTGTAGTGCTAGAGGACTGAATCAGCAAAAAGGTGTAAACGTCACCCCATATAATCAGATTATGACCCAATAATTCCTGGCCACATCCATCAGATTAGTAAATTGCTGTCAATTAAGAGAAACATTCTTATATGATGCTCTACTTCTCATAGCTTAGGTTTTGCTACAATGTACGCCAGGCTGCTAGTGTGAAAGAGGCCCGACAGTACAGCCATGCGGTCAGGTTTCCTGACACAATTGTGGCATCTGTGCTCCCGGGGTCTGAACGGCTCCCCCAGTCTGTGATCAAGGGAGCCGTTCATTCCCTGTAGTTGCCTTGGTCACTGTGAAGGATCAGAGGATACCACAGCAATAGTGCCTAAGGAGCCCAGACCCATAGGAATGTACTAAACATCCCATAGGTTGCAATAGTAATTCATTGCACTCCATGGGACAAGCGATCTAACTTCCTAAGAGAGGAACAGGGCAGGGTTATGAGAAAGATGCTCCAGAACTGTTTTTTCACAAGGAGTGCATACAACTGAATAGAAGTCAAATAAACCTAGTGTAAACTCAGAGAGTCCTGTATACTATGCATGAGGCTACATTCTAATGTGTTTGCTAACAAAACATTTTTCTGTCTAATTATATATTTAAAATATATAATTAGACAGAAAAATGTTTTACACAGGTCTATATAACAACATAGTGAGGCAGTATCCTGCACACTGCGCCTGAGTGCATCTGCTTCATCTCATCTCATGTTATGTGATTCAGCGCCCTCCTTTAATTAGAATATTAATGGAAGGGATTGGGCACGTAGCCTCAAGAGATAAGAGGTTGATCCTGCTGGTTTTGTGCAAAGGCTTTACAGGATAATAGCAGTAAGAGGACCCATCCAAAAGCTGTCAGTAGACAAAGTCAACTATTGTGAGTAGTTACTGACAGACAAAAAGGCGGTCTCCATGAAGTTTTCCTTGGCATTCCTGCAATATTAAGTGATGACACAGCTAATTGCTTTTTTTTTTCATTAAACAACAAAAAGTTATTGTCAGTGTCCTAAACTCTGCGCCAATATGGTGACTGCTGCTAACAGCCTTTTCATAAAAGTAGGTAAAAATAATGGCCAACTCTTTGGGGGTCATTTATTATAGTGGTTTGTATCTGTTTTTGCCTAATTTTTCCTTGATTGCACAAACTAACTGGGGCACATTTACTAAGATCAGCTTTTTACGGTGGTCTTAGTTTCTTCCTTGCGCTGACGTTAGATTTCTCTAATTTATGACGAGGCAAGCAATCTGTGGCAGTCCTTGCACCTGGTGTAAAAACTATGCCAACCCCACGCTACCATTTATGCTTGTTTCCAATCCCTTAGTAAATGTGCCCCATTGTTTTAACTACATTTACTATTCATGCTGCGCCTGTTTTGGAGTCTTTTCAGACTCAGACAGTTTCATGGTGTGGGCGTGGCTAGTTTGCAGTGTTTTTTTCAACATGTTTATGTGGGTCCGGGCCTAAGAGGGTGTCGGCTCCAAAGCCAGACAACCTATTTAAACACTTCCCATCTGGACCATTTGCCCCCTTCCTTACCAGGCCTAATTTTGATATATCTCACTTTATGTGGTAATAACTTTGGAACGCCTTTACTTATCCAAGTCATTCAGAGATTGTTTTCTCGTGACACATTGTACTTCATGATAGTCATAAATTTGAGTCAATATATTTCACCTTTATTTATGAAAAAATCCCAAATTTACCAAAAATTTTGAAAAATTCGCAATTTTCTCAATTTCAATTTCTCTGCTTTTAAAACAGAAAGTGATACCTCATAAAATATTTATTACTTAACATTCCCCATATGTCTACTTTATGTTGGCATCATTTTGGAAATGTCATTTTATTTTTTTAGGATGTTAGAAGGCTTAGAAGTTTAGAAGCAATTCTTTAAATTTTTAAGAAAATTGCCAAAACCCACTTTTTAAGGACCAGTTCAGGTCTGAAGTCACTTTGTGGGGCCTACATAGTGGATACCCCCATAAATGACCCCATTGTAGAAACTACACCCCTCAAGTTACTTAAAACCAATTTTACAAACTTTGTTAACCCTTTAGGTGTTCCACATGAATTTAAGGAAAATGGAGATCAAATTTTTAAATTTCACTTTTTTGGCAGATTTTCCATTTTAATGAAATTTTTTCTTTAACACATCGATGGTTAACAGCCAAACAAAACTCAATATTTATTACCCAGATTCTGCGGTTTACAGAAACACTCCACATGTGGTCATAAACTGCTGTATGGGCACACGGCAGGGCGCAGAAGAAAAGGAACTCCACATGGTTTTTAGATGCCATTTCCCATTTGAAGCCCCCCTGATGCACCCTTACAGTAGAAACTCCCAAGAAGTGATCCCATTTTGGAAACTAGGGGACAAGTGGCAGTTTTATTGGTACTATTTTTGGGTACATATGATTTTTTGATCATTTATTATAACACTTTATGGGGCAAGATGACCAAAAAATTGGTTGTTTTAGCACAGTTTTTATTTATTTATTTTTACAGCGTTCACCTGAGGGGTTCGGTCAAGTGACATTTTTATAGAGCAGATTGTTACGGACGTGGCGATACCTAATATGTATACTTTTTTCTTATTTATTAAAGTTTTACACAATAATAGCATTTTCTAAACAAAAAAAATGTTTTAATGTGTCCATGTTCTAAGAGCTATAGTTTTTTTTTATTTTTTGAGAGATTTTCTTTTGCAGGGGCTCATTTTTTGCGGGATGAGGTGACGGTTTTATTGGTACCATTTTGTGGGACATACGCCTTTTTGATCACTTGGTGTTGCACTTTTTGTGATGTAAGTTGACAAAAATTGCTTGTTTTGACATTTTTTTTTTTTACGGTGTTCACCCGAGGGGTTAGGTCATGTGATATTTTTATAGAACTGGTTTTTACGGACGCGGCAATACCTAATATGTATACTTTTTTTTTTATTTCACTTTAACACAATAATAGCATTTTTTAAACCAAAAAAATTATGTTTTAGTGTCTCCATGTTCTAAGAGCTATAGTTTTTTTTATTTTTTGAGAGAATTCCTTATGTAGCGGCTCATTTTTTGTGGGATGAGGTGACGGTTTTATTGGTACCATTTTGTGGGACATACGCCTTTTTGATCACTTGGTGTTGCACTTTTTGTGATGTAAGTTGACAAAAATAATTTTTTTGGACAGTTATTATTATTTTTTTTTTATGGTGTTTATTGGACTGGGTCGATTATGTGATATATTTATAGAGCCGACCGTCACGGACGCGGCAATACCAAATATGTCTATTTTATTTTTATTTATTTTTTTTTTACATTTTTTTTTTATTCCTTAGGCCTCCTGCACACGGCCGTTTTTTTTTTTCCGTTTACTGGCCGTTTTTTGCGTTCCGTATACGGTGCATATACGGAACCATTCATTTCAATGGTTCCGCAAAAAAAATGGAATGTACTCCGTATGCATTCCGTTTCCGTATTTCTGTTTTTCCGTTCCGTTTTAACATAGAACATGTCCTATTATTGCCCGCAAATCACGTTCCGTGACTCCATTCAAGTCAATAGGTCCGCAAAAAAAAACGAACACATACGGAAATGCATCCGTATGTCTTCCGTTTCCGTTCCGTTTTTTGCTGAACCATCTATTGAAAATGTTATGCCCAGCCCAATTTTATCTAAGTAATTACTGTATACTGTATATGCCATACGGAAAAACGGAACGGAAAAACGGAACAGAAACAGAAACACAACGGAAACAAAAAACGGAACAACGGATCCGTGAAAAACGGACCGCAAAACACTGAAAAAGCCATACGGTCGTGTGCAATAGGCCTTAGGGGATTCATTTTTTTTACATGTGAAACCTTTTTTTTTATTAAATTTTTTTAACACTTTATTTTTTTTATTTTTTATTTTACACTTTTTGTCCCACATAAGGTCATACAAGACCGCTGGGGGACATTTACTTCACTTTTTCTTTTTTTTCCCACTGTTGATTTCTCCTGTAACTGGGGCTGACATAGTAGCCCCAGTTACAGGAGAAATGCACCCCCCAGAGAGGCTGTACAGCGCAATACAGCGCTGTACAGCCTCAGTGCAGGGCTGATCGAGGTCTCTGAAAGACCTTACAGCTCCTGCGCTTCCTGCTCTGCATACACAGCGCTCGGTGAGCGCTGTGTATGCAGCGATCCAGAAGGCAGGGACACCTGGGCACTGTCCCTGCCTTCTCTCTGTTTTGCACTGCTGTCACTGACAGCGGGCAACCCGATCAGCAGCTGCACAATTAGCGTGCAGCTGCAGTTTCTGAACGGATGTTCTGGAACGTTCATTCAGAAATAGAGAACCACCTCCCGGACGTTCATAGTCTATGGGCGGACGGGAGGTGGTTAATAAAGCATATACATCTGGGTTATCCGCTCAGTAAATAAGAACATACATAATATCCTCAGCCAGGAACACAAAAATCTAAAATGGTTGGATCTACAGTCAGATCCATAAATATTGGGACATCGCCACAATTCTAACATTTTTGATTCTATACACCACCACAATGGATTTGAAATGAAACGAACAAGATGTGCTTTAACTGCAGACTGTCAGCTTTAATTTGAGGGTATTTACATCCAAATCAGGTGAACGGTGTAGGAATTACAACAGTTTGCATATGTGCCTCCCACTTGTTAAGGGACCAAAAGTAATGGGACAGAATAATAATCATAAATCAAACTTTCACTTTCTAATACTTGATTGCAAATCCTTTGCAGTCAATTACAGCCTGAAGTCTGGAACGCATAGAAATCACCAGACGCTGGGTTTCATCCCTGGTGATGCTCTGCCAGGCCTCTACTGCAACTGTCTTCAGTTCCTGCTTGTTCTTGGGGCATTTTCCCTTCAGTTTTGTCTTTAGCAAGTGAAATTCATGCTCAACTGGATTCAGGTCAGGTGATTGACTTGGCCATTGCATAACATTCAGCTTCTTTCCCTTAAAAAAACTCTTTGGTTGCTTTTGCAGTATGCTTTGGGTCATTGTCCATCTGCACTGTGAAGCGCCGTCCAATGAGTTCTGAAGCATTAGGCTGAATATGTGCAGATAATATTGCCCGAAACACTTCAGAATTCATCCTGCTGCTTTTGTCAGCAGTCATATCATCAATAAATACAAGAGAACCAGTTCCATTGGCAGCCATACATGCCCACGTCATGACCAGGGCCGTTTTGAAGGAATTTGGGGGCCCCAAGCAAAATAGACATGGAGGCCCCCCCCCCTCCACGCCCTCCCCACCTTACGCACGCAAAGCCTACAGGAACCACAGTATAGCCATACAGTTTAAGTTCACCCACACTTTATATAAATAAAAAAGGAGGTTTACAGTGCAAATACTGCTGTTGCATTTAATGTGCATGAAATTTGAACATTTTCAACAAATGTCCTACTTACTCTCCCCCTCCCTGTTTTTTTTTCTTTTTTTTACTCCCTACCCTACCCTACCTTAGATAAGTTCCTAAGTTAATTCAGTCCACCGGCTCCTTCCCTGGACCCTGTAGCGTGGCCGAGCTCCTCGCTCTCCACAGATCCCCCCTAAACAGTGCCATCCACAGATCCCCCCTAAACAGTGCCATCCACAGATCTCCCCCCTAAACAGTGCCATCCACAGATCCCCCCCTAAACAGTGCCATCCACAGATCCCCCCTAAACAGTGCCATCCACAGATCCCCCTAAACAGTGCCATCCACAGATCCCCCCTAAACAGTGCCATCCACAGATCCCCCCTAAACAGTGCCATCCACAGATCCCCCCTCCCCTAAACAGTGCCATAATGGCACTGTTTAGGGGAGGGGGGATCTGTGGATGGCACTGTTTAGAGGGGATCTGTGGATGGCACTGTTTAGGGGGGAGATCTGTGGATGGCACTGTTTAGGGGAGGGGGGATCTGTGGATGGCACTGTAGGGGGATCTGTGGATGGCACTGCCATCCACAGATCCCCCTACAGTGCCATCCACAGATCCCCCTCCCCGACGCTCACAGCAGTATATTTATAAACTAATCAGTAACTACTTTAACTTTAATCATTGCTCATTGCTGAGCTCTTTACTTGGATTATTTGGATATCTTACTTTGTCTTAGCTCCGGTGATAGCAGGCAGTGCGGGGGGGCGGCGCTTACTCACTGACGCCTGCGCCGCCTAGTGGGAGGAGCAGGCGCGTGACGTCAGTGAGTGAGCGCCGCCCCCCGCACTGCCTGCTATTACCGGAGCTAAGACAAAGTAAGATATCCAAATAATCCAAGTAAAGAGCTCAGCAATGAGCAATGATTAAAGTTAAAGTAGTTACTGATTAGTTTATAAATATACTGCTGTGAGCGGCGTGGCCCTGTATATTCTAACCCCCAGGCAAGCGTCCCCGTCACCATGGGAACGCCTGGGGGTTAGAATATACCATCGAATCTTCTGAGTTACTCAGTGGCCTGGCTGGAAGTTGGCCCCGGGCCAGCTCGGGGCCCCAAGCAATTGCTTGTTTTGCCTGTCTGTTAGCGACGGGCCTGGTCATGACACTACCACCACCATGCTTTACTGATGAGGTGGTATGCTTAGGATCATGAGCAGTTCCTTTCCTTCTCCATACTCTTCTCTTCCCATCACTCTGGTACAAGTTGATCTTGGTCTCATCTGTCCATAGGATGTTGTTCCAGAACTGTAAAGGCTTTTTTAGATGTCGTTTGGCAAACTCGAATCTGGCATTCCTGTTTTTGAGGCTCACCAATGGTTTACATCTTGTGGTGAACACTCTGTATTCACTCTGGTGAAGTCTTCTCTTGATTGTTGACTTTGACACACATACACCTACCTCCTGGAGAGTGTTCTTGACCTGGCCAACTGTTGTGAAGGGTGTTTTCTTCACCAGGGAAAGAATTCTTCGGTCATCCACCACAGTTGTTTTCTGTGGTCTTCCGGGTCTTTTGGTGTTGCTGAGCTCACCGATGCGTTCCTTCTTTTTAAGAATGTACCAAACAGTTGTTTTGGCCACGCCTAATGTTTTGCTATCTCTCTGATGGGTTTGTTGTGTTTTTTCAACCTAATGATGGCTTGCTTCACTGATAGTGACAGCTCTTTGGATCTCATCTTGAGAGCTGACAGGAACAGATTCCAAATGCAAATAGCACACTTGAAATTAACTCTGGACCTTTTATCTGCTCATTGTAATTGGGATAATGAGGGAATAACACACACCTGGCCATGGAACAGCTGAGAAGCCAATTGTCCCATTACTTTTGATTCCTTAACAAGTGGGAGGCACATATGCAAACTGTTGTAATCCCTACACCGTTCACCTGATTTAGATGTAAATACCCTCAAATTAAAGCTGACAGTCTGCAGTTAAAGCACATCTTGTTTTTTTAATTTCAAATCCATTGTGATGTATAGAGCCAAAAATTTTAAAATTGTGTCGATGTCCCAATATTTATGGACCTGACTGTATGTAGGTAGACAGATATAAAATAGTATATATGATAACAGATACTGTATTTTTCAACCAAAAAGTGCGTGTGTGTGTGGGGGGGGAATGGCAGTGCATCTTATAAAGCAAATACTAATGAGTACACAAGAGGTGCGAGGAGCGGCAAGTGGCGAGTATAGCTCTGCTAGCGCTGGTATTACTCAACACTCCTGGGTCTTCTGCCAGCGCCATGCTGCACCGTGCTTTCACAGCGCACAGTGTCAGGACATCAGGGGCGAAGATACAGCCTGTGCAGCTGGTTCAGCTGCACAGGGGCCCAGCGTGGGAGGGGGCCATCCAGCTCTGCTATCTCTGCATCTACAGGACGCACAGACAGCTGATTGTAATGTTGAAGCAGAGAGCCGCCAGCTCCCTGCTTCACCATTCATTGATCCAACCAGCATGTAGAAGGGGCCCCCCTGGCAGCCTGTGTCTCACTGTCTGACTTTAGTCTGCACCTGCGATCGCCCCGCCTCCTTACAGCCGAGTCCTGCTGTGGGCACTGGGGTAGCGTGATGAAGAGTTTGAAATGAGCCCAGCCAGGCCTGTGCTGAGCCACTTCACTGTGTCGGTAGCTCTGTCTCCCATGTAGCGATGCCGGTAGCCCTGCCCCCGTCTATTGTTGATGACAGCCTGGCCCCCATCCAGTGCAGCAAGCCAGAATCTTAGGAGGAAGTGAGTGAGGACTGGAGGCTGCCTGTGTGCCCACTGCGCCAGCCAAACACTGAACTTGGCATGGCATGTTTTTTTTAGTTTTTTTTTTACAACACACCCATCACCCCTGTCCCCTTCTGGCTCTCCTGTGACTGTCCCTTACCCACACACTGTGAGGCAACATTGACAAGATCCAATGTATTTTGCGGTCCGCGGATCAGCAAGATATGGATGCGGTCCATGTGCGATCCGCATATTTTTGCAGACCCATTGACTTAAATAGGTCTGTAGTCCGCATTTTGTAGAGAAGTATAGGAGGTGTCACATTTTCTGTCTTGTGCAGAACGGACATACAGATGCAGAAAGCACATAGAAATAATTTGCTTTCTGCATCCGTATGTCTGTTCCGCAAAGAATAGAAAATGTGACATCCTATACTGGTCCGCAACATGCACTGGTCCGCAATGGGTCTGCAGAAGAATGCAGATGACACATGGACGACATCCGTAATTTGCAGATCACTCGGGGGTCATTTATTAAGACCTGCGTTTTAGACTCCAGTCTTAATAACCCCTATACCTGGCGGTGGATCCGCCGCAGTTATGTAGAGGCACCGGCCTCTACATAGCTTCGGCGCATCCAGTGCCAGTCTAAATGTAAGCCAGCTGGCCTAACTGTCTTACATTTGGACCATTTTCCAAACCTAAAACAGGCATAGAAAATGGTAAATGAGACAGACCTGCCGACCCCTCCCCTTTCCCGCTCGCGCCACGTCCACTTTTTTAGACCTGGCGTGAGCGAGGAGAAGTCGCAGATTCTGGCCCAACTAACCATTTTGCCACAATCTGTGCCTGAAATAAGCCTAGTGTAGTTCAGGATAATAAATGACCCCCTCAGTTTCTCCTACTGATCAGACATCGGACATGGAGAGACGGCAAGAACATTTCCGACACCCAGCAATTAATCAGAAGGGTCCATGCACGATACTTGCTGAGCGTCGTATGGTTGCCTTGTCTGGTGTCGGCAAATGGCATGCACTGGTATCCCTCCACATGTCATGTCAGATTAAATCCTCTTTCACACAAGCGAGTTTTCCTACTGGATGCAATGTGTGTAGCAAATGCATATCATCCAGACTGAATCCTGACCCATTCATTTCAATGGGTCTGTGTAAAGGGGCACGTAATCTGGCATAACTACTGTGAGGGAGCACATATCTGGCATAACTACTGTGAGGGGAGACATATCTGGGCATCGCTACTGTGAGGAGCACATATGTGGGCATAACTACTGTGAGGGGGCACATAATCTGTCACAATTACTGTGAGGTGACACATAATCTGGCATAACTACTGTGAGGGGGTACATATATGACATTACTGTGAAGTTAGCACATATCTGGGCATAATTACTGTGAGGGGTACATAATCTGGCATAACTACTGTGAGGGGGCACATATCTGCCATAACTACTGTTGGGGGCACATATCTGGGCATAACTGCCGTGAAGGAGGTACATATCTGGTATAACTGCCGTGAAGGGGGTACAAATCTGGCATAACTACTATGAAGAACACATATCTGGTATAACTACTGGCATAATTACTTTGAGGGGGCACATATCTGGCATAACTACTATGAGGGGCACTTATCTGGC
The DNA here is from genome assembly GCF_905171765.1 of Bufo bufo. Classification (NCBI taxonomy): domain Eukaryota; kingdom Metazoa; phylum Chordata; class Amphibia; order Anura; family Bufonidae; genus Bufo; species Bufo bufo. The sequence continues at coordinate 249,272,536 of NC_053390.1, read as the reverse complement.
ATAATTACTGTGAGGAGCACATATCTGGGCATAACTGCTGTGAGGGGCACATATCTGGGCATAACTCCTGTGAGGGGGCACATATCTGGCATAATTACTGAGAGGGGACACATATCTTTCCATAGCTACTGTGAATAGGGCACAATGTGGATATTACTACTGTGTGCTGGCACAAAGGGGCAATAATTACTATGTGGGGCATTAATACGGACCACAGTATCTGAAGGGTCTCTACATCTTTGATGCCCCTGAAGCGGGGCCCTATTCTGTCTGTGTCTGCCCCTGCAGGATGTAGTGCGCTGTGCAACATCAGCTCACAATGCATTGCTGCAAGAAGAGCGGTCTGGATCTCCTTTAGGAGCAGGAGAGCTAAGTTGTTTTATTTATTTTAGATTTTGGGTCTGATTTGGGGGTCTGATCTGAGGTCTGATGAAGATTGGAGGTCTGATGACTAGGAGTCTGATCTGAGGTCTGATGAAAAATATATTTTTAAACCTAGGTGCAGGGCCGGTGCAAGGATTTTTACCGCCCTAGGCAAGATAAAAATTGCCCCCCCCCCCACCTTATCAGATGATCTGCCCATATCATGACATCACATATGTTCCACCCCTTTCTCAGCATTTAAATTAAAAGAACTGCTATGTTTCCCTTAGGGTTAATCCAGCTTCTTGTAGCTGCCTCCCTGACGCTAGAGGTGCTTCCGCGATTCTCACTGTGAAAATTACAGTGGGAAGACGCGGAACATAGTTTTGAATGCGTGTGCATGCGCATTCGCAGCTGAGAGGAGGATAGGGGAGAAGAGTTCCCAGGGTTTTAACCCCTTCAGCCCAGTGGGAGGGGGACACGAGGGTGCCCCACTCCTAACAACTATATAGTGCCAGGAAAATGAGTTTGTTTTCCTGGCACTATAGTGCTCCTTTAACACCAGTACTGCACAGTGTCTTTTCTCTGCAGGAACAGGCTATAGACACCAGTACCACTACATTAAACTGTACTGGTTCTGGGACTATAGTGTCCATGTGAGGTAAATTAGTTTCCAATGTAGTATTAATAACTAAACAATTACATAATAAACATATTGCATTGTCTACTTACCACCAGGACAATAAGATGATCTGGTCTCTGGCTGCAGTCTGTCTCTGGGGACTCCCTTGTCACTCTCTTCTCCCCCTTCCTTCCTTGTCACACTCTTCTCCCCCTCCCTTCTCACACTCTTCTCCCCCCCCTCCCTTGTCACTCTCTTCTCCCCCCCTCCCTTGTCACTCTCATTTACTCCCCCCCTCCCTTGTCGCTCTCATTTACTCCCCCCGCTCCCTTGTCACTCTCATTTACTCCCCCCCTCCCTTGTCACTCTCATTTCCCCCCCCACTCCCTTGTCACTCTCATTTACTCCCCCACTCCTTTGTCACTCTCATTTACTCCCCCCTCCCTTGTCACTCTCATTTACTTCCCCCCTCCCTTGTCACTCTCATTTACTCCCCCCCTCCCTTGTCACACTCATTTATTCCCCCCCCCTTGTGACTCTCATTTACTCCCCCCTCCCTTGTCACTCTCATTTACTCCCCCCCCTCCCTTGTCACTCTCATTTACTCCCCCCCTCCCTTGTCACTCTCATTTACTCCCCCCTCCCTTGTCACTCTCATTTACTCCCCCCTCCCTTGTCACTCTCATTTACTCCCCCCTCCCTTGTCACTCTCATAAATTCCCCCCCTCACTTGTCACTCTCATTTACTCCCCCCCCCTTGTCGATCTCATTTACTCCCCCCCTCCCTTGTCACTCTCATTTACTCCCCCCCTCCCTTGTCACACTCATTTATTCCCCCCCTTGTGACTCTCATTTACTCCCCCCTCCCTTGTCACTCTCATTTACTCCCCCCCCTCCCTTGTCACTCTCATTTACTCCCCCCCTCCCTTGTCACTCTCATTTACTCCCCCCTCCATTGTCACTCTCATTTACTCCCCCCTCCCTTGTCACTCTCATTTACTCCCCCCCTCCCTTGTCACTCTCATTTACTCCCCCCTCCCTTGTCACTCTCATAAATTCCCCCCCTCACTTGTCACTCTCATTTACTCCCCCCCTTGTCACTCTCATTTACTCCCCCCCTCCCTTGTCACTCTCATTTACTCCCCCCTCCCTTGTCACTCTCATAAATTCCCCCCCTCACTTGTCACTCTCATTTACTCCCCCCCTTGTCACTCTCATTTACTCCCCCCCTCCCTTGTCACTCTCATTTACTCCCCCCTCCCTTGTCACTCTCATTTACTCCCCCCCTCCCTTGTCACTCTCATTTACTCCCCCCTCCCTTGTCACTCTCATTTCCCCCCCCACTCCCTTGTCACTCTCATTTACTCCCCCACTCCTTTGTCACTCTCATTTACTCCCCCCTCCCTTGTCACTCTCATTTACTTCCCCCCTCCCTTGTCACTCTCATTTACTCCCCCCCTCCCTTGTCACACTCATTTATTCCCCCCCTTGTGACTCTCATTTACTCCCCCCTCCCTTGTCACTCTCATTTACTCCCCCCCCTCCCTTGTCACTCTCATTTACTCCCCCCCTCCCTTGTCACTCTCATTTACTCCCCCCTCCCTTGTCACTCTCATTTACTCCCCCCTCCCTTGTCACTCTCATTTACTCCCCCCTCCCTTGTCACTCTCATAAATTCCCCCCCTCACTTGTCACTCTCATTTACTCCCCCCCCCTTGTCACTCTCATTTACTCCCCCCCTCCCTTGTCACTCTCATTTACTCCCCCCCTCCCTTGTCACACTCATTTATTCCCCCCCTTGTGACTCTCATTTACTCCCCCCTCCCTTGTCACTCTCATTTACTCGTCCCCCTCCCTTGTCACTCTCATTTACTCCCCCCCTCCCTTGTCACTCTCATTTACTCCCCCCTCCCTTGTCACTCTCATTTACTCCCCCCTCCCTTGTCACTCTCATTTACTCCCCCCCTCCCTTGTCACTCTCATTTACTCCCCCCTCCCTTGTCACTCTCATAAATTCCCCCCTCACTTGTCACTCTCATTTACTCCCCCCCCCCCTTGTCACTCTCATTTACTCCCCCCCTCCCTTGTCACTCTCATTTACTCCCCCCTCCCTTGTCACTCTCATTTACTCCCCCCTCCCTTGTCACTCTCATTTACTCCCCCCCTTGTCACTCTCATTTACCCCCCCCCCTTGTCACTCTCATTTACACCCCTTGTGTCACTCTCATTTACTCCCCCCCTCCCTTGTCACTCTCATTTATTCCCCCCCCTTGTCACTCTCATTTACTCCCCCCCTTGTCACTCTCATTTACCCCTCCCCTTGTCACTCTCATTTACTCCCCCCCCTTGTCACTCTCATTTACTCCCCCCTCCCTTATCACTCTCATTTACTCCTCCCCCTCCCTTGTCACTCTCATTTACTCCCCCCCTCTCCCTTGTCACTCTCATTTACTCCCCCCCTCCCTTGTCACTCTCATTTATTCCTTCCCCTCCCTTGTAACTCTCATTTACTCCCCCCCTCCCTTGTCACTCTCATTTACTCCTCCCCTTGTCACTCTCATTTACTCCCCCCGCTCCCTTGTCACTCTCATTTACTCCCCCTCTCCCTTGTCACTCTCATTTACTCCCCCCTCCCTTGTCACTCTCATTCCCACCCCCACTCCCTTGTCACTCTCATTTACTCCCCACACTCCTTTGTCACTCTCATTTACTCCCCCCCTTGTCACTCTCATTTACTCCCCCCCCTCCCTTGTCACTCTCATTTACTCCCCCCCTTGTCACTCTCATTTACTCCCCCCTCCCTTGTAACTCTCATTTACTCCCCCCCTCCCTTGTCACTCTCATTTATTCCCCTCCTCCCTTGTCACTCTCATTTACTCCCCCCTCCCTTGTCACTCTCATTTACTCCCTTCCTCCCTTGTCACTCATTTACTCCCCCCTCCCTTGTCACTCTCATTTACTCCCCCCCTCCCTTGTAACTCTCATTTACTCCCCCCTCCCTTGTCACTCTCATTTATTCCTCCCCTCACTTGTCACTCTCATTTACTCCCCCCCTTGTCACTCTCATTTACTCCCCCCCTTGTCACTCTCATTTACTCCCCCCTCCCTTGTCACTCTCATTTACTCCCCCCCTTGTCACTCTCATTTACTCCCCCCCTTTGTCACTCTCATTTACTCCCCCCTTGTCACTCTCATTTACTCCCCCCTCTCTTGTCACTCTCATTTACTTCCCCCCGTGTCACTCTCATTTACTCCCCCCGTGTCACTCTCATTTACTCCCCCCCTCCCTTGTCACTCTCATTTATTCCCCCCCTTGTCACTCTCATTTACTCCCCCCCTTGTCACTCTCATTTACTCCCCCCCTTGTCACTCTAATTTACTCCCCCCCTTGTCACTCTCATTTACTCCCCCCTCCCTTGTCACTCTCATTTACTCCTCCCCCTCCCTTGTCACTCTCATTTACTCCCCCCCCTCCCTTGCCACTCTCATTTACTCCCCCCCTTGTCACTCTCATTTACTCCCCCCCTTGTCACTCTCATTTACTCCCCCCCCTCCCTTGTCACTCTCATTTACTCCCCCCTCCCTTGTCACTCTCATTTATTCCTTCCCCTCCCTTGTAACTCTCATTTACTCTCCCCCTCTCTTGTGCATGCGCATTCGCAGCTGAGAGGAGGATAGGGGAGAAGAGTTCCCAGGGTTTTAACCCCTTCAGCCCAGTGGGAGGGGGACACGAGGGTGCCCCACTCCTAACAACTATATAGTGCCAGGAAAATGAGTTTGTTTTCCTGGCACTATAGTGCTCCTTTAACACCAGTACTGCACAGTGTCTTTTCTCTGCAGGAACAGGCTATAGGCACCAGTACCACTACATTAAACTGTACTGGTTCTGGGACTATAGTGTCCATGTGAGGTAAATTAGTTTCCAATGTAGTATTAATAACTAAGCAATTACATAATAAACATATTGCATTGTCTACTTACCACCAGGACAATAAGATGATCTGGTCTCTGGCTGCAGTCTGGCTCTGGGGACTCCCTTGTCACTCTCTTCTCCCCCCCTCCCTCCCTTGTCACTCTCTTCTCCCCCCTTCCTTCCTTGTCACACTCTTCTCCCCCCCCCCCTCTCACACTCTTCTCCCCCCCTCCCTTGTCACTCTCTTCTCCCCCCTCCCTTGTCACTCTCATTTACTCCCCCCCCCTCCCTTGTCACTCTCATTTACTCCCCCCCCCCTCCCTTGTCACTCTCATTTACTCCCCCCTTCTTTGTCACTCTCATTTACTCCCCCCCTCCCTTGTCACTCTCATTCCCCCCCCCCCTCCCTTGTCACTCTCATAAATTCCCCCCCTCACTTGTCACTCTCATTTACTCCCCCCCCTTGTCACTCTCATTTACTCCCCCCCTCCCTTGTCACTCTCATTTACTCCCCCCTCCCTTGTCACTCTCATTTACTCCCCCCCTTGTCACTCTCATTTACTCCCCCCCCCTCCCTTGTCACTCTCATTTACTCCCCCCTCCCTTGTCACTCTCATTTACTCCCCCCTCCCTTGTCACTCTCATTTACTCCCCCCTCTCTTGTCACTCTCATTTACTCCCCCCCTTGTCACTCTCATTTACTCCCCCCTCCCTTGTCACTCTCATTTACTCCCCCCGTGTCACTCTCATTTACTCCCCCCCTCCCTTGTCACTCTCATTTATTCCCCCCCTTGTCACTCTCATTTACTCCCCCCCTTGTCACTCTCATTTACCCCTCCCCTTGTCACTCTAATTTACTCCCCCCCTTGTCACTCTCATTTACTCCCCCCTCCCTTGTCACTCTCATTTACTCCCCCCTCCCTTGTCACTCTCATTTACTCCTCCCCCTCCCTTGTCACTCTCATTTACTCCCCCCCTCCCTTGTCACTCTCATTTACTCCCCCCCTCCCTTGTCACTCTCATTTATTCCTTCCCCTCCCTTGTAACTCTCATTTACTCCCCCCTCCCTTGTCACTCTCATTTACTCCTCCCCTTGTCACTCTCATTTACTCCCCCCGCTCCCTTGTCACTCTCATTTACTCCCCCCGCTCCCTTGTCACTCTCATTTACTCCCCCCCTCCCTTGTCACTCTCATTTACTCCCCCCTCCCTTGTCACTCTCATTCCCCCCCAACTCCCTTGTCACTCTCATTTACTCCCCCCCCTCCCTTGTCACTCTCATTTACTCCCCCCCCCTTGTCACTCTCATTTACTCCCCCCTCCCTTGTAACTCTCATTTACTCCCCCCCTCCCTTGTCACTCTGATTTATTCCCCTCCTCCCTTGTCACTCTCATTTACTCCCCCCTCCCTTGTCACTCTCATTTACTCCCCCCCTCCCTTGTCACTCTCATTTACTCCCTTCCTCCCTTGTCACTCTCATTTTCTCCCCCCTCCCTTGTCACTCTCATTTACTCCCCCCTCCCTTGTAACTCTCATTTACTCCCCCCTCCCTTGTCACTCTCATTTATTCCTCCCCTCACTTGTCACTCTCATTTACTCCCCCCCTTGTCACTCTCATTTACTCCCCCCCTTGTCACTCTCATTTACTCCCCCCTTTCTTGTCACTCTCATTTACTCCCCCCCCTTGTCACTCTCATTTACTCCCCCCCTTTGTCACTCTCATTTACTCCCCCCCTTGTCACTCTCATTTACTCCCCCCTCTCTTGTCACTCTCATTTACTCCCCCCCCCGTGTCACTCTCATTTACTCCCCTCCTCCCTTGTCACTCTCATTTATTCCCCCCCCCCCCTTGTCACTCTCATTTACTCCCCCCCTTGTCACTCTCATTTACTCCCCCCCCTTGTCACTCTAATTTACTCCCCCCCTTGTCACTCTCATTTACTCCCCCCTCCCTTGTCACTCTCATTTACTCCTCCCCCTCCCTTGTCACTCTCATTTACTCCCCCCTCCCTCCCTTGTCACTCTTTTACTCCCCCCTCCCTTGTCACTCTCATTTATTCCTTCCCCTCCCTTGTAACTCTCATTTACTCTCTCCCTCCCTTGTCACTCTCATTTACTCCCCCCCTTGTCACTCTCATTTACTCCCCCCCTTGTCACTCTCATTTACTCCCCCCCCTCCCTTGTCACTCTCATTTACTCCCCCCTCCCTTGTCACTCTCATTTCCCCCCCCCCTCCTTTGTCACTCTCATTTACTCCCCCCACTCCTTTGTCATTCTCATTTACTCCCCCCCCCCTTGTCACTCTCATTTACTCCCCCCTCCCTTGTCACTCTCATTTACTCCCCCCCTCCCTTGTCACACTCATTTATTCCCCCCCTTGTGACTCTCATTTACTCCCCCCCTCCCTTGTCACTCTCATTTACTCCCCCCCTTGTCACTCTCATTTACTCTCCCCCTCCCTTGTCACTCTCATTTACTCCCCCCTCCCTTGTCACTCTCATTTACTCCCCCCCTTGTAACTCTCATTTACTCCCCCCTCCCTTATCACTCTCATTTATTTCCCCCCCCCTTGTCACTCTCATTTACTCCCCCCTCCCTTGTCACTCTCATTTACTCCCCCCCTTGTCACTCTCATTTACTCCCCCCTCCCTTGTCACTCTCATTTACTCCCCCCCGTGTCACTCTCATTTACTCCCCCCCTCCCTTGTCACTCTCATTTATCCCCCCCCCCTTGTCACTCTCATTTACTCCCCCCTTGTCACTCTCATTTACTCCCCCCTCCCTTGTCACTCTCATTTACTCCCCCCTCCCTTGTCACTCTCATTTACTCCCCCCTCCCTTGTAACTCTCATTTACTCCCCCCTCCCTTGTCACTCTCATTTACTCCTCCCCTTGTCACTCTCATTTACTCCCCCCGCTCCCTTGTCACTCTCATTTACTCCCCCCGCTCCCTTGTCACTCTCATTTACTCCCCCCCTCCCTTGTCACTCTCATTTACTCCCCCCTCCCTTGTCACTCTCATTCCCCCCCAACTCCCTTGTCACTCTCATTTACTCCCCCCCCTCCCTTGTCACTCTCATTTACTCCCCCCCCCTTGTCACTCTCATTTACTCCCCCCTCCCTTGTAACTCTCATTTACTCCCCCCCTCCCTTGTCACTCTGATTTATTCCCCTCCTCCCTTGTCACTCTCATTTACTCCCCCCTCCCTTGTCACTCTCATTTACTCCCCCCCTCCCTTGTCACTCTCATTTACTCCCTTCCTCCCTTGTCACTCTCATTTTCTCCCCCCTCCCTTGTCACTCTCATTTACTCCCCCCTCCCTTGTCACTCTCATTTACTCCCCCCTCCCTTGTCACTCTCATTTATTCCTCCCCTCACTTGTCACTCTCATTTACTCCCCCCCTTGTCACTCTCATTTACTCCCCCCCTTGTCACTCTCATTTACTCCCCCCTTTCTTGTCACTCTCATTTACTCCCCCCCCTTGTCACTCTCATTTACTCCCCCCCTTTGTCACTCTCATTTACTCCCCCCCTTGTCACTCTCATTTACTCCCCCCTCTCTTGTCACTCTCATTTACTCCCCCCCCGTGTCACTCTCATTTACTCCCCTCCTCCCTTGTCACTCTCATTTATTCCCCCCCCCCCTTGTCACTCTCATTTACTCCCCCCCTTGTCACTCTCATTTACTCCCCCCCCTTGTCACTCTAATTTACTCCCCCCCTTGTCACTCTCATTTACTCCCCCCTCCCTTGTCACTCTCATTTACTCCTCCCCCTCCCTTGTCACTCTCATTTACTCCCCCCTCCCTCCCTTGTCACTCTTTTACTCCCCCCTCCCTTGTCACTCTCATTTATTCCTTCCCCTCCCTTGTAACTCTCATTTACTCTCTCCCTCCCTTGTCACTCTCATTTACTCCCCCCCTTGTCACTCTCATTTACTCCCCCCCTTGTCACTCTCATTTACTCCCCCCCCTCCCTTGTCACTCTCATTTACTCCCCCCTCCCTTGTCACTCTCATTTCCCCCCCCCCTCCTTTGTCACTCTCATTTACTCCCCCCACTCCTTTGTCATTCTCATTTACTCCCCCCCCCTTGTCACTCTCATTTACTCCCCCCTCCCTTGTCACTCTCATTTACTCCCCCCCTCCCTTGTCACACTCATTTATTCCCCCCCTTGTGACTCTCATTTACTCCCCCCCTCCCTTGTCACTCTCATTTACTCCCCCCCTTGTCACTCTCATTTACTCTCCCCCTCCCTTGTCACTCTCATTTACTCCCCCCTCCCTTGTCACTCTCATTTACTCCCCCCCTTGTAACTCTCATTTACTCCCCCCTCCCTTATCACTCTCATTTATTTCCCCCCCCCCTTGTCACTCTCATTTACTCCCCCCTCCCTTGTCACTCTCATTTACTCCCCCCCTTGTCACTCTCATTTACTCCCCCCTCCCTTGTCACTCTCATTTACTCCCCCCCGTGTCACTCTCATTTACTCCCCCCCTCCCTTGTCACTCTCATTTATCCCCCCCCCCTTGTCACTCTCATTTACTCCCCCCTTGTCACTCTCATTTACTCCCCCCTCCCTTGTCACTCTCATTTACTCCCCCCTCCCTTGTCACTCTCATTTACTCCCCCCTCCCTTGTAACTCTCATTTACTCCCCCCCCCGTGTCACTCTCATTTACTCCCCCCCTCCCTTGTCACTCTCATTTATCCCCCCCCCCCTTGTCACTCTCATTTACTCCCCCCCTTGTCACTCTCATTTACTCCCCCCTCCCTTGTCACTCTCATTTACTCCCCCCTCCCTTGTCACTCTCATTTACTCCCCCCCTTGTCACTCTCATTTACCCCCCCCTTGTCACTCTCATTTACTCCCCCCCTCCCTTGTCACTCTCATTTACTCCCCCCCTTGTCACTCTCATTTACTCCCCCCCCTCCCTTGTCACTCTCCTTTACTCCCCCCTCCCTTGTCACTCTCATTTACTCCCCCCCTCCCTTGTCACTCTCATTTACTCCCCCCCTTGTCACTCTCATTTACTCCCCCCCTCCCTTGTCACTCTCATTTACTCCCCCCCTCCCTTGTCACTCTCATTTACTCCCCCCTTACCTTGTCACTCTCATTTACTCCCCCCCTCCCTTGTCACTCTCATTTACTCCCCCCTCCCTTGTCACTCTCATTTACTCCCCCCCCTTGTAACTCTCATTTACTCCCCCCTCCCTTATCACTCTCATTTATTCCCCCCCTCCCTTGTCACTCTCATTTACTCCCCCCTCCCTTGTCACTCTTATTTACTCCCCCCCTTGTCACTCTTATTTACTCCCCCCCTTGTCACTCTCATTTACTCCCCCCTCCCTTGTCACTCTCATTTACTCCCCCCCGTGTCACTCTCATTTACTCCCCCCCTCCCTTGTCACTCTCATTTATCCCCCCCCTTGTCACTCTCATTTACTCCCCCCCTTGTCACTCTCATTTACTCCCCCCTCCCTTGTCACTCTCATTTACTCCCCCCTCCCTTGTCACTCTCATTTACTCCCCCCCCGTGTCACTCTCATTTACTCCCCCCCTCCCTTGTCACTCTCATTTATCCCCCCCCTTGTCACTCTCATTTACTCCCCCCCCTTGTCACTCTCATTTACTCCCCCCTCCCTTGTCACTCTCATTTACTCCCCCCTCCCTCTTCACTCTCATTTACTCCCCCCGTTGTCACTCTCATTTACCCCCCCTTGTCACTCTCATTTACTCCCCCCCTTGTCACTCTCATTTACTCCCCTCCCTCCCTTGTCACTCTCATTTACTCCCCCCTCCCTTGTCACTCTCATTTACTCCCCCCCTCCCTTGTCACTCTCATTTACTCCCCCCCTCCCTTGTCACTCTCATTTACTCCCCCCCTCCCTTGTTACTCTCATTTACTCCCCCCCTCCCTTGTCACTCTCATTTACTCCCCCCCACCCTTGTCACTCTCATTTACTCCCCCCCCTCCCTTGTCACTCTCATTCCCCCCCCCCCCCCCAATCTAGTGTAGCGTGGCCGAGCTCTGTTCGGTCCGCGGTACAGGAGCATTTGTTTACTGTACCTCACTAAGTGAGCACTTCCTGTCAGTCCGGCCGGGTACAGGAAACAAAAGCTCCTGTACCGCGGACCGAACAGAGCTCGGCCACACTACATTAGAGGCGCTTCCCTCCTGTGAATGTGAGTCCCTCTCTTCAGGCTGCGCCCAGGCAGTGCACAATCATAGACGCACCAGCCCGGGCAGTGCGGCAACCGCCTGGTGCGGGGGAGGGCCCACCGCCGTACTTAAAAAAAACAAAAAACTTGCGGCAACGCTTTTTTTTTTTAACCGCATGGGGCCGGCGCCCCCTGCTAAATTGCGCCCTAGGCGGCTGCCTAGGTCGCCTTACAGGTGGCGCCGGCCCTGCCTTGGTGTATCTTATGGTCAGGTGCATCTTACAGAGCTAAAAATGTGGTAGATAAAAAAGACAGATAGATATAGATACTCCTGAGTCAGGAGTGCTGTGCAGTATGATTGCATCAGCCAGTAGGTCTAGCTTCGGCAGCTGAAGTGTGGGACTTACTACAGGGGCTCTCCATCCCTACATGCTGAGGAAAAATGCCAAACTTCTGAGAAAGAGAACAGATATTCACAGACCGTTTAGGACCATAACATGAGAGTGCATGATAGCAAAGGTAACAAAGGTCTATTGTTTTAGACTTTGCTGTTTGTGGAAAGGGTATATTGTGTCGGCTCCCACCACACTTTGGAGATGGATTGGCTATCCGAAATAAGATCTGCACCCGTAGCCTGGCAATTGCAGAAAGAGTTAATGAGAACTGAATTGCACACCTTTGGTCAATTTGGGAAGTTGTCTGGATTTAACAGAGAGCGACTCAGAGATAGCTGCTATACAGCCTGCTTTCCCATATACTTGGAAGCATTGTATATGTTCCCTTTGACTGACCTTATCCACACAAGTGTTATTTGACAAGATTACCTCAGTAAAGCTTGTTGGACCTGTTACCTTAAACTGCCCTCCTTATTACCTTGCACCCAACACCTGCACTGCTGCCACCATTGCATTCCTGCCTTGTACCCATCTACTTAATACCAATGGCAGAGTTGAAGCTGTTTTGTAAGGAGAAATGGGCTAAAATTCCTCCAAGCCGATGTGCAAGACTAATCAATAATTACAGGAAACATTTAGTTGCAGTTATTGCTGCACCAGATACTGAAAGCAAAGGTTCACATACTTTTGCCACTCACAGACATGTGATATTGGATCATTTTCATAAATAAATAAATAACCAAGTATAATATATTTGCTAATTTGCTTGATTTGGTTATCTCTATCTACTTTTAGGGCTTGTGTGAAAATCTGACGTTTCAAATGTAGGCAGATATATAGAAAATTCTGAAAAGTTTACAAACTTTTAAACACCACTGTATATTGTATGGATTTTTGGGTCAGGACAAAGAACGGGCATGCCTGTAAGATCCACATGCTGTACTTCCCCAGGAACACTGCACTTGCCCTAACTGGTCTAGGTTTCCAAAAGCTGGATCCAGACCAGCGCTCCAGTGCTGCTGCAAGCAATCGTGTCTAAAAACTAGGGTGCATCCTTGCTGGCTTCCGCTGTTGCAATCCAATCCAGCACTAATTCATTGGATTAACGTGTGTGCAAGTGCAAATCAAAGTATGGCATCCTTCATGAAAATGTGCATAGACAGAACACTGCACATGTCACAATGAGGCTGCTCAGAATCCAGGAACGATGACATCACAAAGGGCCCCAGCCAGGCTAGGACTGGCCCACCGGGGAGGAGGGGGATTCCTCGGTAGGCCCCCAGTCTCCTGTGCCTTTGATATAAGACGGAGGAGTAATAATTTCTCTTGTTTTTCAGGAGAGATAATTATTGTAGCCACTAGGTGGCAGTATCGCACAGCGATGCAGCCTCCTACTGGTGTACATTGTACAGGAGGCCCCGCAGTATCTTCTAAACTTCCCGGCTGCTGGCAGTGAAGGAGAGAACGTGTCTGGCCATCCTCTTGCCCTCCCTGCTGACAGAATACTGGCTGCTGGAGAGAAGGACTCCTCTGCGGTGCTGGGCTGATTTCTCAGGTGTGTGACAGTAGTCAGCTGTAGGAGACTGTAAGGGGGAAATAGAGGATTTGTTTATAGCAGACACAGATCTATGAATGTGTGTTGCTCTCTGCAGAGTTCAGAGTGGCATTGGGGGGGCCTCTGCCCTAGGTCCCCCCAATGCCTCTGCTTTAGGTGCACCCTCATAAGTGCCCCAGCTCCAGATGCCCCCCAATGCCCCCAATCTAAATGCACCCTTAATATTGCATCTTTTCCAGTTGCCACCACTAATACCTCTGCTCCAGGATCACCACTATTACCCTGCCACAAGCGACCCTAATGCCTCTGCTTTAGGTGCACCCCCATTAGTGCCCCAGCTCCAGATGCCCCCACTCTAAATGCACCGCTAATATTGCCTCTTCTCCCGTTACCCCTGCTCCAGGATCCACACTACTACCCTGCCTCAGGTGACCCTAATGCCTCTGTTCCAGTTATAACCCTCCATTTTTTTTGCGGCCCCAATGAAGTGAAGGGAACGGTAGGGACATGGAAAAAAAATGATGGATGCAGGGTGGTCGTAACCATGGAAACGAGCTGTGTATAATGTGATGGAAAAATGAATCCAGCCAGAAAAGGAAGCAATATGGACGATCACAATACATTAGTAAGGGTCTTGTATTACCTTTCTCTAGTAATAAATGCCATTTTCTGAAGTGACACAACCCCTTTAAGCTATTCACTGATTAGTGTAGTATGGGAGGGATAGAAGTAGGGTTGTTTCGATACCAATATTTTGATTCGGTTTCGATACCATAAAAAAGTATTGCGATACTCGATACCTTTCGATACCACGCAAAAATAAAACAAAACACAAAAAAGCCTTTTGATTATTTAAACATAAAACATTTATTGAATTAAACAGAAAAACCTGCACCAGATATCAGATTGTCAGAGTTCGATATTGAATTTGACGATGTTACAATGCTAATGAGGAGCCTTCACCTCTTCTGCCCCACTCCTCTTTAGGCAAATAATTCTGGAGCATTTATTCTATGTTTTACAAACTCAACCCCAACATTAACCCCATGTTGCCCATTATGTGAGATGGTAAACTACTTTGGGGGTCACTTACTAATAATTTGAGGCACATGGGGTCCAGTCCAAATGTGCCCAGCCTGACATTAAAAATAAGTGACCCTCATCATGTTTGAAACATGGCAGTGGCAAGATTGGGGTTAATGAGTCACATTAACCCCAATCTTGCTGGCTGCCTGATACAAATGTTTTTTTCCTGCCTTTATTTTAAGGCAGGCTAATCACTCTAGACTTGCACTGTGGGGGTGTGGGGTACCTTCTATGCTGGCTGTTCAGGGCACTGACTCTGGGGCTGACAGTGAGCTGTGCACTCAGGAGGAGGATTCTGCCGCTGCTGCCGTTCGCTGACCCTACCAACTCAGCCGGCGCAGCGGTTACTTTATTACCTCCCCCGTCCCTCCTCCTGCTTTCATTAATAGCCAAACATTCATTGGCGCACCGTGGAAGTGGTGCGGGCAGCTTCAGAGCCCGCTCACTTAATTGGTCTCACAGCGGTGGCATCATAGGAGGGAGGGATTCCCTCCCTCTGTCCCTCCCTTCCTCGTTCTCCACTGTCTGCCGAGCGCGGCACGCGCCATATTGTCATATAAGAGGAGCGCAGTATAGTAGTAGGTGGTGCAGTAGACATCGCATATCTAGATTTTAGTAAGGCTTTTGACACTGTCCCACATAGAAGACTTATCAATAAACTGCAGTCATTGAGCATGGACTCCCATATTGTTGAGTGGATTAGGCAGTGGCTGAGTGACAGACAACAGAGGGTTGTAGTCAATGGAGAACATTCAAAACAAGGTAATGTTACCAGTGGGGTTCCACAGGGATCTGTACTGGGACCGATTTTGTTTAATATCTTCATAAGTGATATTGCAAAAGGCCTCGCTGGTAAGGTTTGTCTTTTTGCTGATGACACAAAGATATGTAACAGGGTTGATGTTCCTGGAGGGAAACGCCAAATGGAAAAGGATTTAGGAAAACTAGAAGAATGGTCAGAACTCTGGAAACTGAAATTTAATGTGGATAAGTGCAAGATAATGCACCTGGGGCGTAAAAACCCAAGGGCAGAATATAGAATATTTGACACAGTCCTGACCTCAGTATCTGAGGAAAGGGATTTAGGAGTAATTATTTCAGAAGACTTAAAGGTGGGAAGACAATGTAATAGAGCAGCACGAAATGCCAGCAGAATGCTTGGATGTATAGGGAGAGGTATAAGCAGTAGAAAGAGTGAAGTGCTTATGCCGCTGTACAGAACACTGGTGAGACCTCACTTGGAGTATTGTGCGCAGTACTGGAGGCCATATCTCCAGAAGGATATAGATACTCTAGAGAGAGTTCAGAGAAGAGCTACTAAACTAGTACATGGATTGCAGGATAAAACTTACCAGGAAAGGTTAAAGGACCTTAATATGTATAGCTTGGAAGAAAGAAGAGACAGAGGGGATATGATAGAAACTTTTAAATACATAAAGGGAATCAACTCGGTAAAGGAAGAGAGCATATTTAAAAGAAGAAAAACTACCACAAGAGGACACAGTTTTAAATTAGAGGGGCAAAGGTTTAAAAGTAATATAAGGAAGTATTACTTTACTGAGAGAGTAGTGGATGCATGGAATAGCCTTCCTGCAGAAGTGGTAGCTGCAAATACAGTGAAGGGGTTTAAGCATGCATGGGATAGGCATAAGGCCATCCTTCATATAAGATAGGGCCGGGGGCTATCCATAGTATTCAGTATATTGGGCACACTAGATGGGCCAAATGGTTCTCATCTGCCGACACATTCTATGTTTCTATGTTTCTATGTTTCTAGTACCGGAAAAACTAACATCCCGATACCGAATCGATACTGGCATAAAAGTATCGATTGGGTATCGAAAGTTCGATACCCGAAACAACCCTAGATGGAAGTTATAGATTATCTTTAAATAAATGTCTTCAGCAGATATGAAGTGTGAAAATACAATCCAGGAATATGCTGATACAGGAAGCAGGGGCGTACATAGAAATCATTTGGCCCCATAGCAAGAATTTAAATTTGGGCCCCCATGCCCGTTCCTAGTCCCTCCCACTATGCGCCCTGGCACCTCTCACTTCCCTCCCTAACTTCTGCCCTGCTCCACCTCATGCAGCAGTATTTTGTTCTACAAAATGGCAGTACTCACACCGGAAACCAACAGACCCATTATAGTGAATGGGATCTGGTAGGTTCCGGCGGTGTTCAGCATATATTGACAAGAATCTGGGGCATTACATGATGTAATACCACCCAACTTTCCTGCTGTCCAGCATGGCACATGTGCAGAAACATGAGAAAAGTTTGAGGAAGTGAGTGCCCCCCCCCCTTCCCCCATCCTCTGTGTCATACAGGACAGCTGGGAGACACTGACATTACTTGCTATCCTGCATGACACATGTGCAGAGACAGGAGAAAAGTTTGAGGAAGTGAGTGCCCCCCTTCCCCCATCCTCTGTGTCATGCTGGACAGCTGGGAGACACTGACATTACTCGCTATGCTATTACATGTGCAGAGAGAGACAGGAGACTCTGGGAAAGCTGAGTGACCCCCTCCCCCCTGCCTTTTTATGTTAGGATTATCTGCATTTATGCCTTGCAGGATAGCAGGAAATGTGAGTGACATCACATGATGTAACAGCACCCAGCTTTTCTGCTGTCCTGCATGGCACAAGTCGTCACTTACTTCATTACTGGTGGGGATGTGGCAAGCTAAAGGAATCAGGTGTGGTGGAGCTAGCAGGTGGGAGGCGGGGCTAGGAGCTGGAAGGCGGGGCTAGCAGACAGGAGACAGTTAGGAAGATAGACGGGGGCGGGGACTCTCCTGCACTGCGGGCCCCCTTCCTCACGGGCCCCATAGCAGCTGCGTGGTCTGCCTATATATGGTAGGTACGCCACTGATAGGAAGGTATCTGATATGCTTATGGCTGGGCTTGTTACTGGCAAATCTTCTGGAGTTTTAAGGTTTAGATCACCCATCAAGCTTCCTGTGGAAAAATGATGAGGGAAGTCTTACATTACTGTGAAACGTCCATCACAAAACCTATCAATGGTTAAGGCAGCCGCAGCAACCCATTGACTATTGCTAGGTGCTGACCTAATCCTTTGAACAAATGCACTTTACAGTTATTGATTCCTGCAAACTGTATGGTGTATACATAAAAAAACAATATTCGTGAAGTAATGATGGTAAAATATCCATAACTACTAAAGCAAATATTATTGGGGTAATTTATCAAACTAGTGTGAAGTAGAACTGGCTTAGTCGCCCATAGCAACCAATCAGATTCCACCTTTCATTTTCCCCAATAGTTCCTATCTTAGACATTTACAACATATCCACAAGATATGCTACACATTTCTGATAGCTTTGCTTCCCACCTTACGGCCTGATACTCCAGTACAGGGGTCGACTGCCTGGTGAGGCGCCCATACACACCACAGATCACCAATTGGTGCCTTAGACTTCACTATTCTTGCCATCAAGAGGTTCACAAAGGAAATGTGAACAGAGTTTAACACAAACTGCTGGAAGAATACAATGAAGAACAAAAAAAATGCACCCATCTACCATGACAGGGATCAGCAACCTCAGACACTCCAGCTGTTCGGAAACTACAACTCCCAGAATTTCCATTTCACTTTTATGGTAATTATAAGAATAGCTGAGCAAGAGTGCATGCTGAGGGTTGTAGTTTCACAGTAGTTGGAGTGCCAAAGGTTGCTGAGTCCTCTTCCATCAGTTTATAATCTTACTATAAATATTTTCATTTATTGAGCTATCTGTTGCAGATGACACAGACTAAGGCCTCTTGCACACGACCGTATGGCTTTTTCAGTATTTTGCGGTCCGCAAAAAATACGGATGATGTCCGCGTGCATTCCGTTTTTTGCAGAACGGAACAGCTGGCCCCTGATGGAACAGTACTATCCTTGTCCGTTATGCGGACAATAATAGGACATGTTCTATCTTTGAAAGGAATGGAAATACCGAAATGGAAGGCATACTGAGTACCTTACTTTTTTTTGCGGATCGATTAAAATGAATGGTTCCACATAGGGTCCGTATACGGAATGCAAAAAAAACGGAACGGAAACGGAAAAAATATGTTCATGTACAAGAGGCCTAAGTTGCATGCAACTTGGTTGGGCAGATTTACTAATAGTGTATGTGCAAATCTAGACTAGAGGGATACTATATCTCCTTATGGAGAGTGCTTAAAGGGAATCTGTCACTAGCAATTTACCAATTTTTTTTTTCATGAATCCATGTTTAACAGAGTACCTTTTTTCCATCGGTCTTGTTCTTTTGATTGTCAGTCTTGTCATTTCTTCAAAAAATCGATTCTTATGATATGTAAATGACGCTGTAAGGAGCCCAGAGGGGCGTTCTTCTTTCTCCACGGTGCCCAGGAACGCCCCTCTGAAGTGCCGTGCCCGGCAAAATGTGAAAACTAATAACGCCTCCAAGTTCATCTAAATCGCCTCCCAGAGGCGCGGCTAAGTGCTCAACAACGCCCCCCCCCTCAGCGCCGCGCTCTGCGGCAAACACCCCGATCCTCCTCTCGTCGGCATCCCAAATCCCGCGCAGGCGCAGTGCCGACAGTCATCTTATCATAGCGCAGGCAATCGCCGGCACTGCGCCTGCACGGGATTTGGGATGCCGGCGAGAGGAGGATCGGGGTGTTTGCCGCAGAGCGCGGCGCTGAGGGGGGGGGCGTTGTCGAGCACTTAGCCGCGCCTCTGGGAGGCGATTTAGATGAACTTGGAGGCGTTATTAGTTTTCAAATTTTGCCGGGCACGGCACTTCAGAGGGGCGTTCCTGGGCACCGTGGAGAAAGAAGAACGCCCCTCTGGGCTCCTTACAGCGTCATTTACCTATCATAAGAATCGATTTTTTGAAGAAATGACAAGACGGACAATCAAAAGAACAAGACCGATGGAAAAAAGGTACTCTGTTAAACATGGATTCATGAAAAAAAAAAATTGGTAAATTGCTAGTGACAGATTCCCTTTAAACAGTGTGAGGAGTCTTATAGGCCAGGCAACGCTCCTCTGGAATTTTTGGAAGAGGATATGCAAAATAACTTTTAAAGGGCTTCTACCACCAGAAATACTGTTATGTAGCTGACTGACATTAGCGATGCACTAATGTCAGCACTACATAACAGTATGTTTCTAACGTTAGTCCCTGTAGCCGTTTTTGTTAAAAAAGCACTTTTATTATATGCTAATGAGCCTCTAGGTGCTATGTGGGCGTAAAATCAGCACCTAGAGGCTCTGTCCACTCACCCATTATGCCGCCCAGGTCCTCTGTTCTGCCCGCCCAGCTCATCTTGATTGATGGCACGGTCCGCTGCATCGCTGCCGAAATCCCGCGCCTGCGCCGTTCACTTCTGTCTTCGGCGCAGGCGCAGTGAGTGAAGGCCGCTCTCCTGATGCTGGCTTCCTCACTGTGACGTAGTTGGCTCAGGCTCAGTGAGGAATCCGGCACCAGGATCGCATCATTCACTCACTGTGCCTGCGCTGAAGACAGAAGTGAACGGCGCAAGCGCGGGATTTCGGCAGCGATGCGGCGGACCGTGCCATCAATCAAGAGGAGCTGGGCGGGCACAACACTGGACCTGGGCGGCATAATGGGTGAGTGGACGGAGCCTCTAGGTGCTGATTTTACGCCCACATAGCACCTAGAGCTCATTAGCATATAATAAAAGTGCTTTTTTTTAACAAAAACGGCTGCAGGGACTAACGTTAGAAACATACTGTTATGTAGTGCTGACATTAGTGCATCGCTAATGTCAGTCAGCTACATAACAGTATTTCTGGTGGTAGAAACCCTTTAACAAGCTCTGCCTCTAATGCTAGCAGATGTAAGGTAGCTATCCTAAAAGTCAATGTTCAACCTTTCAAACAGGCCTTCAGACATATCTTGGATAATAATTAAGCCAGCATCTCATCTGCAGACAGCTGTTTTGGGGTAATTGTCCCTCATTAGTGTCGTGCAAAAAGTACGGGCTTAATTATTATCAATGTCATGCATCAAGGCCTGCTTAAAAGATCAAACATTGACTTATAGGATAGCTACCTTACATCTGGTGGCATCAAAGACAGAGCTTGCTAACAGCTCGTTTGCATACCCTCTTCTCAGAAATCCAGAGGAGCGCTGTCTGTCCTATAAGACTCCTCGCGTCGTTTAGGTGCTTTCCATAAGGAGATATAGTTTCCCCCAAATCCTGACCTAGGCCTCTCATCCAGTTAAGCCCGTACTTTCTGCTCGTCACCCTGTTGTCTGCAGATGAGGTGCTGACTTATTTAATATCTGAGTCATGTCTCAAGGCCCATTTAAAGGGTTGAACACTGACTTATAGGATAGCTGCCTTACATCTGGTGGCATCAGAGGTAGAGCTTGTTAAGAGCTCATTTGCATCTCTCCTTTCCAGAATTCCAGAGGAGCATGTATGGCCTATAAGTCTCCTCACACCGATTAAGGCGCTCTCCATAAGGAGATATAATGCCCCCCGAATCCTAACCTAGGCCTCTCACCCAGATAAAGCCAGTACTCTCTGCTCTGCACTGATGAGGGGCAAAGCGGTCAGCAGATAAAATGCTGACTCAATTATTATTCAAGTTGTGTCTCAAGGCCTGTTAGTACTACAGTATAATTTGAAAACATCTGATATGATGCAGGTTATGATGTGTTTCAGCACTGGATACACTTTGATAATGCTGTTTGTGGACTCTAGGGATAAATGTGTTGCAAATTGCTAGGAAGCTGAAAGTGAGTCACAGCTTTATGTCATTTCCTAGAATGCCTCACTTGTTGAGATGTGTGCGCTTACTGCTGATTTGCAAAGGAAACTGACTTCAATGGTGGCTTCCTTAGAATGCGGTGTCAAATTCAGTATAAAAAAAATCTATGATTAGTGCCACGGAGCCCTTTCATTCTGGAGATCAGTGGTGGCTCCAAGACCACAAACTTCACTAATCTGATCTTCCTGCATGCATCTGAGACATGTCAGAAGTGCAATGCGACTAGTGCCAGTCCTGCTCTTAAAACACAATATATATTATTATAATGATATATTCTAGAATCAGCAGAGAATGTTGGGCCTACTACCGGTATGGTGTCAAAAAGTGGATATTTAGGGCTCATGCACATGGCTGTATTTTGCACCTATGTCTGATCCACATTTTTTGCGAATTGCACACAGTGACCTGCATTCGTATTTTGGTTTGAGACATCAAAAAAATGGATATCACATGTATATTATTTTACAATGATATTCAATGGGCAACATGCCAATGTATGCCTTTCCCGACCTATACCTCTGATGGAAGGCTTAAAGGGAACCTGTCATCAACTTCATGTTCCAATCACTGAAGACACCATAATGTAGAGAAAGACACACCGCGGTCATTTATCAAAGACCAGCGCCAGCAGGATGCACTTAATTTATGATTAGATGAAGGCCTCGTCATTAGTTCAGCACATCCTCTGGCAATCTGTGCACCTAGACGGATATCTAATCCTGGCTGGAGTAGATTTCAGCCCTCATTTATGACCATAAGCTGGCATAGATGACAGTAAATGAGTCAGGGCTGATGGCCCCTCCCACATCATGCCCCTATCTCACCCTCACCACACTCCCTTTTCAGAAAGTGGCAAGGGTGGCATACAAATGCCACATGTGCCTAACTTTCTGTGCAGTAAACCAAAGGCTTGCAACTTTTTAAAGCTAGTTTCTGGTGTAGGGGGTAATAATAAATGACCCCCGCTGATTTCAGCGATCTGCCACTTATGAGCCTGGAGAAAAGTCACAGATGCCTGACAAGAGTCACAGGTATCCATGATCCTGAAGATTACCAGTTCTCTCATAAAAAGAAAACTACCAATCATGAGCAAGTAGGTGGGAAGAGCAGGAGCTCCTAAATATCCATGAATCTTCTCAGGCAGTCCTGACTGTTTCCCGAGCCCGAGCTGTAATAATTATAAAGCTGGTTCACGGCATCCACTTACCTTTAGCTCATAACTGACACATCACTGAAATATGTTACTTCATAAAGTATATGGAGCTGTCTCTGCTGAGTTTGTAATTTAGAGCTATGTTCTTCAACTCCAGTCCTCAGGGCCCACCTGCCAGTCATGTTTCAGGATTTTCTTATATTAAGCAGGTGATATAGTTAGTGTCAATGCTTTAGGACATGGATGCCCAACCTTCAGCCTTCCAGCTGTTGCAAAACTACCATTCCCAACATGCCCTGATATCGGTAGGCTGTCCAGGCATGCTGGGTGTTGTAGTTTTGCAACAGCCCTGGAGGGTCACAGGTTGGGCATCCCTGCTTTAGGACTTACCACAGGTATTCGTTCTGTGGCATATTCTCAAATCTGTGGGACATTCTCAAATCATGACTGACAGGTGGGCCCTGGGGACTGGAGTTGAGGAACACTGATTTGGAGTATTTGTGAAAATGCTCACAGGAGTCTCAACCAAGAAAATTTGTGAAAAGTTGTCAAAGTTGTCAGGTAATTGAATGAAAGACAGAGAACATGTACTCCAGGCTTTTTAGCTGGCTATAGGCATTCGATTTTTTGTTGGTCTGCACATTTTGACTCCCTCAGGTGACAGTTATGTTCAGCTTTTTTTCTTGCAACTGTTGCCTCTGTGAATGGTGGTAAACAGTCTCAAAGTCCAACTAGATTGAGTGCTTGTAGCAAAATCGATGTCGGTTTATTAGAATTCCATTAACATTACTGTAAAGCGCAGTTCATTTACACCTATCTGTCTCTGACCCTACAGGTTCTTGTTCACAGCAACTTCACGGAAGGGTAACTAATCATAAACCTTTCCATAAACGAACCAAACTGAGAAAGGTGGTCAGCGGACCCAGGTTAATGGCAGTTTAAGGTAGTTAAATAACAACTGCCTTGAACAACACTAGTAAACAGGAGAAGACGAGACAACAGGAAAATCCCTGCTGCTTATAACACACCCATTGCAAACCCATGCATAAATGCATGAAATCAAGATCACAGCAATACACTCTCCATTACAAAACATTGGTGGTAGTATAGGACATACCAAAGAGATCAATAACTTTAAATGATGCACTGTAATGGGATGCCAGTTTTGCCAGAAGTCAGTTCATGAAATTTCTGATCTGACCTGGTCAGCTGTGAGAGCTATTATTATTATTATAAGTAGAAAGGAGTAACAGCATAGCGGTAGACCACGCAAACTAAAAAAAGTGGGATACCCAAGTGCAGAAGGTCACAGTGTCTGGCAGATGAATCTGGTTTAGGCCATATGCACACTACCGTAGCAGGTCCATGCCCGTATTGCGGCCCGCAAACAGCGGGTCCGCAATATACAGGCACCGGCCATGTGTGCACCATATAACAGATGCGGACTCATACACTTGAATGAGTTCGCAATCCGGAAGATACGGTGCGGTGTTAAACAGAGGCACGGATCAGAAGCGCATGGAAGTACTACAGCGGACCATCAGATGCAGATCGTGGACACCATTCAAGTACATGTGTCCGCAGCCACAAGGTCATGTGCATGAGTCCAGAGACAACTATGTCTAACATAATGCTTAACCACTTAAAGACCGGGCCTGTTTTCATTTTTGCATTTTTTATTTTTCATTTTTCCTCCCCACGTTCCAAGAACCATAACTTTTTTATTTCTCTGTTCACATAGCCATATGGGGGCTTATTTTTTGTGGGACAAGATGCATTTTATAATGCCACCATTTAATTTACCATGTATTGTATTGGAAAACTGGAAAAAATTCTTCGTGGGGTAAAATTGAAAAAACCCACAATTCCGTCAAGGTTTTTGGGGTTGTGACAGCACGGCGTTCACTGTGCGCTAAAAATGACATGACGTCCTTATTCTGCAGCTCAATATTATTACAGTGATACCAAACTTGTATAGTTTTTGTTTTGTTTAATTACTTTAAACAGAAATAAAAACCTTACCATTACCATTTTCTCACAGTCATAACTTTTTTATATTTTGGTCTAGAGAGCTGTATTTTTTTTTGAGGAATGGCACAACTTTTGTGGTATGTACGACTTGTTTTATTAAAAAATTTGGGGGGGACAAGGTTACAGTGTTTACCGCACAGGATTTTTTTAAAAATATTTAAACCGGCAAGATGACAATAATTTGGTGTAATAAAAGATACAATTTAAAATTATTTTAAGATGTAAAATAAAATAAAAATTATGCAAAGGCATACATATACCTTAAAAAAGTGATCATGACGTGTCCATGGACAATAAAAAGTATTGTGGGGAAATGCAAGCCCAGATGTCTCCTTGTAAACAAGGCTCCTTGTACTGACTATTTCAATTCTGAATATATCACTGCAGCGAAGGAGTACTTGCTATGTCATGTTTGAAATGCTCCAAAGCCAAAATGGACTGAGGAGATCGCCCTCTTTCCCAGGAGAGTATGGTGTCAGGAAAACTTCCCATTAGAGATGAGTGAATCGATTAGTTCATCAAAAAGAGTTTTTCATCTGTGAGGGTCTAGCCACGCTGCTGACGAAGATTGGCTGACAATTTCACACCTGCACCGCCACTCTGTGCAGCAGTGCAAGTGCAGAGGCTTTGCTTCAGGAGCAGCGACTGTTCATGCACCGCTACCTGGTGAACTGATTCGCTCATCACTAGTTCCGACCTTTCATCAGGCAGCACAAAAAAGCCCCCACATCTATGACATCCTACTATGACTCTGTACAAAATGGAGACCTACTGGGATAAAATAATAAAAGATGTAATTTCCTTTGATGGTGTAGCTACATTCTCTTCCTTACAAAGCAGATTTGAGCTACCATCCACAGAAGCCTTTTGTTACCTCCAACTAAAACATTTGATTGAATCCCTTCTCAAAAATGCAACCCACATGCTAAAAGGTCTCATCACAGAAATGTATACCACCCACCTTGGACTGAACCTTAACTGATGACCATTGGAAACAAAGTTGCTATTCCACAGGTAAAAGTGCCCAAAACACCTTAATGTTAGAGACATTGTATAAAGTGTTATTCTGCTGGTATCAAGTTCCATCCAGAATAGCCCACTCTGTACCGGGCTACTCTGCCCACTGCTTTAGGGATGACGTATGGCATATCTGTTGGACCTGCCCTCGGGTGAGAAGACTTTGTATCAGAGTTTATAACCTCATTAACGGGTTGTTGCAGACTAGCGTCAGAGGTCTGGCAGGCTGTTCCGCGCGCAGCAGTTTTCTGCCGGGTGATTATCGGCATATTTGCTGGAATGCAGTCGGATCTCCGTAGGTCCCCATTATAATGAAAGGAGCCAAACGGAGCCTTACAAACCTCCGGCAATGCTGGAGTGCACAGAGGTCCAGCAGGCCGTTTCCTGCCGGAACAGCCTGCTGGATCTCTGATGCTAGTATGCAACTAGCCCTATAATATCTGAAAGGACCCAAGCTAAGGCAAGGATCTCAAAGGTAGTGTTTTCCAAAATACTACCTGTACCACGTGCCACACTAGAAAGGCAGCTGGAGATTAGGGAGGTTAACAAGTAGCTCAAGAACTGGTATAGGAAAGAGGTAAAAAATACACAGAAAATCTCTTAATTGTATGTATACTAATGCCAGAAGCCTGATTAATAAAACTGGTGAACTGGAAGTAGTAATGTGTGAGGAGGACTATGACATAGTGGGAATAACTGAGACATGGCAGGATGATAGCTATGACTGGGCTAATGTACAGGGTTAGTCTATTTAGAAAGGATCGTCAAAAGTCCTATCTAAAGCCGACAGTCCGGGAAGATATAAGTGAGGGACATGAATATGTGGAGTCACTGTGGGTAAAAATGCATGGAGGCAAAAACAATAATAAAATACTGATAGCAATTTGTTATAAGCCACCTAATATACCAAAGTCCACAGGAAATGTACAAATAAAGGAGATAGATGAGGAGGCAAATCATAATGAGGTCTTATTATCGGGGACTTCAACTACCCAGATATAGACTGGGAAACTGAAACTTGTAGATCTCATAAAGGAAAAAGGGTCTTGGCAATAACCAAAGACAATTACCTCTCCCAACTGGTTCAGGACCCGACTGGAGGGATGGCCATACTGGACTTAGTATTAACCAATACACCTGACAGAACAACAGACGTGCAGGTTGGGGGACACCTGGGAAATAGTGACCATAAAGTAATAACCTTCCAATTGTCATTCAAAAGATTGTTTCTACAGGGAAGCACAAACATACCAAACTTCAAAAAAGCTAAATTTGACAGCTAAGAAAGGCCATTGGCCTAACTAACTGGGACAAAATGTGATATTTTTAAAAGCATCTTAAACTGTAATTGTGAAAGGTACATACCTTATAAAAGGGTGAGGAATAAGAAAAAAAAAAGATAAATAAAATGTAAAGGAAGCAATAAATAACTACAAGAAAGTATTTAAATCACTAAAACACGGTAGCAAGGAAGCATTGAAAAACTTTAAGTAAAAAAAATAGAATATGTAAAAGACAAATAAGAGCAGCCAAACTGGAGACAGAGAGATTAATTGCCAAAGAGAGTAAAAATAACCCTAAGATGAGGAAAATGCAAAAACTATTAAATATTTTTTTCTCCACTGTATTTACTGAGGAAAATAAACTGTCAGATGAAATGCAGAATGTAAAAGTAATTAAAGTAATTAAAAGTGCACTGTCTGACCCAGGAAGAAGTACAGCAGCATCTTAAAAAGATTAAAATAGACAAATCACCAGGACCCCTGTATTCTAAGAGAATTAAGTAATGTCATAGCCAGACCCTTATTTCTGATATTTAAGGACTCTATACTGATAGGGAGTGTTCCACAGTATTGTTACATAGCAAATGTGCTGCCAATATTCAAAATTTGAATAGCCTGGAAGCTATAGGCCGGTAAGTTTAACATCTGTCGTCGGTACACTGCTTGAAAATTTTCTAAGAGATGCTATCTTGGAGTACCTCAATGAAAATAAGTGAATAACGCTCTATGAGCGTGGTTTAATGAAAGATCGGTCATGTCAAACTAATTTAATCAGTTTCTATGAGGAGGTAGGTTCTAGAATTGACAGCGGCGAATCACTGGATGTCATATATCTGAACTTCTCCAAAGCATTTGACACTGTACCACATAAAAGGTTAGTATATAAAATGAGAATGCTCGGACTGGGAGAAAATGTCTGTATGTGGGTAAGTAACTGGCTCAATGATAGAAAACAGAGGGTGGTTATTAACAGTACATACTCAGATTGGGTCACTGTCACTAGTGGGGTACCACAGGGGTCAGTACTGTACTCTATTCTCTTTAATATATTTATTAATGATCTTGTAGAAGGCTTGCACAGTAAAATATCAATTTTTGCAGAGGACACTAAACTGTGTAAAAAAATTAATTTAAAGAGGACAGTATACTGCTACACATGGATCTGGATAGATTGGAGGCTTCGGCAGAAAAGTGGCAGATGAGGTTTAACATGATCTATACCAGTGTATCACTGTACAGCAGCGGCGGCATGAAGCGCACGGCGTCATAGCAACCAATGACGCCGTGCGCTCCTGCTGTCAGAAGGAATCCCGGCCGGGTTACCACGGACCGCTCTGGGCCGCGGAACACGGCCGTGTGCATGAGGCCTAACACTGACATGGAAAAGGACCTAGGAATTTTCGTGGACCGCAAACTAAGCTGTAGAAACCAGTGTCAGGCAGCTGCTGCCAAGTCCAATAAGATAATGGCTCACCAAAAATGAGAAAACACACATATAATGTAACTTCATCCTTTATTAATGCAAAGACATACAGCACACAGTATCTGACATAATAAATAAACTAGCAGCAATACAGGAAAGTGCCATGCCAAAAAACGGTTCCCCCCTAACCACAATAGGTCAGCACATATGAGTCTCAAAGAAGTGTGCAATCTATGTATGTAACAAAAGACACAAAAAATGTCAAGTATTAGTTCTAACTACCCCTTTAACAGTGACCTCCATGGTGCCTGCCTTTTTTAACAGTAACCTCCACAGTACCCGCCCTTTTAACAGTGACCTCCACAGTGCCCGCCCCTTTAAGTGAGCTCCATAATGCCCATCCCTTTAACAGTGACCTCCACAGTGCCCGCCCTTTTAAGTGACCTCCAGAGTGGCCGCCTCTTTAAGTGACCTCCACAGTGCCCGCCCCCTTAACAGTGACCTCCACAGTGCCCGCCCCCTTAACAGTGACCTCCACAGTGCCCACCCCTTTAACAGTAACCTCCACAGTGCCCGTCCCTTTAAAAGTGACCTCCACAGCAGCTGCCCCTATAACAGTGGCCCCTGCCCCTTTAACAGTGACCTCCACAGGGCCCTGCCCCTTTAAGGCTAGGGCTACACGATGACATGTGTCGCACGACATTTTGTCGCACCAATGTCACTCAACAATTTTTATGATGATAGTCTATGGTGTCACACTGCGACATGCTGCGACGCGACAGTCGCAAAAAATTCATCTAAGGTGGATGCATGTGGCACTGTAGTTGTGCTGTGCCCTATGTGTCGTGCGACTTATTGTCGTCGTGTAGCCCTAGCCTAAAGCTGACCTACAGCAGTGAAGGAAAATGGCTGGGTTGTTATGGAAACCTGGACTGTGTATGTGGAGGTTAATGGCCTGCGAGCTTCTATTGGCTGATAAGGGTCATGTGACCAGGCTTCTATTGGCTAATGCATTTTTTGCGTAATATCTCAGGAACGGTACGTCCTAGAGAGCTGAGACCCCCACAAGATTTCTTTCCAGGTAGCAAGGGATGGGTATACCAAGTTTCGTTCAAATGGATGGATGCGTTTTTGAGTTTTCGCGGAACATACACACATACATACGTCCTTTTTTATATACACTGCTCAAAAAAATAAAGGGAACACTTAAACAACACAATGTAACTCCAAGTCAATCACACTTCTGTGAAATCAAACTGTCCACTTAGGAAGCAACACTGAGTGACAATCAATTTCACATGCTGTTGTGCAAATGGGATAGACAACAGGTGGAAATTATAGGCAATTAGCAAGACACCCCCAATAAAGGAGTGGTTCTGCAGGTGGTGACCACAGACCACTTCTCAGTTCCTATGCTTCCTGGCTGATGTTTTGGTCACTTTTGAATGCTGGCGGTGCTTTCACTCTAGTGGTAGCATGAGACGGAGTCTACAACCCACACAAGTGGCTCAGGTAGTGCAGCTTATCCAGGATGGCACATCAATGCGAGCTGTGGCAAGAAGGTTTGCTGTGTCTGTCAGCATAGTGTCCAGAGCATGGAGGCGCTACCAGGAGACAGGCCAGTACATCAGGAGACGTGGAGGAGGCCGTAGGAGGGCAACAACCCAGCAGCAGGACCGATACCTCCGCCTTTGTGCAAGGAGGAACAGGAGGAGCACTGCCAGAGCCCTGCAAAATGACCTCCAGCAGGCCACAAATGTGCATGTGTCTGCTCAAACGGTCAGAAACAGACTCCATGAGGGTGATATGAGGGCCCGACGTCCACAGGTGGGGGTTGTGCTTACAGCCCAACACCGTAAAGGACGTTTGGCATTTGCCAGAGAACACCAAGATTGGCAAATTCGCCACTGGCGCCCTGTGCTCTTCACAGATGAAAGCAGGTTCACACTGGGCACATGTGACAGACGTGACAGAGTCTTGAGACGCCGTGGAGAACGTAGGTACCGAGATGAGATCCTCAGACCCCTTGTGAGACCATATGCTGGTGCGGTTGGCCCTGGGTTCCTCCTAATGCAAGACAATGCTAGACCTCATGTGGCTGGAGTGTGTCAGCAGTTCCTGCAAGACGAAGGCATTGATGCTATGGACTGGCCCGCCCGTTCCCCAGACCTGAATCCAATTGAGCACATCTGGGACATCATGTCTCGCTCTATCCACCAACATCACGTTGCACCACAGACTGTGGCAGATGCTTTAGTCCAGGTCTGGGAGGAGATCCCTCAGGAGACCGTCCGCCACCTCATCAGGAGCATGCACAGGCGTTGTAGGGAGGTCATACAGGCACGTGGAGGCCACACACACTACTGAGCCTCATTTTGACTTGTTTTAAGGACATTACATCAAAGTTGGATCAGCCTGTAGTGTGTTTTTCCACTTTAATTTTGAGTGTGACTCCAAATCCAGACCTCCATGGGTTGAAAAATGTGATTTCCATTTTTTTATTTTTGTGTGATTTTGTTGTCAACACATTCAACTATGTAAAGAAAGTATTTCAGAAGAATATTTAATTAATTCAGATCTAGGATGTGTTATTTTTGTGTTCCCTTTATTTTTTTGAGCAGTGTATATAGATTAATATTATCCCTATATGGTGATTGAGGTTGAAATATCATCATGGGTCTATCAGTGTGCTTAGGGGCAATGTCAGGATTAGCATACTGATTTAATCAATGTACAGATGGTATTTTTAAAAAAATGTAATATCCAGTGTGCTATTTATATATAATATATATTCCTTCCCAAAGGATGGATATGGGCAAGTTGCCCATTATCATTACGGAGTCGGCGGCGTTTGGAGCCTGAGTTGTGTAGCTCAGAACACCTCAGACTCTGTTGGAGGACTCGTAGTTTATCCGCCCCCTATGAGCAGAGCGTAAACATGCATCAGCCGCTGGGTACCTCTATATCGCAGGTCACGTGACTGGAGTCATTATGTGATCGCGTACAGTCACGCGATCACGAACAAGTATGTGATCGTAACCAGTCTTGCGGGATTTGGCGGCCATCTTTGGGAACAGGATGGTTATCGGCAGCATAAACCAGAGCTCCTCCTCTAGTCTACAGATGGGTATCATTAAAATTAGGTAACAGGGCAAAGGATCTAATTATAAGGGGTGTAAATAGCATGTGTTTGAATGGGTAAGGTACGCCCCCAAGAGGAAGCGAGGCGAAACGCGCGTCGGGGTTGGTGTTCCCGAGCCTTTGGTCTTTATATGTCTCTCTTATTGTGCTACTTGTTAATACTGTTTATTGCCCTTCCATTGCCTTTTCTTGCCTGTAGTGTGTATTATCACCTATTTAGGTATCTCTGGGTTGGGATCCTTTGCAAATGATTATTGGCATTGAGTTTATGGGCTTGTGTAAGTATGTTTGTAGCATAATGGAGGACCATGTGTAGTTAGAACTAATACTTGACATTTCTTGTGTCTTTTGTTACATACATAGATTGCACACTCCTTTGAGACTCATATGTGCTGATCTATTGTGGTTAGGGGGAACCGTATTTTGTCATGGCACTTTCCTGTATTGCTGCTAGTTTATTTATTATGTCAGATACTGTGTGCTGTATGTCTTTCTTTTTTATTTATTTTTTATTAATAAAGGATGAAGTTACGTTATATGTGTGTTTTCTCATTTTTTGGTGAGCTATTCTATTTATACACACATATTCAGCTCCTTGTGTTTTGGTAATATTGGATGTTTCAATAAAATAATGGGTTGCATCAATGGGTTGCATCATAGATGCCCGTGATGAGAAGATAGTCCTACCACTTTACAAATCATTAGTCACACCACACATGGAGTACTGTGTACAGTTCTGGGCTCCTGTGAACAAGGCAGACATAGCAGAGCTGGAGAGGGTTCAGAGGAGGGCAACTAAAGTAATAACTGGAATGGAGCAACTACAGTACCCTGAAAGATTATCAACATTAGGGTTATTCTCTTTAGAAAAAAGCCGACTGAGGGGAGATCTAATTACTATGTATAAATATATCAGTGGTCAGTACAGAGATCTATCCCATCATCTATTTATCCCCAGGACTGTGACTGTGACGAGGGGACATCCTCTGCGTCTGGAGGAAAGAAGGTTTGTACACAAACATAGAAAAGGATTCTTTACGGTAAGAGCAGTGAGACTATTGAACTCTCTGCCTGAGGAGGTGGTGATGGTGAGTACAATAAAGGAATTCAAGAGGGGCCTGGATGTATTTCTGGAGCATAATAATATTACAGGATATAGCTACTAGAGAGGGGTCGCTGATCCAGGGAGTTATTCTGATTGCCTGATTGGAGTCAGGAAGGAATTTTTTTCCCCTTAAGGCCCCTTGCAGACGAGCGTGTCCGGATAGGGTCCAATGCGTTTTGCACGCGCGTGATAAAAAACTGAATGTGGCACCCAGACCCGAACTTCTTCATTGAAGTTCAGGTTTGGGTTCAAGGTTGTGTAGATTGTATTATTTCCCCTTATAACTTGGTTATAAGTGAAAATATATAGAAAGAGGTTACAGCCAGCTCACCTTCCGATCCTATATAGCGGTGCACGGGGCGGACTCAAGCCAGTCCAGTGGTAAATAGATGATCAAAAAATGCTCCGGCACTCGAGGACGTTCTGTGCAAGGAATCCCGATCTTTATTATCTTCACCCAAATACAGGTACAGACAGCAAACAGTGACACGCGAACCCCACTGCTCCCCACGATCTACGCGTTTCGAACGCTATCGTTCTTACTCATGATCTGAAAATAATAGCATTCTGAATACAGAATGGATAGTACAATAGGGCTGGAGGGGTTAAAAAAAATGTAATCTTAATTAGAGAGAACTGAAAATGGCATCTATTGATGGCCACCACAGAGGGACAGCTTTTCGGGCAATATATTGTGCTGCGCTGTGGTATATGGTTCGTATGGGACGGTACTTTGCACTATGGTATTGCTGACCCCTGCCGAAAAGTCGTACATACCACAAAGGTGCATCACAAATGCCATTAAAATGAAACTCAAACAACCACAGAACATTATTTATTTTTATTTCACCCTCCCCCCCCCCCAAAAAAATAAAAAAATTTATAGCCTGCAACTTGCCCCACAGAAAAAAAGCTGGCTGTAAAGAAAGTGATGGTTCCGCAAAGGTGAGGAAGAAAAATGAAAAATACCCTTACCAATACTGGCTTGGTCCTGAATGGGTTAATTAGGAGGTAATGTTTACAGTTCTGGTTGCCATAGTTATGTCCACGAAGAGGTGGTCTATTACTCCAAAAGGGGTAGGGGCAGAAGGGGCAGATACCACTACCTACCTCCTCTGCCAATGCTTCAGGGCCAGGGCACTAGCCTGTGGAGGGAAGCACCTCCTGCTCACAACTATGGTAACCCTTCCTCCAGCAGTGTGGCAGACAGTATATACGAGCACGTCATTTACTCTACAGACATTGCTAGTACCATTATATGCGCCTTAGCCATGGCGGTGTGGAAAAATGTCCACGAAAAATATTCTAATAAAGCTTGAACGAAAAAAACAAAACAAAAACAAAACTACTAGTCCACACCCACTGCAGCAAAGCGTGAGGGAGGTTCCGCCTCTGTGGCCCCGCCCATATGCCCCTCCCCACACACACCCAGCGGGCGGGAAGGCGTCAGCCAGACAGCGCCTCACACAGCCGCCGACCGAGCGACAGAGTGTGTCCTGGTCGTCACTTCGCCCTCAGCCCCTAAGCAGGACAACACCCGCGGCGGCGGAGGGAGTGAACGGCAGCCCTGCAGGGGACAGCAGGAGATAATCTCTCTTGACAGAAAATATGGCGGCTGCGGCTGGGGCCTCGTCGAACCCCGGAGGGGGACCTGAAATGGTGCGAGGACAGGCTTTTGACGTGGGCCCGCGATACACTAACCTGTCGTACATCGGGGAGGGCGCCTACGGCATGGTGTGGTAAGTGCGGTGTGTCGGGTGTGTCTCCCCCTCTCGGAGAGCCTGCAGCGTGCTGCGCCTGTCCCGGGGCCTGCACTCCCTCCCCAGACTACCCCTCCCTGAGTACACAGCGCTGGAGCCCGCTGCTCGTCGTAGGGTGAGGAGGGCGGAGATGGGACCCTGCGGCGCACTGCCCTGTCCGTGATGGCTGCAGGGGAGCCCTGTCACTGCGGACGTGATTGATGCCTGCGTTCACATTGGGCTTCAGTTGTCATAAGACGTATCGATCGCCTCCCTGTCAGTGCAGGGGGCCCCATAGTTCTGCAGGATCTGCTCCTAATCTGGATGCAGCAATGGCCTTCAGTACTATGGCGCTGTCATTGTGCTCCTCCGTCATCTAGGAACTCAATCGGCTGTTATGGAAATCGGACACAAATATTTCTAGAATGTTGCTAATTGTATTTGTTTTGACCAATCTGAGCACTGAGGCTCCATACATCCCACCCAGGATATTGGAGGTACTTGTATCCTTTAAAGGGACATTGGTAGAAATGGGAGCGTCCTCTTCTAAGGAGTCATGATGGCTGTGTTTCAGCCTAAGTGGGTAAAGGCTTTTTTAGACTGGGTTATTGCTGTTATTTTGGAGGCTAGACCACACCTCGTAAATAAAGCGTAACGCAGTCTAATTTCCATGTTGTGGTGGCCATTTAGCGTCGCTTCTGGTACTACTGCAGGGCTGATGACAGGCTGAAGCCCATGTGCCTGGTAGGCTAGGCTTGAACCAGGTGACAGAGCGTCTTAAAGGCGGAGGCCACAGCCCCCAGGGCTGATATATTTTAGTGAACTTTATGGAGGATCTGGCTCAGGTTTCCTCTCTAAATTACAATTCTCTAATCAATTGTTCTGATTGGCTATGGGAGTGAGCCAGGAAAAGATCAGGTTCTGTGCGGTTTTCCCGATTGTCCGCCAGTAGGCTCTAGTGATGATAACCCCCTTTTGACAGGTAATTGGCGCAACTGTGGTGATTCTGAAATTCCCTCCGCTGTCCTCGTCCATTTGGGGGATTGCTATAGAGAATGGCCCAATGTGTCAGTGATCTGAGATCAGAACAGTGACGTCATTATCCTCGCCTCTGATTTGGGGAAGCCGATGTATTGAAGTATAGGTCAGCATGAGGAATGTTGGGGAATCGGCCTCATTGAACATTAGAGACTTGGGCCAATGAGCAGCGCCTGGAGGGCAGCGGGTCTGTACGGGACATCCTCATCAGGAGGATCGGAGACTTGGACCAGTGTCTGTCTACCTACAGTACGTCTCAGGTTCCATTAGATTTGAATGCCTTAGGCCTTGTTCACACGTCAGTGATTTCCATCAGGGGTTGTGAGCCAAAACTAGGTGTGCACCAAAAAGACAGAAGAGAGATCTTTCCCTTATACCTTATCTCTGTGTAGCCTCCACTCCTGGTTTTGGCTCTCAAAAACTGATGGAAATAACTGATGTGTGAACAAGACCTAAGGATTCCAGATTAACAGATGCGCTGTACTGCAAAGGAGAAATTCTATCAGGAGATCAAGTGATAAGGAGTGGCTGTGGGAGCGTGCATAGTGGACTCGACCGCACAGCATTATGATGATTTATAATGCAGTGTGTCTCTGCCTGACATCAGCTGTAATGATCTGTACTCACATAATGCCATTAGTACAAATTATAAGGGTGTGGCTAAGGCTACTTTCACACTCGCGTTTGGTGCGGGTCGGTCATGGATCTGCACAAACGCATCCGTTTGTATTATCTGTAACATAGCCAAGACGGATCCGTCTTGAACGCCATTGAAAGTCAATGGGAGACTGATCCGTCTTCTATTGTCAGTGAAAACGGATCTGTCCTCATTCACTTACACGGATCCGTTTGGTTCAGTTTCATCAGGCAGACCTCAAAACGCTGCAAAGCAGAGTGGAGGTGGAGCGGAGCCAAACTGATGCATTCTGAGCGAATGGTTTTCTATTCAAAATGCATTGGGGCAAAACTGATCTGTTTTGGACCACTTGTGAGATCTCTGAACGGATCTCACAAACGGAAACCAGAACGCCAGTGCGAAAGTAGCGTAAACTGCGTGCTTGTGCTGCGGTCAAGTACTGCTGCAGTCGGACAGGCCACGCCGACTGTACTGTACAGTGGAATTGTATTTAGTGGCTGCGCAGTGTTGGCGGTGCCGTCCGGCGATTAACAATACTGACCAGCTAAACAGTGCAGTCTCATTAGTGTAGAGGTGGCGGCTGCCCATATGACTGCGCTGTTTGGTCGTACCCTTATGAGTTGTAATGATGGCATTATGTGAGTACAGATCACTACAGTGGAGGTTGGGTAGGGACACGCAGCATTATAAATCATTATAAGGGCTCATGCACACAAACGTGCATTTTATTAATTTTTTTGTTTGCGGCCCGTATGTGGAACCATTCATTTCAATGGGGCCTCAATAAAAACGAAATGACTCCGTGTGCAATCCGTATCCATATGTCCATTTGCAAAAAAATAGCACGTCCTATTCTTGTCCATTTTGCAGACCAGGACAGGCATTGTTACAATGGATCCGCAAAAAAAACAGATGTACAATGGACGTCAGACGGATATGTAGACTGCAAAATATGGTCTTGTGCATGAGCCCTAATGCTGTGCCGTCTAGTCCAAGGCGCAGAGGCCGCTATGGGAATTCACGCTCCCCCACACTCATCTGGAACTGGCCTAACACTGGACCGGCTTACCATCTAAAGGCCCTTTTACATGGGCCAACGAACATTGGCACCACCTGGCTGATCATGAGTCTTTATTGCAGAGAAGAGATGTTTTCTGGTTTTTCAGGTTATCGGCACATTTGCACGAGCCAGTTATCAGAAACTAGCATTTGTGCAAATAATCTGCTCATGGGGACGTAGTTTTGGGCAGTTGGACTCCAACATGCCCGATCCTTTTATTCTTGTGAGACAAGCCGCTGTCAGATGTCTAGCAGCAGGTCACTCCGTCCTGTCTGTTGCGATCACATGCTCAAAGAAACATTGATCAAATCTATTTCACGTCGGGCAAAACTCATTGCAGCTTCGTTGGGTCCATTCTGTTGCTATAACTACTGCTTTTGGTTGCGTTCTTCTGGCCCTTTGTAGCGTCCTGCTGTATTTCTATTCTGATAGTGCCATCGGTGTAGTGGAAGAGATAATAAAAGGTAGCAGAGGAGGGTGGA
Source organism: Bufo bufo (assembly GCF_905171765.1). Classification (NCBI taxonomy): domain Eukaryota; kingdom Metazoa; phylum Chordata; class Amphibia; order Anura; family Bufonidae; genus Bufo; species Bufo bufo. The sequence continues at coordinate 249,235,543 of NC_053390.1, read as the reverse complement.
GAACGGGAACGCTTTCAGTAGTGGTAGCTATGGCAATCATGGTCTGAACTCTCAGCTTACTGCGCTCCATACCAGATATCAGCCGAGGACGTTCTGCGCTGTTAATTGACATTTACTGTATTCAGAATGAAGGTAGTCTGACACGGGGGGAAAAACAAATGCCAGCGTCACACTGCTGAGATTGAGATATATATATTACCAGCCCAAAATCTTATCAATAGTTTCCAGGCAATGTCCAGATATCTGGTTTCTAAAAACTGCAAATCTCTAGGTCGGGGTGTTTAAAATAAATAAATAGAATAAGGGTTCGGCCGCATATAACCGGTTCTGCTGCATTTCACTGTGGATGTGTTGCAGATTTTGGTGCAAATTTGCCACAGACTTCAAATTGCAGGACAATTGGTGCTGCAGATTATGTGCACGGGGTGTGGATGAGATTTAAAAACTTTGCTGCTCCTGTAAAACCGCAGCAGGAAGACTGCAGTGTATGTGCTATGTGTGAACATGCCCTAAAAAGAATGTGGTCTGCGTCCAATGGACAAACCAAATAGGATGGAATAGTTTCAGGTGATCCGCTGTATGTGGCTTTTCGGTTCCTTTCTACTTTTTTATTTTTGCACTGTGTAGCGCCATGTGATAATACTCTGTTCTAGGGGAAAATCCTTTCATCTTTCCATCCCAGTGTGAGTGGAAAAATCCATCCTCACTTTTTCCCTGCCATTTTGTACCATCCTCTTGGCTGTTTACACTGGTCTTTCTGTCCCCCCATCTGTAAGATTTCGGATGGACCAGATTCGCGTGGAATGATGTAGCCAATCGCTAACCTCAGTGGCGCCCTCAATTGGCACATCACTTATCATTAGCTGTAGTGACGCTCAAAAAAATAAAAACTATCGGGTTGTTATATGGTCATGTGCAGGGGGCTGCTGCTGCTGATGACAGAAATATTACAGGCCTACTGAAATCATAAACCTTTCATCAGGTAAGGGCTCTTTCACACTTGCGTTCTTTTCTTCCGGCATAGAGTTCCGTCGTCGGGGCTCTATGCCGGAAGAATCCTGATCAGTTTTATCCTAATGCATTCTGAATGGAGTGAAATCCGTTCAGGATGCATCAGGATGTCTTCAGTTCCGGAACGGAACGTTTTTTGGCCGGAGAAAATACCGCAGCATGCTGCGCTTTTTGCTCCAAAAATCCTGAAGACTTGCCGCAAGGCCGGATCCGGAATTAATGCCCATTGAAAGGCATTGATCCGAATCCGGCCTTAAACTAAACGTCGTTTCGGCGCATTGCAGGACCCGACATTTAGCTTTTTCAGAGTGATTACCATGGCTGCCGGGATGCTAAAGTCCTGGCAGCCATGGTAAAGTGTAGCGGGGAGCTGGGGAGCAGCATACTTACCGTCCGTGCGGCTCCCCGTACGCTCCAGAGTGACGTCAGGGCGCCCCAAGCGCATGGATCACGTGATCACATGGATCACGTCATCCATGCGCATGGGGCGCTCAGACGTCATTCTGGAGTGCCCCGGGAGCCGCACGGACTGTAAGTATACTGCTCCCCCGCTCCTACTATGGCAACCAGGACTTTAATAGCGTCCTGGGTGCCATAGTAACACTGAAAGCATTTTGAAGACGGCTCCGTCTTCAAATGCTTTCAGTACACTTGCGTTTTTCCGGATCCGGCGGGCACCTCCGGCAACGCAAGTGCACGCCGGATCCCAACAACGCAAGTGTGAAAGAGCCCTTAGGCCACTTTCACACTCTTGTTTGGTGCGGATCCGTCATGGATCTGTACAGACGGATCAGTTACAATAATACAACCGTCTGTATCTGTTCAGAACGGATCCGTTTGTATTATCTGTAACATAGCCAAGATGGATCAGTCATGAACACTATTGAAAGTCAATGGAGGACGGATCCGTTTTCTATTGTCAGTGAAAACGGATCCGTCCCCATTGACTTACATTGTGAGCGAGGACGGATCCGTTTGGCTCTGTTTCATCAGACGGACACCAAAAAGCTGCAGGCCGCATTGTGGGTTCCATCTCCAAAGCGGAATTGAGACTGAACTGATGCATTCTGAGCGGATCCTTTTCCATTCAGAATGCATTAGGGCAAAACTGATCCGTCATGGGCTCTCACAAGCGGTCCAAAACGGATCTCAGAAACGGAAAGCCAAAACGCCAGTGTGAAAGTAGCCTTAGGGTACTTTCACACTAGCGTTTTTCTTTTCCGGCATAGAGTTCCGTCACAGGGGCTCTATACTGGAAAAGAACTGATCAGTTTTATCCCCATGCATTCTGAATGGAGAGCAATCCGTCCTGGATGCATCAGGATGTCTTCAGTTCAGTCGTTTTGACTGATCAGGGAAAAGAGAAAACCGCAGCATGCTACGGTTTTATCTCCAGCGAAAAAAAACGGAAGACTTGCCTGAATGCCGGATCCGGCTTTTTTTCTCATAGGAATGTATTAGTGCCGGATCCGGCATTCAGAATACTGGAACGCCGGATCCGTCCTTCCTGTCTGCGCATGCGCAGACTGAAAAAAAGGTGAAAAAAATAAATGCCGGATCCGTTTTGCCGGATGACACAGGAAAGACGGATCCGGCATTTCAAAGCATTTTTTCAACTGATCAGGCATTTTTAAGACTGATAAGGATCCTGATCAATCTTACAAATGCCATCAGTTGGCATACGTTTTGCCTGATCCGGCAGGCAGTTCCGGCGACGGAACTGCTTGCCGGATCTCTCTGCCGCAAGTGTGAAAGTACCCTAACCTGTTGTGGATGATTTATAGACTGTCCATAGGTAATAGGTGCTTCCAATGCTGTAACTTTCTTGGAAAGTACAATCCAATAGGTTTGTTGCTTTTAGCATATTATGTTTACTATGTGGCTTGTTGATACAATGTTACACAGAAACTATGAGCAGTCACCATAGATTCATTTGGCTACATTTTACCTTGGAACTATTTAATTTTTTGCATTGATTTGGTTTTGTTTTCCTTCTGGATGGTCTGATTGTCCAAACCTTTCCGTGTCTGTCAGTTGATTACAGTAGGTGGGTGAAGGTTCGCTGTTCCTTTGGTGGTATTTGGTATGTTCAGATTGCAGTTTTCATAGCTCAATGTGAAATGGTAAGTTTGCCAAATATTTGAGATCTGTGGAATGCACTGTCGTGTCGGCACTGGTTTCGGGCTCTGCTGTTCCTAGCATGCCTCCATCAAGCTTATTTTGTTGCAGTGTTTCCCCCCGCCCACCCCCCCCCCCCCCCCTCTTGTAAAATGTAAATTATAAATGCAGAGACGAATTGTTGAGTCTTTCATTGGTTTTGCTGTTTAAGGCTTTATGCACGCGGCCGTTCCGTGCATTGGGACCGCAATTGCGGTCCCCAATGCACGGGCAACATCCGTGCGGCGGCCAACTTGAATGGATCCGTGATCTGTCTGCACCGTAAAAAAATAGAACTTGTCATATTTATTTGCGGTGCAGAACAACGGAAAGAAACACCACAGAAGCACTCCGTAGTGCTTCCGGTGTTCCGTTCCGCATCTCCAGCAGTGGATTGCCGACCCGCTGTTTGTGGGCCGCAATACGGCCACGGCCGTGTGTCCTAAGACCAAATTTCCTCTGGACATTGGTTTCAGACAGGTCATTATATTGGGGGTGTTAGTAAAAGGGGCATGGCTGTGACATAGGCTGGGCATACACATAAGATAATTAGCAGTGCCTCGCCCAAGCATGCGTTTGTAGTGAATAGGAAGCCACTGTAAGGCGCCTCCTGCTGATGTGCCCAATCCTTATTTCCCCTGTTAGTAGGCCCGATACACTACAGAGGTGGTGAGCCAAGTCTGGCCAACACTGATCTAATGTGTATAGCAGTCTTAGCTATGTCTATGGAGTTATGTTTTGCTGAAGCTGCTGATTCGGTGGAGTCTGTATTTTAGGATGCAGCAGAATCCTTGGAAAGTCACTGGTAAACATGTCTATATTAATGGGGCTTTACTTAGGGATTTGCACCTCCTTTTTAATAGTTGGTCAGGTTTGCCAAATATCTGTGGTTTTTAAAATCCGCAGCGCGCCCTCAAAAACATGCAAATTGTAGACTAGCGCTACATGGTGATTTTGACTTGGAAAAAGTCACACAGCTGAATATTGCAGTGTAGCGCTGTCTGCATTGGGGCCGGGTGTGGATTTCTTTTAACCTGTGGGTTGCCTCACGACCCCATTCACTTTCTGCCGTGTAACCCTAGCGTTATGCACGTCACTTGAATAGGGTTTTCTAAACCATATTCACACATGCTGAGCTTTCTCACAGATTTTACCTAATTTCTTTAATTAAACAAGCACTCTGCTGAAAATTGTGATTCTGGCATTACCTTTTTTTTTTTTTTTTTCACCCTGGAAAACTGTACCTTGCTTCATTTGTTAGATAATGTCATATTATATTAGGGTGCTTTAGGGTAAAATTGCAGTTTTGTATGCAGAAAATCCGCTTCAAAATCACAATGAAACCTGCACATAAATCTGCACTATTTAAAGGGATTCTCCAGGCTTTTAATACAGATGACCTATCCTCAGGATAGGTCATCAATATCAGATCCACGGGGGTCCAGGACCCCGACGATCAGCTCACAATGTGCATGTGCTATCTCCCATCCACTGCTTTGCCAAATACATGGCAGCAGCAGGAATAGAGACGGGAGATGGCACGTGCCCACTGCGCGTGCTGTCTCCTCAGCTGGTCGGTGGGGGTGCCGGGTGTCGGACCCCTGTCAATCTGATATTTGACCTATCCTGAGGATGGGTCATCTGTATTAAAAACCTGGAGAACCCCTTCAGGCCTCTTGCACATGACCATATGGCTTTTTCAGTATTTTGTTGTCTGCAAAAAATACAGATGACTTCCGTGTGCATTCCGTTTTTTTGCGGAACAGAACAGCAGGCCCCTGATAGAACAGTACTATCCTTGTCCGTTACGTGGACAATAATAGGACATGTTCTATCTTTGAACGGAAATACGGAAACCGAAGGAATACGGAGTACCTTCTGTTTTTTTTTGCGGATTCATTGAAATGAATGGTTCCGTATACAGAACAAAAAGAAAAAGAAAAAAGAAACGGAAAAAAAAAAAACGTTCGTGTGCAAGAGGCCTTAATCATGATTGTGTGTTTTTTTTTGTGCAGTTTTTAGTCTGGTTTTCGTGCAGATTTTCTTTTTATTTAAACAACCTAATTGAAGTCTGTGGGGAAGCACATACATCAGCCGCAGATCTGCACAAACAATTGATATGCTGTGGTTTTTAAACTCTGCATGGCAGGTTAGCTTCCGCTTGTACAACGCAATGTGTACATGAAATTTGGCAAATCTTATTCACTTTGCTGGTACACTATTAGGCTACATGCACACGAACGTATGTGTTTTGTGGTCTGCATCCTGTCTGCAAAAAAACGGAACGAACACAGAAACAAAATACGTTCGTGTGCATAAGGCCTTAGGCTACATACACACGAATGTTTGTTTCCATGTCCGTTCTGTTTTTTATTAAAAAAATTTTGTAGGTATGATGCGGACCCATTCATTTCAATGGGTCCGCAAAAAATGCGGACAGCACACCTGTGCTGTCCACATCCGTATGTCCGTTCTGTAGCGCCACAAAAAAAATAGAACATGTCCTATGGCATTGTTACAATGGATCCGCCAAAAAAACAGATGGCATACGGATGGCATCTTTTTTTTATTTTTTTTTTATATATATATATTTTTTACCGATCCGCAATCTGCAAAACACATACGGTCATGTGCATGTAGCCTTAGGCCTCATGCACACGGCCGTGTTCCGAGAGCGGTCCGTGGTAACCTGGCCGGGATTCCTTCTGACAGCAGGAACGCACAGCGTCATTGGTTGCTATGATGCCGTGCGCTTCATGCTGCCGCTGCTGTACAGTGATACACTCGTTTGATCTATACCAGTGTATTACTGTACAGCAGCGGCGGCATGAAGCGCATGGCGTCGTAGCAACCAATGACGCCGTGCGCTCCTGCTGTCAGAAGGATTCCCGGCCGTGTGCATGAGGCCTTATGCTGAGGTTTTCTGCACATATCCAGTTTTTGCTGGTACCCTTGGGCTACGTGTACCCTGGTGCAGATTTTGCTTCAGATCTCACCTTTGCTTTAAAAATAATGAAATCCACACACAGAATTGACATGCTGTGGATTTCAAAATCGGAACGAAAAACCAAAGTGTACGTGAGATTTGTCTAATCTCGCACACTTTGCTGGTACCGTATTATGCTGCTGTCTCCACGCGAGAAACCCATGTACAAAAATCACATGTTATCTGCAACATGTGCAGGTAGTCTTAGGCTGGGTTCACACTTGAGCGTTTTACAGCGCGTTCAAACGCGCTGTAAAACGCTCAACACATGAAAACCAATGCTTCCCTATGGCCCTGGTTCTCACTTGAGCGTTTTACAGCGCGTTTGAACGCGCTGAAAAACACCCTACGCTCAAAAAAGTTCTTGAGCTTCTTTGGGGCGTTTTGTCGCGCGTCTGCGGCCACAGGACACTGCTGTCAATCACACAAACGCGCGTAATACGCGCCTTGACTATGGACAAAAACGCGCCTTAAACGCGCATATCAAATACGCTCAAGTGTGAACCCAGCCTTAGGGATTTTCTGTTTGACAACCCCATTGAAGTCCGTGCTGAATACTATATACAAGGATAGGGGATAACTAGCTGACTGCTGGGGCGTCCGACTGCTAGGACCCCACCGTTCCCCCTCATCTGATGGAGCGGCAGGTTGAGCATGCTCCCTGACGCTCCTTTCATTCTTCATGGCAGTGCTTTTCACACCAAGAACCCCACCATGACAAGATGTGCAAACAGTAATACATTTTGATAAAATAATTCCTTACGCTGCTGTCATAGGCTCTTTTCTAAGCCACTGTCATCATTTCCTTCTGACTTGACAGAATGGTGCAGCATGCAGCACTAATCTTCACATGAAAATGACAGACACCACATTTGCACCCATGATGGATGAATGTTACTTTTTAATTTACATTCTGCACTACCAAGCATATATGACAACGCAGCAGCACATAGGGTTGGGCGATATCAAATATATTCCCACGATAACGATATTAAGAAATTTATTGTGATAAATACCTATTTATAGGAAAACACTTGGGACCACAAGAAGACATTATGCTCTACAGGGCCACAAGGAGACATTATACTGTTTGGGGGCTACAACTTATAGAGCATTATAGGTGAGGCCAGTATTCTGCAGTGGGAAGCATTATACTAGGGGAGCACATTATATAAATGGTGACACTAATGCCCTCTGGGGTCATTTTTAATATTGGGCACAATATGGAGGGCATAAGTATAATTGCAGGTACTGGGGGGGGGGGGGGGCACAATTACTATTGAGGTCAGTCTGAACCAAAAAAATAAGACAAGACAGGCATAGGAGTCCCTAGAATAGGAGGATGGGGCTAGTGGATAAACATACCGAGGCATCACTAGTCAAACCAAACACATTTAATGTATAAACCACAATAAGTACAAGGGAGAATATGGTGATTGGGTACTTACAGTACTTTGGAGTAGGGTACTCAAAATTTCAGTCCATTTACTGTAAGTGCCCACGCATTCACCATATTACTTGTACTTTGGAGGTCAGTGGTCTGTTATGTGGCACATAAAATAATTTGTTGGCACCACATCTTACTGTGTGAACGGGGATTAGCTGACTCTGCATAGGGGCAAACAGCGTTCCTTCTCATACACAGGGAAGGATTGCTGCTTGTAAATGCAGCTAATTATAAATGATGCCATATAATAGACATGTCTATTACTTTAAGGCCTCATGCACACGACCGGATCTGTTTTGCGGTGTGTAAATTGTGGATCCGCAAACGGACATCTGTATTCTGCGAATCTGTGTTTGGCAGACCACAAAACGGATTCTGTCATGTGCATGAGGCCTAAATTGGAGGTTTGCTTTAATCCTTGCAGAGTGCGGCCAGTACAGAGTCTGATGTATTCATGATATAAAGGCTCCAGCTGCTTATTGGCAGTTATATTCTAATATATCGGACTTGTCAGTCCTCTGAAATCAGCATGTCTCTCACTACTTCATGTTCTTGGTATGTTGGCTGTCTTATTTTTGGAGTTGCCTAAGGGTACTTTCACACTTGCGGCAGTACGGATCCAACAGGCTGTTCACCATGTCGGATCTGTCCTTCCGCTATTTCGCCGTGCCACCGCTCTGTCCCCATTGACTATAACGGGGACGGTGCGGAGCTCCGGCGGTGCACGGCGAAAGCCGCTGGACTAAAAAGTCCTGCATGTCCGACTTTTTAGTCCGGCGGCTTTCGTCGTGCTGCGCCGGAGCGCAGCCCCCGTACCAATTATAGTCAATGGGGACGGAGCGGCGGCACGGCGAAATAGCGGAAGGACGGATCCGACATGGTGAACAGCCTGTCGGATCCGTCCTGCCGCAAGTGTGAAAGTAGCCTAATTAGAGAACAAGCTCTGTGTCAATCATGTAAATGAAGTTAGTGTGAAACCTGAGCCAATTTTAATATATAAAATAACTGTTGCTGTTTCCTTTGAGAAAATAAGAAATCGGCTTCATAGAAATCTGGAATTTTTTTTATTTTTTTATTTTTTCCCCCGTCTGTTTTAAATCTTAAAGGTTGTATTCTTTAAGTGCCTGCAGAAAAACTGAAAAGACACTTTATGCTAGATTCCTCTCTGTTCAGCGTTGGTAGTCTGTTCCAGCAGAGGAGTAGATTACCAGAATTGCTGTATTTGGCGTACCCAGACACCGCTGGGTCCTCGTTCACTATGATGGAGTCTGACGGGTTTTTGGCATACATACCGGTTTACTGCTAGAAAAATACGGCTGCATGCGGAAGAATTTTTCCAGGAGAGAGCCAGCATTGATGCTTGATCCCATTATAGTAAATGGGGGATCTGGCAGTGTCCAGCTATGCGCGATACAGTGATTCTGATAGTATGCAGGACAGAGATGTGACCCTAGCATTACTGAATGTATTCGAATTGTCTCCTTTTTTTTGTTCTGTTGTCGGATTGTGGCCACTGCTGTGATCTTGCAGCGGTGTCTGCGCTTGCACAGTGTCAGCCACTCTACTACTCAGGATACATTCATATCAGCTTTCAAAATCCAGAAGAGCCTGCTCGCATTCACCATATTGTCCATAAATGGATAATGTGAGGAACTGCCGGATCCCCATAGACTATAATGGCATCCGGCGGGGATCTAGCTGCCTTCTGGCATAAATGCTGGGTTTTTCACTTTTTTTAAATTTAATTTTTTTTTTGGTATGGCTAAGGCCTCAAGCACACAACTGGTCCGCGAATTGCGGATCCGCAAAACACTGTAGCCACCCGTGTGCCTTACGCAGTTTGCGGAACGGAACAGGTGCCCCATTGTAGAAATGCCTATTCTTGTCTGCAAACGGACAAGAATAGGGCATGTTATATATTTTTTTTGCGGGGCTACGTAACGGAGCAACGGATGCGGCCCCATTGAAGTGAATGGGTCCACACCCGAGCCGCAAAAACTGCGGTTCGTATGCGGACCAGAACAACTGTCGTGTGCATGAGGCCTAACACTCAGCATTTATGCTGGAAAGGTCTGGCGGGTCTCTTAATGGTTGTGTGAACTGAGCGTCACTTCGGTGACTGGGATTGCAGTGGCATACATATGTGGCAGATCCTGATCCTGCCTCAGCTTTCAATGGGACTGCTCCAGGGTGTACACATTAGCACTGGAGCAGGTCTATAGTGTGATACAGAGCGAGCAAAGCTGCTAATGAAATCTTCTCTTAGCCGCATTGGGAGAGCGCACATAGAGGCATGATGACATCATTTTTCTGGTCTGCAGTTAATAGCATTCAGTTATATACTTTACAGCAGCTACATGGACCGTAGATACCTGCAGGTTGTTTATATTCATTGGCCGCCTCCGTGGGGGAGTTTTCTGGACATGCTCTGTGTCCTGCACAAAGGTCATTGTGCAGGGTGGGGAAGTAGATGAGCTACGTCCATCTCGTAGTTATTGGTGGGGCCTGTGTTTTCTGTTTGGTGATGCCTTTGATTATGACACTGTCTTTAGAAATGAGATGACTACGGAAAACTGGAAAAAAAGAGAGAAAATCATCAATGGCAGTGGAGCTACTCTGAAATGCTGGTTGGTGGTGGTGGTGCGGGTTGTCAGACCACCGCAGATCAGATATTGATGGCCTGTCCGAAGGATATGCCATCAGTGGAAATATTCTGGACAATCCCTTTAAACCTAAACTTGAATTCTAACAATATATCCTTTTCTGATCTTACGTCCCATTTGAGGGGGGAAGGGGGGGGGGGGGTTTATCCCATGGACAGCATTTATCCTTTTCACAGAATGAGATAAATGTTGGTTCACTTGGACCTGAGGGCCCCATCTGAATGCATTTCAGTCTACCGCTCCATTCACTTCTATGGGCTTGTGGTAGACCTCAATCAGGCACATAAGTGATCCAATTTGCTGGTGCTGTAATTTGCCGTAGATTAACTATACAAAATCTACCCTTAAAGCGGCTCTGTCAGCATGGTCAACCCTATTAAACCTGGTGTACTGCCTGGTAGGGCTCTTAATACTGATTAAAACTTTTTACTTTTGTCTGTATGCTTAAATGGCTGCAAAGATTTGCGTTTTTCATATGCAAATTAGCAAGTTCAAGCACCAAGAGGGATTTTGTGTATAGAACTGAGGACATGGGTTGCTAGATGGCCGCTAACACATCCGCAATACCCAGTCGCCATAGCTCTCTGTGCTTTTATTGTGTAAAAAAACCCCGATTTGATACATATGCAAATTAACCTGAGATGAGTCCAGAACAATACGGTAATATACAGGGCTTTTTTTTTTTTTTCTGGCAGAACACACCGGAACGGCGTTCCGCCACCTTTTGACATCGCAACTGTACTGTGCTCCGGCCCCGCCGCTCCAGTACAGTTATAAAATGTGTAATTCAATTAATAATGATTCATGCTGCCCCCTCTGTAGTATAATATTCAATATATCCTACTCACAGGGCTACTGTTATATCGTAATGCAGGCCGGCCGGGCAGACGAGCGGCAGAGTGACTGACTGACGTCACGTGCCTGCCCGGCTTACTTTATGAATGAAGCAGGCGGCGCAGGCACGTGACGTCAGTCAGTCACTCAGCCGCTCGTCTGCCCGGCCGGCCTGCATTACGATATAACAGTAGCCCTGTGAGTAGGATATATTGAATGTTATACTACAGAGCGGGCAGCATGAATCATTATTAATTGAATTACACATTTTATAACTGTACTGGAGCGGCAATGGGGGGGGGGGGGGGTCTGTGGATGGCACTGTTATAGGATGGGGGGATCTGTGGATGCCATCCCCAGACCCCCATTAACAGTACCATCCCCAGATCCCCCATTAACAGTGCCATCACCATCTGGGGGGTTTCTTTGCTGGGCTGGACTTTTATAGCCCCCCCCCCCCCCCAAATTTTACTTGCATCCCTGTTCTCTAAAGGGGCAGTCCTAGGGGTGTGGCCAGGGGAGGGGGGGGGGAGTTCTCAGAGAAAAAAAGCCCTGGTAATATACACTGCTCAAAAAAATAAAGGGAACACAAAAATAACACATCCTAGATCTGAATTAATTGAAATATTCTTCTGAAATACTTTGTTCTTTACATAGTTGAATGTGCTTACAACAAAATCACACAAAAATTTAAAAATGGAAATCTAATTTTTCAACCCATGGAGGTCTGGATTTGGAGTCACACTCAAAATTAAAGTGGAAAAACACACTACAGGCTGATCCAACTTTGATGTAATGTCCTTAAAACAAGTCAAAATGAGGCTCAGTAGTGTGTGTGGCCTCCACATGCCTGTATGACCTCCCTACAATGCCTGTGCATGCTCCTGATGAGGTGGCGGACGGTCTCCTGAGGGATCTCCTCCCAGACCTGGACTAAAGCATCTGTCAACTCCTGGACAGTCTGTGGTGCAACGTGACGTTGGTGGATAGAGCGAGACATGATGTCCCAGATGTGCTCAATTGGATTCAGGTCTGGGGAACGGGCGGGCCAGTCTATAGCATCAATGCCTTCGTCTTGCAGGAACTGCTGACACACTCCAGCCACATGAGGTCTAGCATTGTCTTGCATTAGGAAGAACCCAGGGCCAACCGCACTAGCATATGGTCTCACAAGGGGTCTGAGGATCTAATCTCGGTACCTAATGGCAGTCAGGCTACCTCTGGCGAGCACATGGAGGGCTGTGCGGCCCTCCAAAGAAATGCCACCCCACACCATTACTGACCCAATGCCAAACCAGTCATGCTGGAGGATGTTGCAGGCAGCAGAACGTTCTCCACGGCGTCTCCAGACTCTGTCACGTCTGTCACATGTGCTCAGTGTGAACCTGCTTTCATCTGTGAAGAGCACAGGGCGCCAGTGGTGAATTTGGCAATCTTGGTGTTCTCTGGCAAATACCAAACGTCCTGCACGGTGTTGGGTTGTAAGCACAACCCCCACCTGTGGACATCGGGCCCTCATATCACCCTCATGGAGTCGGTTTCTGACCGTTTGAGCAGACACATGCACATTTGTGGCCTGCTGGAGGTCATTTTGCAGGGCTCTGGCAGTGCTCCTCCTGTTCCTCCTTGCACAAAGGCGGAGGTAGCGGTCCTGCTGCTGGGTTGTTGCCCTCCTACGGCCTCCTCCACGTCTCCTGATGTACTGGCCTGTCTCCTGGTAGCGCCTCCATGCTCTGGACACTACGCTGACAGACACAGCAAACCTTCTTGCCACAGCTCGCATTGATGTGCCATCCTGGATAAGCAGCACTACCTGAGCCACTTGTGTGGGTTGTAGACTCCGTCTCATGCTACCACTAGAGTGAAAGCACCGCCAGCATTCAAAAGTGACCAAAACAGCCAGAAAGCATAGGAACTGAGAAGTGGTCTGTGGTCACCACCTGCAGAACCACTCCTTTATTGGGGGTGTCTTGCTAATTGCCTATAATTTCCACCTGTTGTCTATCCCATTTGCTCAACAGCATGTGAAATTGATTGTCACTCAGTGTTGCTTCCTAAGTGGACAGTTTGATTTCACAGAAGTGTGATTGACTTGGAGTTACATTGTGGTGTTTAAGTGTTCCCTTTATTTTTTTGAGCAGTGTATATAGGTTTCAAATATCTAAGGCCTTACAGGTTAGATGAGAGAGAGAGAAAAAATTACCAGACAAAAAATTTGAATACATCTCTCCTGGGATTTGAACTTAGTGATAAGTGCTCAGTCTTGTATGTAAACATCCTAAGTTATAGCCTTTCTACATAGAGAAGAATGGTTTTACTGTGCTCAGACAGCTAACACAATACTGGTGTCATTATAATCCTATATTCTACCTGTGAATAAAGTAGTAATATGTATATTACCTTTAAGCAGATTTCAATGTAGTAAAGTTATAGTACATAGAGTATGTAGATGCTAGGACACAGCTCTGCCCTCAGCATGTCTAGTCCTATCAATCAAGGGGAGGAGGGGTGGAGTCCCGTTAAAAAGCAGTGCTCAAAGGATTCAACCCTACCCCTTGGTGCTCGAACCTGCTCATTTGCATATTTAGCATACAGAAAAACGAAAGGTGGAGTTTTAATCAGCATGATGATCCCTACCAGAAAGTATTCCAGGTTTAAAGGTGCTGACAGAGCCTCTATAAACTGGATTACACAGAGCAGCATATTAAAGCCACACATGAAAAATCATTCCAAGTATCTGATGAGCTTTTCCATCAAAGCGATCATCAGGAAGCCCATTGGGAGCCACATTGTTGCCTAGCGACTGCTCTTGCTTGAACTGTGAGGCATGCATATATATTGTAAATGTCGCTACAGACTGTATTTATGGATGCTTCCACTGATGACATTTGTTTTTTTTAATGCAATCGATTTTGATCAGCCTTAAATTAACATTCATCTTTTTGTGCTGTTACTGTGGTTGATGATTATTGTTCAGTAACAAGCATAACGAACATCACAATGTTTTTCATTTTACAGGATCCATGTTGGATTAGTTCTGATCTGTTGGAAACAGAGGTCGCCCACATTTTTTTCCGGAAGAGTAAAAATACTCCTCTTGCCATTTTTGAGGAGTATTTTTACCCGAGGAGGAATATGAAATTTGCAGTAATTCAAATACATAATATATAGGCCTGCACTTGTTCACATCTGCAATGGAGGCTGCGTTTGGAGCCTCTGTTGCAGATTCTGTCAAAAAGACCAGAGAAAAGTCTTATATGCAGGACTTTTTTGTCTGGTAAAAGGACAGATCCTGAACGGACTCGATCAAGTTTTTGTCATACATTTAATCTACACACAAAAAACATATATATGTTAACAGACACCGCCAACGTGGCCTAAGAGGTGGGTATTTATGTGGGGGAAACAGCAGGCAATTATAGCAAAGGGATTAAGTACAGTCCAATATACTGGATCTTCCCTGTATGTTATCACTTGGCTATAATAGCCTGCCTGCATTCAATACAAACATTACACACATTGCACCACATACATCAGTGTGAGATGTATGGATGGCAGGGTGTGATGATTACACACGCTGCCCCACATACATTACACACGCTGCCCCACATACATTACACACGCTGCCCCACATACATTACACACGCTGCCCCACATACATTACACACGCTGCCCCACATACATTACACACGCTGCCCCACATACATTACACACGCTGCCCCACATACATTACACACGCTGCCCCACATACATTACACACGCTGCCCCACATACATTACACACGCTGCCCCACATAGTCGTGGCCAAAAGTTTTGAGAAATAAATAAATATTGGAAGTTGGAAAAGTTGCTGCTTAAGTTTTTATAATAGCAATTTGCATATACTCCACAATGTTATGAAGAGTGATCAGATGAATTGCATAGTCCTTCTTTGCCATGAAAATTAACTTAATCCCAAAAAAAACCTTTCCACTGCATTTCATTGCTGTCATTAAAGGACCTGCTGAGATCATTTCAGTAATCGTCTTGTTAACTCAGGTGAGAATGTTGACGAGCACAAGGCTGGAGATCATTATGTCAGGCTGATTGGGTTAAAATGGCAGACTTGACATGTTAAAAGGAGGGTGATGCTTGAAATCATTGTTCTTCCATTGTTAACCAAAGAAACGCGTGCAGCCATCATTGCGTTGCATAAAAATGGCTTCACAGGCAAGGATATTGTGGCTACTAAGATTGCACCTCCATCAATAATTTATAGGATCATCAAGAACTTCAAGGAAAGAGGTTCAATTCTTGTTAAGAAGGCTTCAGGGCGTCCAAGAAAGTCCAGCAAGCGCCAGGATCGTCTCCTAAAGAGGATTCAGCTGCGGGATCGGAGTGCCACCAGTGCAGAGCTTGCTCAGGAATGGCAGCAGGCAGGTGTGAGCGCATCTGCACGCACAGTGAGGCAAAGACTTTTGGAAGATGGCCTGGTGTCAAGAAGGGCAGCAAAGAAGCCACTTCTCAGGGACAGATTGATCTTCTGCAGAAAGTATGGTAAATGGACTGCTGAGGACTGGGGCAAAGTCATATTCTCCGATGAAGCCTCTTTCCGATTGTTTGGGGCATCTGGAAAAAGGCTTGTCCGGAGAAGAAAAGGTGAGCGCTACCATCAGTCCTGTGTCATGCCAACAGTAAAGCATCCTGAGACCATTCATGTGTGGGGTTGCTTCTCATCCAAGGGAGTGGGCTCACTCACAATTTTGCCCAAAAACACAGCCATGAATAAAGAATGGTACCAAAACACCCTCCAACAGCAACTTCTTCCAACAATCCAACAACAGTTTGGTGAAGAACAATGCATTTTCCAGCACGATGGAGCACCGTGCCATAAGGCAAAAGTGATAACTAAGTGGCTCGGGGACCACAACATTGACATTTTGGGTCCATGGCCTGGAAACTCCCCAGATCTTAATCCCATTGAGAACTTGTGGTCAATCCTCAAGAGGCGTGTGGACAAACAAAAACCCACTAATTCTGACAAACTCCAAGAAGTGATTATGAAAGAATGGGTTGCTATCAGTCAGGAATTGGCCCAGAAGTTGATTGAGAGCATGCCCAGTCGAATTGCAGAGGTCCTGAAAAAGAAGGGCCAACACTGCAAATACTGACTCTTTGCATAAATGTCATGTAATTGTCGATAAAAGCCTTTGAAACGTATGAAGTGCGTGTAATTATATTTCACTACATCACAGAAACAACTGAAACAAAGATCTAAAAGCAGTTTAGCAGCAAACTTTGTGAAAACTAATATTTGTCATTCTCAAAACTTTTGGCCACGACTGTACATTACACACGCTGCCCCACATACATTACACACGCTGCCCCTGTCACCTTGTTCAGTCATAGGGCCAGATTTATCATTCGCTCAAGTCAAAATAATGGAGTGAAAAAGTTGAAAATTTTTGGCGCAATTGCTAAAACTGCGCAAAAATTTGACTTTAATTGGCTCTGCACTATGCTTGCCAGTTTTCTGGAAGTGGGCGTGTTTTCTTATGTAAATGAATCTCAACAGATTTACTATTGCGACAATTTAAAGTCACAAAAAATTGCACAATTTCACTCCAGTGAGGACCATGCTTATCTTATGCGACTTTTTCGTAAAGACGTGCGACTTTTGTAAAGCAGCTTACTGAAGGATAAACTGCTACCGTCAAACCACATTTATCACCGTATTAAAGGACCATTAATAAATCTGACTTGGCCAAAAGTGACTTTGGACATATGTAAAAGAGGAGTAAGATGTAAGTGTAATGATAAATCTGGCCCATAGTCTTCTTGATGTCTGGGACATATCTGCTGTGGTCCTTGAGCAGCGCGCCCCTGCTCTCATTGGTACAGCCATCCTCGGGGGCCGGCCCCTCCTCCTTTCTTCTCCCCCCCACTTCCCTTGCTGCAGAGGTCTGTATTGCTCCCGCCCCCGTCCAAACTAACCAATAGCAAAGCTCCGTGCTGTGAGGAGCTTTGCTATTGGTTATTGCAGGCACAGACTGCATCGCTGCGCTGCCTGTGCCGTTCACAGTGCTGAATGTAGGGGAAAAGTCTAAGGCGCATTGGTACGCCTTAGACTTTTTCCAGGGAGTAAAATGGCCTGAACAGGCGTCAATGACGCTTGTACAGGTGTTATTGCGACCTCTGGTTGGAAAGATCCACTCAAACTACACTGTATGGACAAAACTGTTGGGGGACACTTCTTTATCCTTGAATTCAGTTGTTTCTTTCAGTCCCATTGCCACAGGAATATAAAATCCAGCCCCTAGCCATGCAGTCAGCCTTTACAGACATTTATGAAATAATGGGTCATTCAGCTCACTGAATTCCTGCGTGGTTCTGTAATAGGATTAGGGGTGCACCGAAATTTCGGCAGCCGAAAATATCGGCCGAAAATGCACCTAATCCACTTCGGCCGATATTGTTACATATCGGCCGAAAATATGGGGTGTGGGATTTGTCACCCACCATCTGCAGGCGGGCGCTGGGCGGGCGGTTTACTTTGTCACTGCATCTTTATTTTACCTTACAATCGTGAGGCTCCAGTAACTAACAACTCTGCAGGCAGAGCGGAGGCCGGCGTAACGTCACTTACTCACGTGACGCGCCTGCTCCGCCTCCTTCATTCATAAAGTGGGCGGAGCAGGTGCGTCACGTGAGTAAGTGACGTTACGCCGCCCTCCGCTCTGCCTGCAGAGTCGTTAGTTACTGGAGCCTCACGATTGTAAGGTAAAATAAAGATGCAGTGAGTGATGCTGTGAGCAGCAGGGCCGGGGCTGTTATGGGTAGAGGGATCGGTCTATGGCACTGCTATGGGGAGGGGGGATCTGTGCACTGCTATGGGGAGGGGGGATCTGTGCACTGCTATGGGGAGGGGGGATCTGTGCACTGCTATGGGGAGGGGGGATCTGTGCACTGCTATGGGGAGGGGGGATCTGTGCACTGCTATGGGGAGGGGGGATCTGTGCACTGCTATGGGGAGGGGGGATCTGTGCACTGCTATGGGGAGGGGGGATCTGTGCACTGCTATGGGGAGGGGGGATCTGTGCACTGTTATGGGGAAAGGGATCTGTGCACTGTTATGGGGAAAGGGATCTGTGCACTGTTATGGGGAAAGGGATCTGTGCACTGTTATGGGGAAAGGGATCTGTGCACTGTTATGGGGAAAGGGATCTGTGCACTGTTATGGGGAAAGGGATCTGTGCACTGTTATGGGGAAAGGGATCTGTGCACTGTTATGGGGAAAGGGATCTGTGCACTGTTATGGGGAAAGGGATCTGTGCACTGTTATGGGGAAAGGGATCTGTGCACTGTTATGGGGAAAGAGATCTGTGCACTGTTATGGGGAAAGGGATCTGTGCACTGTTATGGGGAAAGGGATCTGTGCACTGTTATGGGGAAAGGGATCTGTGCACTGTTATGGGGAAAGGGATCTGTGCACTGTTATGGGGAAAGGGATCTGTGCACTGTTATGGGGAAAGGGATCTGTGCACTGTTATGGGGAAAGGGATCTGTGCACTGTTATGGGGAAAGGGATCTGTGCACTGTTATGGGGAAAGGGATCTGTGCACTGTTATGGGGAAAGGGATCTGTGCACTGTTATGGGGAAAGGGATCTGTGCACTGTTATGGGGAAAGGGATCTGTGCACTGTTATGGGGAAAGGGATCTGTGCACTGTTATGGGGAAAGGGATCTGTGCACTGTTATGGGGAAAGGGATCTGTGCACTGTTATGGGGAAAGGGATCTGTGCACTGTTATGGGGAAAGGGATCTGTGCACTGTTATGGGGAAAGGGATCTGTGCACTGTTATGGGGAAAGGGATCTGTGCACTGTTATGGGGAAAGGGATCTGTGCACTGTTATGGGGAAAGGGATCTGTGCACTGTTATGGGGAAAGGGATCTGTGCACTGTTATGGGGAAAGGGATCTGTGCACTGTTATGGGGAAAGGGATCTGTGCACTGTTATGGGGAAAGGGATCTGTGCACTGTTATGGGGAAAGGGATCTGTGCACTGTTATGGGGAAAGGGATCTGTGCACTGTTATGGGGAAAGGGATCTGTGCACTGTTATGGGGAAAGGGATCTGTGCACTGTTATGGGGAAAGGGATCTGTGCACTGTTATGGGGAAAGGGATCTGTGCACTGTTATGGGGAAAGGGATCTGTGCACTGTTATGGGGAAAGGGATCTGTGCACTGTTATGGGGAAAGGGATCTGTGCACTGTTATGGGGAAAGGGATCTGTGCACTGTTATGGGGAAAGGGATCTGTGCACTGTTATGGGGAAAGGGATCTGTGCACTGTTATGGGGAAAGGGATCTGTGCACTGTTATGGGGAAAGGGATCTGTGCACTGTTATGGGGAAAGGGATCTGTGCACTGTTATGCCCATAACAGTGCCACCCACAGATCCCCCTCTCCATAACAGCGCCACCCACAGATCCCCCTCTCCATAACAGCGCCACCCACAGATCCCCCTCTCCATAACAGCGCCACCCACAGATCCCCCTCTCCATAACAGCGCCACCCACAGATCCCCCTCTCCATAACAGCGCCACCCACAGATCCCCCTCTCCATAACAGCGCCACCCACAGATCCCCCTCTCCATAACAGCGCCACCCACAGATCCCCCTCTCCATAACAGCGCCACCCACAGATCCCCCTCTCCATAACAGCGCCACCCACAGATCCCCCTCTCCATAACAGCGCCACCCACAGATCCCCCTCTCCATAACAGCGCCACCCACAGATCCCCCTCTCCATAACAGCGCCACCCACAGATCCCCCTCTCCATAACAGCGCCACCCACAGATCCCCCTCTCCATAACAGCGCCACCCACAGATCCCCCTCTCCATAACAGCGCCACCCACAGATCCCCCTCTCCATAACAGCGCCACCCACAGATCCCCCTCTCCATAACAGCGCCACCCACAGATCCCCCTCTCCATAACAGCGCCACCCACAGATCCCCCTCTCCATAACAGCGCCACCCACAGATCCCCCTCTCCATAACAGCGCCACCCACAGATCCCCCTCTCCATAACAGCGCCACCCACAGATCCCCCTCTCCATAACAGCGCCACCCACAGATCCCCCTCTCCATAACAGCGCCACCCACAGATCCCCCTCTCCATAACAGCGCCACCCACAGATCCCCCTCTCCATAACAGCGCCACCCACAGATCCCCCTCTCCATAACAGCGCCACCCACAGATCCCCCTCTCCATAACAGCGCCACCCACAGATCCCCCTCTCCATAACAGCGCCACCCACAGATCCCCCTCTCCATAACAGCGCCACCCACAGATCCCCCTCTCCATAACAGCGCCACCCACAGATCCCCCTCTCCATAACAGCGCCACCCACAGATCCCCCTCTCCATAACAGCGCCACCCACAGATCCCCCTCTCCATAACAGCGCCACCCACAGATCCCCCTCTCCATAACAGCGCCACCCACAGATCCCCCTCTCCATAACAGCGCCACCCACAGATCTCCCTCTCCATAACAGCGCCACCCACAGATCCCCCTCTCCATAACAGCGCCACCCACAGATGAATTTCATTCATGAAAAAGAATTAT
Source organism: Bufo bufo (assembly GCF_905171765.1). Taxonomy (NCBI): domain Eukaryota; kingdom Metazoa; phylum Chordata; class Amphibia; order Anura; family Bufonidae; genus Bufo; species Bufo bufo. The sequence continues at coordinate 249,214,835 of NC_053390.1, read as the reverse complement.
TAATAAAATCATTAAAAAAAAAAGTATTTTAAAAGTATTTGGGCAAAAAGGCAGTTTCGGTTTCGGTTTTCGGTCAAGGGCATCCTGAATTTTCGGTTTCGGACCAGAATTTTCATTTCGGTGCACCCCTAAATAGGATGCTACCATTGTAAGGCCAGTTTCACATTGGCATTTATCTTTTGCGGCAGGGGAACAACCTGCTGGATCTGTGCTACAGTGTGCTGCTGTAAGTCCACCCGGCCCCATTTACTATAATGGCGAGCGGCTTTTATCCAGCCGCAGCATGGCAAATATTCCAAGAGGCGGCTGGAAAAATGTGGAACAGCCTGCAGTAAAAGATAAACGCTAGTGTGAAACTGGCCTAACAAGTCTGTTTGTGAAATTTAAAGGGGTTGTCTCACTTCGCCAAGTGGCCTTTATCATGTAGAGAAAGTTAATACGAGCCACTTAATATATTATCCATATTGCTTCCTTTGCTGGCTGGATTAATTTTTCTATCACATTATACACTGCTTGTTTCCATAGTTACGACCACCCTGCAATCCAGCAGCAGTGGTCGTGCTTGCACATTATAGGAAAAAACGCCAGCCTCTGGGACCATGGAAGTGCACATAGGCTGGTGCTTTTTCTATAGTGTACAACCACGACCACTGCTGATGGATTGCAGGATGGCCGTAACCATGGAAACGAGCAGTGTATAATGTGATCGAAAGATGAATCCAGCCAGTAAACGAAGGAATATGGCTGATAATACATTAGTAAGTGTCTTGTAATAACTTTCTCTACATGATAAATGCCATTTGCTGAAGTGAGACAACCCCTTTAAGGGCTCATGCACGGGCGACATTTGTGTAGCTACTGCTGCTGACGGATCCAGACCCATTCAACTTGAATGGGGTCTGTGATCAGTCACCACTGCAATAAAATAGAACATGTATGTATGTGTATGTGTGTGTGTATATATATATATATATATATATATATATATTATATTATATTATATAAAAAAAAAAATTTGTGGCACGGAGGGAAACTCCACGGAAGCACTCCGTTGGGATTCCGTGCCTCTGTTCCGTACTGCACCCTCTGGATTGCGGACCTGAAGAACGGGGCCGTGCTCGGCAAATGCGGATGCTGACAGCGCACTGTGTGCTGTCCGCATCCATTCCGTCCCCATAGAAAATGAATGGGTCCGCACCAGTTCCGCAAAATTGCGGAACGGATGCGGACCCATTTGCGGACGTGTGAATGGAGCCTTAGTGTTCTAAATTACAACATCTATTTTAAAGTTGTCGACCTCCCTACCACCTAGGAAGAAATGTATTGTGAGAGAAGACATATTTAAAGAGGATTTCACCAGAATAAAACATCTAAACTAACTATACAGACATGGAGAGCGGCGCCCAGGGATCTCCCTGCACTTACTGTTATACCTGGGTGCCGCTCCGTTCGCCCGGTATAGCCTCCGTTATCTTCATAGTTAGGCTCCACCCAGGGGAACCTGACGGCGTCTCATTCTCCCAGGCTGTAGCGCTGGCCAATCGCAGCGCTCAGCTCATAGCCTGAGAGGTTTTTTTTTTCTCTCAGGCTATGAGCTGAGCGCTGCGATTGGCCAGCGCTACAGCATGGGAGAATGAGGCGCTCCCCTGGTTGGAGCCTAACTATGAAGATACCGGAGCCTATACCGGGAGAACGGAGCGGCGCCCAGGGATAATAGTAAGTGCAGGGAGATCCCTGGGCGCCGCTCTACATGTCTGTATAGTTAGTTTAGATGTTTTATTCTGGTGAAAGGTCCTCTTTAAAGGAACTAGCATGCCATCATTAAAGAGAACCTTTCAGCACAAAATGCAGTGCAGTCTTGCAAGCAGCATGATATAGAGAAGGAGGGGCTGAGCAAATTATATATTTAGGCTACTTTTTCACACTACCGTTCAGAGCGGGTCCGTCCGATGTCTGCTCAGACGGATCAGTCTGCATTATAGTTTAAAAAAAATTCTAAGTGTGAAAGTAGCCTGAACGGATCCGTCCAGACTTTACATTGAAAGTCATTGGGGGACGGATCCGTTTGAAGATTGAGCCATATTGTGTCATCTTCAAACGGATCCGTCCCCATTGACTTACATTGTAAGTCTGGACGGATCAGCTTGCCTCCGCACGGCCAGGCGGACACCCGAACGCTGCAAGCAGCGTTCAGGTGTCCGCTTGCTGAGCGGAGGCTGAACGCTGCCAGACTGATGCATTCTGAGCGGATCCACGTCCACTCAGAATGCATTAGGGCAGTACGGATGCATTATAGCCTATTCTTGACCGCAAAATGTACAAGAATAGGACATGTCTCAAAAATTTTGCGGGGTCACGAAACGGAGCATCTTTTGCGGACCCATTGAAATGAATGGTTCTATATACGGAATCAAAATACGCTCCGTATACGGAACGCAAAGAAAGTTTGTGTGCATTAGCCCCATTGGGGACAGCCCGATGCCAATGTCTGTAAAGCGCTGCGGAATATAGTAGTGCTATATAAGTGATTTCATTCCCTGTATTATTTATTTTATGCAATCACTAAGACTGTCCCTTGTACAACTGAGCTCTGGTTTATTGCAGCTACCTCCTTGTTTTAAAGCTTAGATTCCCACCTTTAAAATACTTCTGTCTGCTGTGCAGTCTGAGATATACCCCTTAAAGCACCCTCCTTAAGCCAGCTGTGATCTCAGCCAGTGTGGGGGGAAAAAAGGGGGTCAGTGGGGGACATGGTGACAGGCTGTAGGAAGAAGAGGTGAAATTATGCTTTCTAATGCGAGCAGGGGGATTGATAACTTGCACAGAAGTCCATGTTACCCTTCCCCTACACTTAGACAGCGAGAGAGTCGGATCTGTATCTCTTTTCCTGCAGCCTGCCAGCATGTCCACCACTGCTCCCCTCCTCCTCCAGGCTGCCTGAGATCACATCCCATCAACACTTCTGCGATTGTATTGCAAGGATGATAATTGGAATCTCCTTCCTACGGTATGTTAAATGCATCAGGTGTCATGGCTGCTATTGACCATTGGCATCTAAAGCACTGAAGGGCTGCAGTTGGAGTTCTCTCTGATCCCAGCCATGATGGCAGGATGTGTGCAGTCAGCACCTGCTGGTGTTTCAGGCAAGCTACCGTGCAATCACCATTGCGTAATACTATGATGGTTTGTGGACATGACCTGCCTTTGAAGCCATCTCCAATGTCACCCAGTGCATGCACTATGAAGCGAGGTATATTCATCTTGTCTTCATCTCTGCATGTGCTGGATGTAATTAGAGATGAGTGAAGCGAACTTCAGATGTCACATCCAAAGTCGCTTTGTTCAAGACTTCGGAATAATACTGTATGTAGATCCGTCTCCGTTCAGTGTTAAAATGTATGGGCTCCAATAAGCCAGAGTTGGTTATTTGCTCAGTCAGGCATCACTTCGTTGATTAACATCGGTAATTGATTTTCAAAGTGGAAAACTACTTTGAAACCGAACTTTGCTTCGGTTCTGAGGTACCAGTAGCCGAGATTTCAAGTGTTAGTGGTATATATGTGTGTGTGTGTTTATATATATATATATATATATATATATATATATATATATATATATTTTACACTTTTATGATTTCCCTAGGGATCTATAGCAAGCAATCATAAGATTGCTTTTCTCGTATACCCCAATATTATGAGAATTACACCATGTTCCTACTTCCTATAGAACCCTACCACAGGCAAGGGCTCCATAGGAACTAATGTGCAGCAGCCTCCTGTCCTGCAGGAAGACAGGGGCTGCTGCACACAAACTCCAGCTCCCCCAATCTCCATTCTTCTTTTTTGCGGAAAGGTACATCCTGCCCTCTATAGAACTGTCCTATCCTTGTCTGCAAAACTAATAGGACATGTTCTATTTTTTTGCGTGACTGCAGGGCGGACTTACTACTTTTGTGGCCTCATTGAGATAAATGGGTCTGCATCTGATCCGCAAAAAATGGGGATTGAATGCTGACTAAAACCCCGTTTGCATGCATGAGGCCTTACTGAGTCTGCTTATATCTGCTCTACACTGGCACAAGGTGGTGTCGGGGATTACAGGAAACACTGCTGCTTTCTTCCAGCAACAGCGCCTCTTGTCCACAGGTTGTCTATGCTATTGCAGCCTGGCCTCTTTCACTTGAGCTGAGCTGCAGTACCAGACACAATCCTAGTGTGGTTTGTAGGAGAACGCAGCCATACTTTTCTAATCCTGGACGTTGCAGTGAAATTGTTAATATTGGTAGATGTTTATCAGCATGTTCTGCAGTGAAAATGAAATCATTGTACTGATACTAGAGAGAATTTGTGTTTTTAATGGCATACCACACCCTTGGATGTTTGCTAGCAGGTCATATAAGTATCGTGCTTGTATGTTTTGTAGTTTATCTTTGGCAATGTTAAACATTAACATTTGGCAGTGCAGTTGCTGTGCTTGGAAGAGAATACTGACTTTTACACAGACCTCTCTGGATTACTTTTTTTTTTTTTTTTTTTTTTTTTTTAAAGTTAAATTAAAAAATAAAGTTGGTTTACTTAAGGTAGCCATGACTAGGTAGGCTGACTATGTATGGTGGTTTCTGCCCTCTCCCCTAATGGCAGAGATAAGAAGCAGGTGACAGCTTGGATGTCAAGATGTCCAGTCCTGTGTTGCCAGAGGAGATAAGACACTACCAGAGAGGTATGGTATCGATTTATTCCACTGACAAGAAACATGCTGTGGGAAACTCCCTTTTGCTGTGCCCATGTGTTCTCCTAACCGCTTCATGACCCCGGATTTTACATCCAAGGTGCATGGGGGCGGTGCAAGAGTGTGTGGAGCAAGGTCACAAGCGGAGCCCACTCCATACGCAGTGTAATGCCTCATTCACAGTCAGTGTTTGGTCAGTGATTTTGAGCCAAAACTAGGTGCGGCTCTAAACACAGAACAGGTGCAGATCATTCCCTTTTACCTGATATGTGTAGTAATAAGTTCTGGTTTTGGCTCAATCACTGATGGAAAACACTGACGTGTGAATGAGGCATAATACAGTTGTCACCTGACCACATTGACTAAGATTGGCGATGACACCAATCCCAGTCATTTAACCCTTCAGAAACTGCGGTCAATAGCAACAGCAGCATCTAAGGTTAGACTGAAGGAAGGAGCTCCCTCTGTCTACCAAACAGAGCCCCCATGGTGAAATTGCCGACTTGCAGTTGGTCACTATGGCAGCCTCTGGCCTTGTGCAGGCTCCCAGGTCTGCCATAGCAAACGTCTGAGAATGTTAGTTCTCTAGGGAGGACTAAAATAACAATAAGAAATCCCTTAAAAATAGTAAATTCTAATACCCCCTTTCCCAATATGACACATACAAAAAAAAAAAAAACAACATAATTGGTACCTGCATCTGAGAATGTCCGAACTATTAAATCTAAAAAGATTTCTCAAGCACAGTGAGGGAAAAAAATTGCAGATTTCCAGTTTACCCCCCCCCCCCAAAAAAGGTTTTATTTTTAAATAACAATAGTAAATGGGGATGAGCGAAAACCAATTTTGTACCAGTCAAATAGTCTCATCAACTTACACCTGTGGGGACCTCCCCCTACAACTTAAATGACAGCCCCAGGCACCTTGGTGCCACTGGAGCAGTGACTGGGCTTGCACCCCAACACTTCCAGGTAGCGGAGCATGAACATTGGCTGCTTCAGAATTGGGACAGGCCAGTCAATTCGCTCATCCCTAAAAAATAGAGCCTAACATCCTAACAAAATAAAAACTATATACCATATTTTACTCCCTATAAGACACACCTAGGTTTTAGAGGAGGAAATATTTTTCATCAGACCCCCAGTGTTAATAAAAAAAAAAAACACAACTAGACCTCAGATCAGAAATAATACCCGCATTCAGACCTCAGATCAGAAATAAAACAATAAATCAACTAACCTCTCCTGCTTCAGACGCCACTTCCGCTCCACGGACCCAGCTCCTGCTTTTCCTGCCACGTGCTGTGACCCAACGTGCAGAGTGTGAAGTCAGTGTCAACATCCTCACGCTGTGCGCAGTCACCAGGAAGTGGTAAGTACAGAGCCGGGGAGCGCTGCATTCACTGCTTCCCAGTCCTCCTGTACTAATAAGCGCTTCCATAATGGAAGTGCTCATTAGTATTTGCCCCATGAGATTCACTGACATTTTCGTCCCACTGTGCAGGAGGAGGGGGGGGGGGGGGGTGCATTTTATAGAGTGAAAAACACGGTAAGTTTGGTATTGCTGCAATCATACTGGCCTGCATAATGTTTGTCATGTCATTTTCAACACACAGTGAATGCTGTAAAGACAAAACTGTAAAAAATTTAAAATATAAGGTACATTTAAACAGTGCCGTTAAAAATAACTTGTCCTGTGGGGGGGGGGGGGGGGAAATCCCTTATTAGTAGAAAAGTAAGAAGTTATGGCGTAGGGTGGGGAGGAAAGATGAAAATTGTCTGCATCCTTAGTGATTGTCTCACTTCAGTAAATGGCATTTGTTATGTAGAAGATGTTAAGGCTGGGTTCACACTTGAGCATTTTACAGCGCGTTCAAACGCGCTGTAAAACGCTCAACACATGAAAACCAATGCTTCCCTACGGCCCTGGTTCTCACTTGAGCAATTTACAGCGCGTTTGAACGCGCTAAAAAACGCCCTACGCTCAAAAAAGTTCTTGAGCTTCTTTGGGGTGTTTTGTCGCGAGTTTGCGGCCATAGGACACTGCTGTCAATCACACAAACGCACGTAATACGTGTGTTGATTATGGACAAAAACGTGCGTTAAACGCGCATATCACATACGCTCAAGTGTGAACCCAGCCTAATACTAATGTATTGTGATTCTCCATATTGCCTCCTTTGATGGCTGGGTTCATTTTTCCATCACATTATACACTGCTTGTTTCCATGGTTACGACCACCCTGCAATCCATCAGTGGTGGCCGTGCTTACACGCTATAGGAAAAAGCGTCGGACTATGCTCACTCCCGGCCGCTAGAGGCCGGCACTTTTTCCTATAGTGTGCAAGCGTAGCCACCGCTAATGGGTTGCAGGCTGGCCATAACCCTTAGGCTGGTTTCACACGGGCGTTGCGGGAACATACGTGATTTTTCCACGCGAGTGCAAAACATTGTAATGCGTTTTGCACGCGCGTGAGAAAAATCGGCATGTTTGGTACCCAAACTTCACAGAAGATTGGGGTTGTGTATATTGTATTTTCCCTTATAACATGGTTATAAGGGAAAATAATAGCATTCTTAATACAGAATGCATAGTACAATAGCGCTGGAGGGGTTAAAAAAAAAAGGAAAATAATAATTTAACTCTCCTTAATCCACTTGCTCGCGCAGCCCGGCTTCTCTTCTTTGCTGTGTACAGGAAAAGGACCTGTGGTGACGTCACTCTGGTCATCACATGGTCCATCATATGATCTTTTACCATGGTGATGGATCATGTGATGACCGGAGTGACGTCACCACAGGTCCTTTTCCTGTACACAGTAAAGAAGAAGACAGAAGAGAAGCCAGGCTGCGCGAGCAAGTCATGAAAGGGTTAAAAACAGAACCAGTGAGTTATGACTTTTACTTACATAGCATGGCGCCATCTGGTGTTTAAAGTGAATTGCAACGTGCACATCCACCTACTGGGCGAAGTTCTGCTGGTCACATGTATTTTAAAAATAAAAAGCCATAATTTGAAATCATTTTTTAAGCCTTTTTTGCAGTTTTCCCCAAATTAACCCTAAAAAAGACATTCTCAAAAAATGTATAAAAAAAACCTCTAGGTGTCAAATGGTGTGAAAACTATTTTGGTAGTCCAAAAGCTAAAAAAGTTTTAGGGTCATTAAACTACCACATGTTCTAAATCACGAAAAAGTGTCTGGTCATTAAAAAGGTTAATACTTTGATGCAGTTGCTCTCCATTTGGGCTACCAGTGATCCACCAGCCCCATAGAAGTGAATGGAGCAGTTGACAAACTACTGCGCTGTTAAAACAAGGGACTCCTGGGCCTCCGTTCACAGGCACATCCTAGCAGTTGGAGGGGCGGCCATTAAAGGCTGTTCAAGGTATAAACCCAATGCAAAATCACATATATGTATGTGTGAGCCTGCCGGAAACTCTTTCCATTTTCCTTATACAAGCTACAGTAAATTAAATGATGCCATTTAAAAATACGTCCTGCAAAAAAAAAAAAAATAAGCCCTCATGTCTGTGACTAGGACGTTCAACAAATTATGGTTGTTGGAAAGCAGAAAGGAAAATATGAAAGCACAAAATGAAAATTCTTAATGCTTTTAAAGGGGTTGTCCGCTTTTTAGTACTGATGACCTATCTTCAGGATAGATCTTCAATATCAGATCAGTGGGGGTCTGACGCATTCATTCCTTTGCCAACTATGCCATATGCCAAGAGTGTCTTTTTTTGGCATGTGCTTGGGCAATTTATCAGCATACGTTAACATAATAAAAACCATAGACCATAGTTTTTCAGCGCAAGTAGCACAATATAGGTTTTTACATTGGGAGCTGACAACAGACTTGTGTATAATTCAGCGTCACACAAGCCCAATTTCGAACAGAGCTGTGTATACATGCTGTACTGTGTCACAAAAGTACACACATTTTTTGTAAATATTTTCTTCTATCTTTTCATGGGACAACACTGAAGATGTGATATAAGTGAAAATGGCTGAATCGTGCCAAATTAGCCATTTTCCCTTCCCGATGTCATGTGACTCGTCAGTGTTACAAGGTCTCAGGTGTGAATGGGGAGCAGATGTGTTAAATTTAGTGTTATCGCTCTCACTCTCTTACTGGTCACTGGAAGTTTAGGCGCCACATTCCACGTTCATGGCAAAGAACACTCTGAAGATCTGAAAAAACAAAACTGAGCTGCAGCACGGTGGCCAAGACCATACAGCGGTTTAACAAGACAGGTTCCACTCAGAATAGACTTAGCCATGGTCGACCAAAGAAGTTGAGTGCACGTGCTCCGCGTCATATCCAGATGTTCTTTTCAAAATAGACTTATTAGTGCTGCCAGCATTGCTGCAGAGGTTAAGGGGGTGGGGGGTCCGCGTGTTAGTGCTCAGACCATAAGCTGCACACTGCATCAAATTGGTCTGCGTGGCTGTCGTCCCAGAATGAAGCCTCTTCTAAAGATGAAAGCCCACAGTTTGCTGAAGACAAGCAGACTAAAGACATGGATTATTGGAACCAGGTCTGATGAGATCAAGATAAACTTATTTGGTTCAGATGGTGTTAAGCGTGTGGGGTGGCAGCCTGGTGAGGACTACAGTCAGGCGTTGTGGGAGTGTCATGGTTTGGGGATACATGAGTGCTACCCGCTGTGGGGAGCTACAGTTCATTGAGGGAACCATGAATGCCAACATGTACTGTGACATACTGAAGCAGAGCATGATCTCCTCCCTTCAGAACCTGGGCCGCAGTGCAGTGTTCCAACATAACGACCCCAAACACACCTCCAAGACAACCACTGTCTTGCTAAAGAGGGTAAAGGTGCTGGACTGGCCAGGCATGTCTCCACACCTAAACCCTATTGAGAATCTGTGGGGCATCCTTAAACGGAAGGTGGAGGAGTTAAAGGGAACCTGTCACCGGGATTTTGTGTACAGAGCTGAGGACATGGGTTGCTAGATGGCCGCTAGCACATCCGTAATATCCAGTCCCCATAACTGTGTGCTTTTATTGTGTGAAAAAAACGATTTGATACATATGCAAATTAACCTGAGATGAGTCCTGTCCCTGACTCATCTCACGTACAGGACTCATCTCAGGTAAATTTGTATTAAATCAGTTTTTTTTTCCCATAATAAAAGCACACAGAGCTATGGGGACTGGGTATTGCTAATGTGCTAGCGGCCATCTAGCAACCCATGTCCTCAGCTCTATACACAAAATCCCAGTGACAGGTTCCCTTTAACCTCTTCAAGACACAGGGCGTACAGGTACGCCCTGATGTCCTGGTACTTAAGGACACAGGTACTTTCTGATCACCGCTACGCGGCGGGCGGTGATCGGAAGCCGGTGTCTGCTCAAAACCTCGGCTAAATGCGCGGGGGGGGGGGGGGGGGGAATATCACAGGCAGGAAGCTGTAGGAGTAATGCACACTGTATTACAGCCAATGCATTCCAATACAGAAGTATTGGAATGCATTGTAAAGGATCAGACCCCCAAAAGTTCAAGACCCGAAGTGAGACAAAAAAAAAGTTGAGAAAAATCTAGTCCCCCCCCCCCCCCAAAAAAAATGAAGTTTCAAGTAAAAATAAACAAAAATGTCATTTTCCCCAAATAAAGTTATAAAAAATCGGGGGGGGGGGGAGAAAAAAGACATATTAGGTATCGCTGTGTGCGTATCGACTGGCTCTATAAACATATCACATGACCTAACCCCTCAGATGTACACTGTAAAGAATAAAAACTGCTAAATAAACCATTTGTCACCTTACATCACAAAAAGTACAACAGCAAGCAATCAAAAAGGCGTACGCCCACCAAAATAGTACCAATCTGTCACCTCATTCCGCAAAATATGAGCCCCTACCTGAGACAATCGCCCAAAAAATAAAAAACTATGGCTCAGAATATGGACACTAAAACATAATTTTTTTTGTTTTAAAAAAGCTGTTATTGTGTAAAACTTGCATAAATAAAAAAAGTATACATATTAGGTATCGCTGCGTCCGTATCGACCGGCTCTATAAAAATATCACATGACCTAACCCCTCAGATGAACATCGTAAAAAAATAAAAACTGCAAAGATTTTTGCCACCTTACATCACAAAAAGTGTAATAGAAAGCGATCAAAAAGTCATATGCATCCCAAAATAGTGCCAATCAAACCGTCATCTCATCCCGCAAAAATCATACCCTACCCAAGATAATCGCCCAAAAACTGAAAAAACTATGGATCTCAGACTATGGAAACACTAAAACATGATTTTTTTTTTGTTTCAAAAATGAAATCATTGTGTAAAACTTACATAAATAAAAAAAATTGTATACATATTAGGTATCGCTGCGTCCGTGACAACCTGCCCTATAAAAATACCACATGATCTAACCTGTCAGATGAATGTTGTAAATAACAAAAAAAAGTGCCAAAACAGCTATTTCTTGTTACCTTGCCTCACAAAAAGTGTAATATAGAGCAACCAAAAATCATATGTACCCTAAACTAGTACCAACAAAACTTCCACCCTATCCCGTAGTTTCTAAAATGGGGTCACTTTTTTGTAGTTTCTACTCTAGGGTTGCATCAGGGGAGCTTCAAATGGGACATGGTGTCAAAAAACCAGTCCAGCAAAATCTGCCTTCCAAAAACCGTATGGCATTCCTTTCCTTCTGTGCCCTGCCGTGTGCCCATACAGCAGTTTACGACCACATATATGGGGTGTTTCTGTAAACTACAGAATCAGGGCCATAAATATTGAGTTTGGTTTGGCCCTTGCTTTGTAACTGGGAAAAAAAATATTAAAATGGAAAATCTGCCAAAAGTGAAATTTTGTAATTGAAATTGTATTTTCCATTGATTCTTGTGGAACACCTAAAGGGTTAACAACGTTTGTAAATCAGTTTTGAATACCTTGAGGGTTGTAGTTTCTAGAATGGGGTCATTTTTGGGTGGTTTCTATTATGTAAGCCTCGCAAAGTGACTTCAGACCTGAACTGGTCCTTTAAAAAGATGGTTTTTGAAAATTTCTGAGAAATTTCAAGATTTACTTCTAAACTTCTAAGCCTTGTAACGTCCCCCAAAAATAAAATGTCATTCCCAAAATGATCCAAACATGAAGTAGACATATGGGGAATGTAAAGTAATAACTATTTTTGTAGGTATTACTATGTATTATAGAAGTAGATATTGAAACTTGGAAATTTGCAAATTTTTAAAAATTTTGGGTAAAATTTTGTATTTTTTATAAATAAAAATGATTTATTTATTTATTTTTTACTCCATTTTACCAGTGTCATGAATTATAATATGTGACGAAAAAACTATCTCAGAATGGCCTGGATAAGTTTAAGCGTTTTAAAGTTATCACCACTTAAAGTGACACTGGTCAGATTTGCAAAAAAATGGCCTGGTCCTTAAGGGGTTAAAGGGGTTATCCGAGTTATGAAAAAAAATTATATAGCACTGAATATCTGATATATAACTGAGCTAAGCAAGTTTTATGCAAAAAAAATATATATTTCCTCATTTCCCTGGTTCTTTTCTGGCCCTTTGTTTACATGCAATAAAAACAATCTCTGCCCCTTCCCCTGCACTGCTAAGGGAGTGAATACAAGAGCTGCCCTGAGTGACGTCTGCCTGCTGGGAGACTCTGCAGCATGTTGTATGTGTAGGACTACAAGTCCTAGCAGTATAATGACACTGCTAAGGGAGTGGATACAAGAGCTGCCCTGAGTGCTGGGAGAATCAGCAGCATGTTGTATGTGTGGGACTACAAGTCCCAGCTGTATAATGACACTGCTAAGGGAGTGGATACAAGAGCTGCCCTGAGTGCTGGGAGAAAACAGCAACTTGTAAGTGTAGAACTACAAGTTCCACTTATATAATGACACTGCTAATACACACAGGATCTTCCCCCTACCTGTAAAGCTTTGCAGAACTTCTGTCAGCTCCTGTGCCCAGCATTTGTCTCCTCAATGCCTGCAGCTACACAGTAAACACTTCAGCCCTGAGTCTTTGCAGCTGAAGGGGTTAATTCCGAGCAGAGTGAAGGGGGCGTGGCAAGCACAGTGACGTTTACATAAACGACCTTTATCAAAGCAGGGAGAAAAGATGACATCACAGGTCATGTGACCCTCAGTAAAATCTGAGAAACAAGACACTGGAGATAAAGTGAGTTAATTGGAAAGCTGTTACATTTGCCCAGTTAGGAACATAGAACAAAAAAATAACTTGGATAACCCCTTTAAGGCAGTGCTGGAAAGTAATGGTGGCCACACAACATATTGACACTGGACACAATTTGGCCATTTTCACTTAGGGGTGTACTCGCTGTTATCAGCGGTTTAGACATTAATTGCTGTGTGTGGAGTTATTTTGAGGGCACACCAAATTTACACTGTTGTACAAGCTGTACACTGACATTTGTGTCAAAGTGTCATATCTTCAGTGTTGTCCCATGAAAAGATATAATAAAATATTTACAAAAATGTGAGGGGTGTACTGTATGTGTGTGTGTGTGTGTATATATATATATATATATATATATATATATATAATATATTTATTTACACAAATGTTTTATTTGTGAATAAACTGATCAGTCAGTCTCCTTGGGTCATGTCGGTGGAAATGCACTTCACATATTGAGTGTGTATGCTCCTCTCATCTGCAGCTCTGTTATAGTAACTAGGACCACGGGCATGCATGTCTGCACCACTACCACGCGTTCCTTCAGCAGAACTAGAAGCTCACAGGCAATCATGCTCATTTATTAGATGGAGTAGTATGAGCTACTGATGCCGTGGAATGTGACCACCTTCCCCAATATCCAAATGTGGGTGCTATAAAAAAGTGGATACTGTATATTAAAGGGCACACTATTCTCATACATATTATTATGCTTTAGGGTATATCCACGTTGTCTGTTAGTGTAGTTACCACGATGCAGATTATGCAGGTTCCCGACCCCGCAACCCGGTTATTTGTGTTCAAAAAGTGCTTTTTATCTTCTGTGCGGATTTTGAAATCTGCAGCATGTCAAATGTTCAATTCCGCACCTTCTGTAGCCTGATTTTCTCCACAGACTTCAACATAACCTGAAAATCTGCGCCAAAGCCCACAATAAATAGTGGTTTTTGTGCGTTTTTTTAAATGTGGCATTGGTGTGGATTTTTGCATCCAAATCTGCAGCATATGCATGTAGGGTTATTGGGGCAGATTTCTGCAAATGAAGCCTCCTTTATGTTAAGAAATGAGGGGGATAAAAAGCAGAAAGTGTCTTAGCCGGAAGTGGTTTTCTTTCTCTTTACTTCTTAAGCCACAGGAAGCATGACTTTACATAACGAGGATCAAGTTGGTAAAGATCTGTTTATCTAGTAATGCTACCTGAATGAGGAGATTTGTACAGCTATTGTAGTACCCCAGTGGTTGCTAACGTGGAGCTAATTTGTGCTAGAAAAGTTATTTGGCCACTAGCAAAGTTATATTTGCTCTTGGATTGCTGTGCCTAGAAGCATCCAGCAGTAAAATGTAACAGCCGCCTGAATGTTCCCTTTTCTTTCTTCGGCTCTCACTCTGCCTGAGGCTGCAAAAATCCCAATGAGATTACTCAAATGGCCGATATAATGTGGAAACTCCCAGATAGAGCTACACCTATTGGTAGAGCAGGTCTTTACATGTGCCACCGGCAGACCTGGATGTGTGACATCCAGATACATTGCACAGCATGTAGTAACATGCACCCAAGCAAGGAGGAGATATGCTTATGTGTATAGTCCTACATACAAGGCTGAGAGGTAAGGTTGCAGGAGCGGGGGAAGACCTTGGCAGGCTGTAGATAGATGTAGGACAGAGGGGATTACATTACAGATCCAGATTATACTGCTGATAGCTTGAGACACGCAGACGTTCTCTTCTAAGCGGAATGCAAAGAAGTCTTGCTGCACCAGACAAACGCATTTCACGCACTACTTTCTACTGATGTCACTTTCTCAATATTTTTTTCCTTTCCGGTGCTAGATTCGTTTTTCTGTGGTTTGCAAGGAATATCTGCAGCTTTGCTGAATTAACGATGAGCCCTGAACAATCCAGCATTTTATGGATAGAGGATAAATGTTGTGGCCTCCCACGGCCTGATGGATTTACTATAATTTACACCAGAAACTGCCGTAAATAATGGTTCAAATCTATGCCGGCTCATAGCTGGTGTAGATTTGAAAGTCTGGTGCAACAGACTGCTTGGAAAAATGTGCCAAATTTATGAAGGGGCCTGGGCCTCTTGATAAATTTGGCAAATTCTGCGCCCACAGACTTTATATTAGAATTGGCATTTGTAACGCCAGTCTTAGTATATCTGCCCCAAAATTTGGTAATTGTAAAACTGTGCTGAGTCGGTGGATAAAATTATTATTCCACCTATTTGTTTTTTGTCACCCTCCCCTATAAAAACTTGTGAAATTCATCTCTCTTGTGATAAAATGCTTATTTGGAAATGATCATGAGCAGTTATGGTGCCTGCAGTACCACAGACAGTGCTCAGCAATGCCATTGTCCTTTCCCAGTGTAGAGAGGTAGGTGCGGTTTATGAAGGGGGCGTGCGCCACAAAACATTCACTGACATCTGCAAATGTTTCATCCTTTATATGCAAATGTATTGGGTTATTTAAAACCTGCAAAATGTCGACATTTCCGCAATTCTCCTTTGTTCTTTCTTTTAGTTCTGCATATGACAACGTCAACAAAGTACGAGTTGCCATCAAGAAAATCAGCCCCTTTGAGCATCAAACGTATTGCCAGAGAACATTGAGAGAGATTAAAATCTTGCTGCGCTTTAAACATGAGAATATTATTGGAATAAACGACATTATTCGAGCGCCAACCATTGAGCAGATGAAAGATGTGTATCCTTATTTCATCTACAGTGTTTTTTTTGTTTTTTTTTTCTTTGTAAATAGTTATGCAGGTCCTGTAGAGGTCCATTGTTGAAGGGATTATCTCGCATTAGAAGCAAGGGGCTGCTTTAAAGGGGTTTTCCATCAACATCCCTTAAATCATATATGGAGGAAGCTTTCATTTTTTAATGTGTATATTTTTTACCTACAGTACAGACCAAAAGTTTGGACACACCTTCTCATTCAAAGAGTTTTCTTTATTTTCATGACTATGAAGGCATCAAAACTATGAATTAACACATGTGGAATTATATACATAACAAACAAGTGTGAAACAACTGAAAATGTCATATTCTAGGTTCTTCAAAGTAGCCACCTTTTGCTTTGATTACTGCTTTGCACACTCTTGGCATTCTCTTGATGAGCTTCAAGAGGTAGTCCCCTGAAATGGTCTTCCAACAGTCTTGAAGGACTTCCCAGAGATGCTTAGCACTTGTTGGCCCTTTTGCCTTCACTCTGCGGTCCAGCTCACCCCAAACCATCTCGATTGGGTTCAGGTCCGGTGACTGTGGAGGCCAGGTCATCTGGCGCAGCACCCCATCACTCTCCTTCATGGTCAAATAGCCCTTACTTTCAAAGTTATCCCAATTTTTCGGCTGACTGACCTTCATTTCTTAAAGTAATGATGGCCACTCGTTTTTCTTTACTTAGCTGCTTTTTTCTTGCCATAATACAAATTCTAACAGTCTATTCAGTAGGACTATCAGCTGTGTATCCACCTGACTTCTCCTCAACGCAACTGATGGTCCCAACCCCATTTATAAGGCAAGAAATCCCACTTATTAAACCTGACAGGGCACACCTGTGAAGTGAAAACCATTTCAGGGGACTACCTCTTGAAGCTCATCAAGAGAATGCCAAGAGTG
Organism: Bufo bufo; assembly: GCF_905171765.1. Lineage (NCBI taxonomy): Eukaryota > Metazoa > Chordata > Amphibia > Anura > Bufonidae > Bufo > Bufo bufo. The sequence goes on along the minus strand of NC_053390.1, from coordinate 249,198,274 downwards.
TGCAAAGCAGTAATCAAAGCAAAAGGTGGCTACTTTGAAGAACCTAGAATGACATATTTTCAGTTGTTTCACACTTGTTTGTTATGTATATAATTCCACATGTGTTAATTCATAGTTTTGATGCCTTCAGTGTGAATCTACAATTTTCATAGTCATGAAAATAAAGAAAACTCTTTGAATGAGGTGTGTCCAAACTTTTGGTCTGTACTGTATATGACCCTGTCCATGCAGCTTTTTCTTTAGTGATGTTATGTCCATGGGCATGTCAAAACAGCAATAGGGGCAGGGGTAGAGGAGCGTCTATGTTAACTAGCTGGGTGGGAGGGACGGTGGTGGAGAAAGGAGAAGTGCATTATGGGTTTGGATACAGGATGGAATCAAACCAGAGGGATTTATATGGAAAAAATAGGTCGAGCATATGTGTTAAACCATAGTAGTCCCAGAAAACCCTTTTAATGCCACAATCCAATGATCCTTGATGAAAATGGTCTAACAGCAAAATACGGCATGTGACGGCTATAATGGTCACATGCTGGGTGAGTGTAAGCAAAGACCAGGAGCACTGGAGAGTCAGCGCTGGAAGGCAGTAGTCATAAGCTCTGTCTCTGAAATGTAGCGGGCCTGATTAATCAAAGTATATTAAAAGGATATTTCCATATCATAAAGTCATAGCATATTGCTAGGATATGCTATCGCTCTGTGGTTATTGGGGTCTGACCTCTGGAATCCCCAGCAATCTTGAGGGCTGCAATTTGGACACAGTGCCACTTCTAGCCACCCACTGTATCGGGGAACTTCAGCAATGCTCTATTTAACTGAATAGGGCCTGCTGCAGTTCAACTCACAGCCAGACCTCTGGAGTACAGTGAAGGGGCTTCAGCACTAAATTACACAACATTTTAGTGTTTATTTTAAAACTTTTATATTTGACGTGCTAATGTGCATTGTGTTCTGAAAAGGTTATCCAGTTCTTTTCATGTACTGGCGCCGTTTACCTTACATAAATATCTTCAGGTACATTGTTCAGGATCTTATGGAAACTGATTTGTACAAACTTCTGAAGACCCAGCACCTTAGCAACGACCACATTTGTTATTTTCTGTACCAAATTCTGAGAGGCTTGAAGTACATTCACTCAGCCAATGTTTTACATCGTGATCTTAAACCATCAAACTTGCTTCTTAACACTACCTGTGATCTCAAGGTATGTTGTATTTTATAGTTATATCGTACAGTGTTAGTATTGTCTAGTAAGTCTTTTTAATAGCTTTTGCTTAGTTTTAATAGATTTGACCACTTAATATTTATTTTCAAAGATGTGCTGAAAACAAGATTATGGGCCACTTACTAATATAACGTGTTTTATTTTTTTTACCAGTTCATTACCAATGTCTAGTAGGGATGAGCGAATCGACTTCAGATGAAAGCAAGTGGTACCTTGCAACAGAACCAGAGTTCGGGAAATGTTTTTTTTTCAGTAGAAATCAATTTATGAAGTTATTACGCAAAGTCTCATAACTTCGGTTCATCGGAGCCAATACATTCTAAGGCTACTTTCACACTCGCGTTTTGGCTTTCCGTTTGTGAGATCCGTTCAGGGCTCTCACAAGCGGTCCAAAACGGATCAGTTTTTCCCTAATGCATTCTGAATGGAAAAGGATCCACTCAGAATGCATCCGTTTGCCTCTGTTCCGTCTCCATTCCACTTTGCAGCATTTTGGTGTCCGTCTGACGAAACTGAGCCAAACTGATCCATCCTGACACACAATGTAAGTCAATGGGGAAGTTTTCACTGGCACAATAGAAAACTGATCCGTCCTCCATTGACTTTCAACGGTGTTCAAGACGGATCCGTCTTGGCTATGTTAAAGATAATACAAACGAATCCGTTCTGAACGGATGCAGACGTTTGTATTATCTGAACAGATCCGTCTGTGCAGATCCATGACTGATCCGCAACAAACGAGAGTGTGAAAGTAGCCTAATACTGTACGGATCGCTTGCTCCGTACAATATTTAAACTAAGTTTTATGTGAATCGACTTTGGATGTTTCACCCGAAGTCGATTCGCTCATCCCTAATCTCTAGGTCTGAGGAGCTCTGTTCCTTGTTTGTATAGTCTTTACTGTTGTAAGGGGCTCTGGTCCTAAACATGGCTGCTAATGGAGGGACATGTGACAAGACCTGTCCATCAGTAGCTTCCTTGAATGACACTGTGCACAGAACTGCTGTGCAAGTGGCACATTATATTGCTTTGAGCGCTTAACTGAAAGTAATTCTAAACTTGCCAACCCCTTCCAGCTTAATGAGCATGCTCGCCATTTTCGTATCTGCCATAGTTCTATGGATCAGGCATGTTCAGACATCACTCTGTACAACGCAGTTCAGTTAGAGGGTGCAGCTCCCCCATTCTAGTTATCGGAGGCGTCCTTAGCAGTTTGACATTTCCTTATCTACTTTATGGATGTCTCTTGGTTTTTTTTGTGTGCAGTCTCTATAGGGGATAGTACAGTGTATATTAACATGGTTCATTGCTTTAATGGCCAGGATCAAACATTTTGTCTCTGCAGATTTTACAGCTGTTTTAATTATAAAAATTGTATACATCTCAGCAAAAACGATATTTTATCCGATAATGTATGAATGTTAATGTAGAAAAATGTTTGAGAATTTCCTTATTCATCAAATTGATTTTAATACATTTTGATTCAGTAATTTATAGCTGTTTATTTTTATTTTTTTAAACAGATCTGTGATTTTGGATTGGCACGTGTTGCAGACCCAGATCATGACCACACTGGTTTTCTGACAGAATATGTGGCCACTCGTTGGTACCGAGCTCCAGAAATCATGTTAAATTCCAAGGTAGTCCATCTACATTTTACATCCATTTGACTAGCTAGGCTGAGTTCACACTTCAGTTATATGATCAGTTATTTCCGTCAGTTATTGTGAGCCCAAACCAGGTGCGTGTCAAACACAGAAGAGGAGCAGATCTTTCCATTATACCTTATCTCTGAGTAGGCTTCACTCCTGATTTTGGCTCAAAATAACTGAGCAAATAACTGAAATGTGAATTTAGCCTTGCTTGAGTAAATGACTGGTGAGGAGTCATTGAATGATAACCTATAGGCTGCACCTTTGTTTCATCTCTAGTTGAAACTCCCGGCTTTGTAGCCTCCTAAATAGTCAAGTCCTAAAGTCACAAATATAGCGTGAATTCCATGTGTTTTTAAGTTTAAGCTGAATTTTAATGTAAATTATTTATACTGACAACATGTGACTATGATATCCGGCTATTAACATTCAAGGTGACATAGTGATGTTCTGGAACCTAAATATATTATTTTTTATTTTAGGGCTATACCAAGTCAATTGATATCTGGTCTGTTGGCTGCATTCTCGCAGAAATGCTTTCAAATCGGCCCATATTTCCTGGAAAGCATTACCTTGATCAACTCAATCATATCCTTGGTAAGGGCAGATGGAACAGCGAGGCCAGAAGATTATACCGAAGGTTTTGGAGTGCAACCTTTTATGTAAACATCTCTGTTTTTGCAGGAATTCTTGGATCACCTTCTCAAGAGGATCTGAACTGTATAATCAATTTGAAAGCTAGAAACTACCTGCTTTCACTTCCACACAAAAATAAGGTGCCCTGGAATAGACTTTTCCCAAATGCAGACCCTAAAGGTATATTTAATGTCTGTATGAGAATGTTAGTTTAGTTTTTTTGTTATAAAAAACAACTTTTATGTTTTTATGATGTTAACCGCTTCCAGACCTCCACTGTGCATGTACGGCAGAAGTCCAGGCTTTAAAGATGGAGCCCGCTCAGAAGTTGAGTGGGCGCCATAGCCACTGGTGCCTGCCATTTTTCACAGGAGACACTGTAAGGCCTCTTTCACACTACCGTATGGCTATTTCAGTGTTTTGCGGTCCGTTTTTCACGGATCCGTTTTTTGTTTTTTTTTTGTTTCTGTTGTGTTTCCGTTCCGTTTTTCCGTTCGGCATATACAGTATACAGTAATTACATAGAAAAAATTGGGCTGGGCATAACATTTTCAATAGATGGTTCAGAAAAAAACTAAACTGATACGGAAGACATACCGATGCATTTCCGTATGTGTTCCGTTTTTTTTGCGGACCCATTGACTTGAATGGAGCCACGGAACGTGATTTGCGGGCAATAATAGGACATGTTCTATCTTTCAACGGAATGGAAAAACAGAAACTGAATGCATACGAAGTACATTCCGTTTATTTGCGGACCCATTGAAATGAATGGTACTGTATACGGAACACAAAAAACGGCCCGCAAAACGGAAAAAAAAAACGGTAGTGTGAAAGAGGCCTAAGTCTGTGCTCATGATCCAAAGTAACTACCCACGGCATCTAAGCAGTCTTTCCCAAAGGCTAAGTTCACACGAACGTGTGTGATCTGTGGCCGTATTGCGGGCCGCAATACACGGCCACAGTTCCGTGTGAATTCCGCATCACTGATGCGGACCCATTCACTTCAATGGGTCCGCAAATCCGGAATCGCGGAACGGCCGCACGGGACCCCTCGGAAGCACTACGGAGTGCCTCCGTGGGGTTACGTCCCGTACTTCCGTTTCGCTAAAAGATAGGACTTGTTCTATCTTTTAGCGGAAATGCCGGATCGCGGACCCATTAAAGTGAATGGGTCCGCGATCCGATGCGGCTGACCTACGGCCGGCGATCGTGCATTGCGGCCCGCTATTTGCGGGCTGCAGCACAGGCACGGGTCACACACGTTCGTGTGAACTCGGCCTAAGAGTGCAGTGCTCCCAGGGCCCAAACTGCTCTCCCACACTGAGGTCAAGGGAGCCATTTGCTTTCTGTGGCACCCTCAGGCACTAGCTCCGTAGATGGCTATAATTAATTGCCTCCAATAAGGCTCTTTCAAGATGGTGGCAGGTAACGCAAGACTATAGTAGTCTCGTGCATGCTCTGTTACTGTAGTAGGGACGTATATATTAATGTATTACATTACAAACTAAACCCGGGATCGTTGATTGTAGCGCACCTCCACAAACCCAGGTTTGAATTTGTCCCAACTACAGTAATGGTGCATGCGCGAAAGCACTGTAGCCTTGCGTTACCTGCCACCATCTTGAAAGAGCCTCAGCAGAGGCAATACATTATAGCCATGTACGGAACAAGGGATTCTTTAGGAATGAGTCCACAGCAGACCGAACCCGTTCTCTCATCACTAGAACATGATATATTTCCTGCTGGATTTTCTGACCTGACAGAAGCTATGCTTTAAGTATGATGGAGGGGCATGTTAAATTAAGCTTGATCCACTTCCTGGCCCATCTCATACCCAATCTATTAGGTGGCAATTACAAGTCACAAGTGGGTTTCTGGAAATCTCTAGCTGGATTTAGCATTAAAGACATCTTTTTTTTGTAAATTTCCCTATTTGTCAATCAGTTTTCAGGACTCTACCTGGAAGTGAACAGCTATATATATATTTTTATTTTTTTGCCTTCTACCAATTTAAGTCTGCGACTTGAGCCCTTCAGGGAAGTTTTAAATTGAAAGAACTCTGACAAAAGTTTGCAAAGGTTTTTCAGAAGGGGTTACCTGGGTTGGGTTGATCTCTACTTTACATGTTCTTCTATTGGAAGCCATTACGACTAAAATATACCACTTTTTCTTGCTTCGTGGGAACAAGAACAGGACATTCAAATTTCGGCCTGTGGCTGAGTCTGTTTTACGCCATTCTTATGGCTACTCCAGTTGTGTGAGATTACAAGAGAACTATTACAAACTTCTTTCTCGTGGTCTAAAACCCCTGATGCACTTCCTCTTATGGGACTAATGGACATTAATGTTTGCTGGAGATGTCAAGGTGGGGGTTGGCTCCCTCTTGCACATCCAGTGGACTTGCCCCTCAATTTGATATTTTTGGAAAGAAATAGAGCGTGGGAACAATAAAGTGTGCAAGTTTGGGATTGTCCTGTCACCAGAATTGATATGCCTGGGAATCGACTATCAGGGATTCATTAGATCGCACAGATTGTTGATTATACATATGTTATCGGCGGCGAAAGCCCCCATATTAGGCTACTTTCACACCTGCGTTCAGGTGTCCGCTCGTGAGCTCCGTTTGAAGGGGCTCACAAGCGGCACCGAACGCAGCCGTCCGGCCCTAATGCATTCTCAGTGGAGGCGGATCCGCTGAGAATGCATCAGTCTGCCAGCGTTCAGCCTCCGCGCCGCTCAGTGAGCGGACACCTGAACGCTGCTTGCAGCGTTCGGGTGTCCGCCTGGCCGTGCGGAGGCGAGCGGATCCGTCCAGACTTTCAATGTAAGTCAATGGGGACGGATCCGTTTGAAGATGACACTATATGGCTCAATCTTCAAACGGATCCGCCCCCATTGACTTTCAATGTAAAGTCTGGACGGATCCGCTCAGGCTACTTTCACACTTAGAAAAATTTCTAAGTTATAATGCAGACGGATCCGTTCTGAACGGATGCAAACGTCTGCATTATAGGAGCGGATCCGTCTGATGAAACATCAGACGGACCCGCTCTGAACGCTAGTGTGAAAGTAGCCTTACTCGGTAACGGCATTGTTCTTGAATCAAGCCTCCTTCTAGGCGCTTAGCGACTCAACCTAGAGAAACTGGTGGGAGTACCAGCCACAGACGCTCTAGTATGGAATCTCTTATGCCCACAGCAGTCTTTCCCCCTTTCTCTCCCCTCCCTCCTTCCCTATAATAATATTATTATTATTATTATTATTATTATTATTATTATTATAATTATAATAATTATTATTATTTAATTATTTTATTATTATTATTTAGTTATTTTATTTTATGTTTCTTTACTGTGATATAGTTGAACGTTTGTGATGCTGCAGTTGTTAGTTTTTACCTTTTTACGGTTTTGGAAAATGTTTAATAAAAATTTTATTAAAACTCCAAAATCAATATAAAACTACAGATTGCTATGCAAAAAATTAAGACCCTACACAGCTCCATAGACGTAACTATTTAAAAAAAATTATGGCAGTCAGAATATGGTGATGCAAAAAAAATAAAAAAAATATAAAATTTTTTCTTTGAAAGCTTAAGTATTAAAACACAAGAAAAACTGTAAATGTGGTATCTCTGTAATCGTACTGATCCAGAGAATGAAGGTAACACCATAAAAATGAAAGCCATAAAAGTATGGCGGAATTTAGTTTCGTTTTTTTTTTCAATTCCAACCCGTTTGGAATTGTTTTCCAGCTTCCCACTTTGTAAGGCTACTTTCACACTAGCGTCGGGGCTCCGCTTGTGAGCTCCGTTTGAAGGGTCTCACAAGCGGCCCCTAACGCATCCGTCCAGCTACCAATGCATTCTGAGTGGACGCGGATTCGCTCAGAATGCATCAGTCTGTCAGCGTTCAGCCTCCGCTCAGCAGGCGGACACCTGAACGCTGCTTGCAGCGTTCGGGTGTCTGCCTGGCCGTGCGGAGGCAAACGGATCCGTCCAGACTTACAATGTAAGTCAATGGGGACGGATCCGTTTGAAGTTGACACCGTATGGCTTAATTTTCAAACGGATCCGTCCCCCATTGACTTTCAATGTAAATTCTGGACGGATCCGTCTGAACAACTTTCAGACTTAGAATTTTTTCTAAACTATAATGCAGACGGATCCGTTCTGAACGGATCCAAACGTCTGCATTATAGGAGAGGATCCGTCTGTGCAGACACCAGACGGATCCTCTCTGAACGCTTTTCTGAAAGTAGCCTTATAGTGCCATTACAAAGTACAGCTTGTCCCTCAAAAAACAAGCCCTAATACAGCTAAGTGAATAGAAAAATAAAAAGGTTACGGCTCGAGGTTAGATAGTAAAAGAACAAAAAATAAAATAAATAAATTGCAGGGTCCTGAAGGGGTAAAGGTGGATTCAACCAAAGCATTTTTTTTGTAAATGAAAACAGTTTTTTGTAGCATTTTTCGTGCAGGGTGTTTTGCCAAAGCCACAGAAGGATTCAAACGAAATGAGAGCTATAAAGGAAGTACTTATACTTTTCCTCCTTTCTGGTTCCACTTCTGGCTTTGGCTCATACTGCTGGTCTAGATCATATGGCTTCCTGCTCTGTATTATGTCTGTAGTGGCATCTTTAAAGGGGTTTAAAGCAAATGGCATTAATCATGTAGAGGACGTTAATACAAGGCACTTACCAATGTATTGTGATTATCCATATACTGCTTCTTTTGCTGGTCACTAAGGGGTTGAGAATTTTGTGAGACGTTTACCCACGAGGTACAGCAGAGCACTGTCTGAAAGGGATATGTCCTAAGATGCCTAAAATTACTTTATAATTGTTTTAGCTCTTGATTTGTTGGACAAAATGTTGACCTTCAACCCTCACAAACGAATTGAAGTAGAGGCAGCTCTGGCCCATCCTTATTTGGAGCAGTATTATGACCCAAGTGATGAGGTAAGATTTCTTCTTCATTATGAAACCTTTTGCTGTAAAGAATCCCAAATGCATTTGTACGTTTCATTGTAAAATGTTGACATCAGTTTACGGAGTATAATTTATCAGAGATATTGCTTGCTGTTCCAGCATTTGTCCGACTAGTAAAATTACTCAGACTTGCCATCCACATTAATTTTCTACTTTTTTTTGTAAAGAAGAAAGTGAATGTAGACACAGTATATTGCCTCACATTAATTGGTGTTTGATTATGTCTTTATTGCTCGTCTTGCTTTTAGGGATGTCTTTCAGGTCCTTTTACATGGGCAGATTTCCTACAACAATCAACCATACAGCTTATTGATTGCACTAACTTTAAGCTCCATTCACATGGAGCATTCATTGTGCATGCAAAGTATATGGGTGCAAACTATTACGACTGTTCGTACCCGTTTTAGTTTGCATTTGTTGGCAGTACATCAGCTATTTACATGGGAAGATGTGCTGCTGACCCGCATTAGTTTCATGCCTGCATAAAAGTGCAATCAGCAGACAAGAAGCACTTGTTTTTTTGGCTGATCAGTGGGATGATTGGCCTGTGTAAAAGGGCCTTAAGGGATAGGCCACCAATGTCTGATAGGTGTGGGCCCAACCTCTGGGATGGGTGGCCACCCTCTCTACATTTCTCTGAAAATAGCTAAGCAGCGTGCGCGCTCTCTCATACTATTTGGGACCTTTCTTCTAGAAATAGGTGTAGGTCCCACCTCTGTCATTTGTGGCATATCCTAACGATATGTCACCAATTTTCGAGTTGAGTCAACCCCTTTTAAGGATTAATGGTCTGCCTTTACACCATATCACTTTAGAGTTTCTGAGCTAGTCAGCTGGGACATTGATAATACTATATTGTGAGGAGGTGGTTCTGTATCACAACCAGATTCTTAAGCATCAAGGTTTTTATTTGTGAAACTCTGAGATGCCTGCATCTTATCAGCCACTAATGCTCTTTTTCAATTTTCTTAATGGGATTTTAATTTATTCTTAAACTTTGGCTTCCCTTTGAATTGGTTATTAGTTTGTTTGACTTGAAGGATTCATTCTTCTAGCATGAAACAGATTTCAGAGCTAGCAACGAACTTTCAAGGCCTTCTTACCATGAAAATGAAGGCATGGGAGGCTAACGTAATGACCCCATTTCTGCTATGTTCCCTCCCCACCAGGCTTTTATTGTTATGACATATTCCCTGGGTCAGTGGGTTATATTTGGGTTGCTCCAGATGAGGTTTTGGTGTAACTACTGGACTAGCTGGGCACATACTACTTCCCACACAAATTTAGAAAAATATGCTGATCCTAAGAACTCTTTCAAATGATTTGATTATCTTAGGCTTCTTCACCATTCTTGGTTTTGTATAGGGACATCCTTATGTCTTGACACCTTATAGACAACAGAAAACATCATATACATTCAGCTAATTGAAGAAGATTCTTTTTAGATCATATTTTTATGTTAAATATGTTTTAGAATTTTGTTTTTTTTGTTTTCATTTTCCATGTAAAAAAAAAAAAAAATGACTAAGTGTGCAGTTTTCTCACTGGCCACAAGGCCTAATATGTTTAAACGTCCTGTTCTGTACAGCTAACTTTTCAGTAGCCATCGCATTATCACAGGCAGAGCTAGAATAACAGATAACACATTTGTATAATCACAATATATATCACAGCTTATATACCCACTCCAGACCTCTGCACAGGTCACAGAACATGTGGAAATGTAAAAAAAATTAACAAAAATTCAAAAAAACAAACACTTTTTATCTCCTGTGCTTAGCCTGTCGCAGAAGCACCCTTTAAGTTTGAGATGGAGTTAGATGATTTGCCCAAGGAGACACTGAAGGAGTTAATTTTTGAAGAAACTGCTAGATTCCAGCCTGGGTACTGACTGTAATATGACCACAGGTAAGCAGCTATTAGTTTGTTTGAGCATGGTTATTGTAGGCTGTAATGTAAAAGATGTCTGTATGTTAGATGGAGTAAAGAATCCTTAGGTGCTATGCCTGTAGTAACCGTAGATTCCAGAATTTCCATGTCTCCCCTATGACCAGTCACAAATTGATTCGGTTTCTATATAGTTATTTAACTCTATTAAGACTGCCACCTTTTGGTTAAAGAAAAATTTCAGTGCATTTTTTTACCAAAATCTGCATGTTGCTTGCAATTCCAAAATTTGCCAACCTCACCTCCCCCCAAATTTTTTTATTTTTTATAAAAAGGCATTTAAAAAGTAGTTTGTACCCCCAAAATGGCACCAGTGATGGCTCATGTTGCAAACAGAGTAACTAAACTTTTGTATACATTTTTGTGAACCTGTCCCTAATGCCCTAATAATACTTTTTGTAATATAGTCTATTAAGGTTTTTTGTATTTGTATTACACTTGTCCCTCCCTAAAGCGCACGTTTCGCTGTGCTCTTTAAATCTACTTCTCTGCGGAGGTTTACTAAATGCTGGCATAGCACATGGGTACCCTGTAACCATGTGCTATGCCAGGATTAGCTGAGCGGTCTCCTGCTTCGCTAAGTTAAGAGCTGACATACAGGACTCGTAGCTTTGCGGTGCAGGCACAGGCAGGAGCCACTCCACTCAGCTAATCCTGCCTGCCGCTCAGCACCCTCCAGCTTCCCTGTCCTCCTCCACCCAGGCTGAAGTCAGAGCTACTAGTACAGTACTAGAAGCCCTCACTTCAACCTTCTCTAATTCAGACTAGAGCTAAGTACGTGGACTTGTTGGGGTTGTCCAGCCTCTCCTGCCCAATCAGGCATCTGATGCGGAGAGACATCATTGTATGGCAAGCAAGTATCCTTGCCAAGTCTCAAGGAGGCAGAGCACAGTTCTCTTGTGTACAGTGTGCAGTACCCTGTGTATAGACCATGGAAAGAAATGGCCCTCCTGTTGCTTGCCTTTAAAATGGTAGTGGGTAGCATTTATATTAATCATTTACCATTCGGGTGAATCATCCTGCTCTGCTTTGTGAATATAGTGTTTATTTTTTATATTTATTTTTTCAACCAACTGTTGAGTCTTGTTCTTTGGCACCAATAGAAACAAAATATGCACAAATGTGAAATTCAGTGACAGTGTGATCCATGTGTGGGTAGAGTCCTCATCGTATTTGGCAGTAGCATTTTGTCCCATATTTTTTCCTACCTTTCGGAGCATAAACATGGTTTTTATATAAAGCATACACTTATGTTTTTTTTGTGTAAATCTCACATTGGAGAGCTAAAGTTTTGACAAGTGTGCATGTGACTTTTGCTAGTTACATTCTACTATTTTTGATTACTAGCTCCTTGAATGGGTTGTCCAACCTTTTACAAGAGATGGCCTATCCTTGTGGCAGGCCATCCCTATCTGATCCACGTGTGGCGGACACCCCCGACTTTTGCCATTTAGCTGTCCTGCATTGGAACTACCACAGCTCTATTGTGCAGTGGATGGACCTGGTTACTGCAGCACTGCTCCTATTCACTTCAGTGGGAGCAGCACTGCATTCACCAGCAATGTCCACTGCCAGTGTCGGACTGGGATGCCTAGGGCCCACCAGTAAAATTTATTTTGGGGGCCCACCGTACAAATACATTCAAATATAATAAATAATCTAGCAAGTTTTTTTATATGAACATAGGCTGGTTGAGGTGCTGTGCATTGAATATATGTATGTAGTGCAGTAAGTCTGTGTTATGTGCACTTGTGCAGGGGGTGAGAGACTAAGGGCCCACCTTGCTCAGGGGCCCACCGGGGGATTCCCCTGTGGGCCAGTCCGAGCCTGTCCACTGCACAACATTTAAAGCTGTGGTAGTTCCAATGCCAGAGCTACTGCAGAAAAGCTGATAAGTGGGGGTGTGGTGTTTTTATCTTTATACTCCTACAAACCAGCAGTAAAAATGCATTGGGAGGACTCTTCTGAGTCCTCTCCATTATGTGCATGAGCAGAGGAGTCCTCTCAATGCATGTTTCTTCTGGTTTTTAGGTGCACAGCATCAGAATGCGAGTGAGTATGAAGATAAAAATTACATAATTGGACTAATCATTGACACTATACTATGATTCAGAGGGTGTTTTGGAGCTGATGGATTCCCTTTAAGGCCTCCTATCTACATTAGGCTGAATGCACACAGACGTGGAACACGGACGTGAGCGGTCCGTGGTATCCCGGCCTGGCATCCTGCTGACACCGTGTGCTTCATGCTGCCGCTGCACTACAGTAATACACTGGTATGATCTATAAGAGTGTATTACTGTAGTGCGGCGGCGGCATGAAGCGCACAGCGTCATAGCAACCAATGACGCAGTGCACTCCTGCTGTCAGCAGGATGCCAGGCCGGGATACCATGGACCGCTCACGTCCGTGTTCTACGGCAGTGTGCATTCGGCCTTAAGCTATTGGCAGATTTAGTTTCTTTTGGTGAGACCTGCCGTCAATCTAATGTGTATTTGGGAGCTCCTGATTCTGCCCCAACAGATGATGTTGGGGAGAAAAGGATTGGATGCTTTGAATGTTTAACACCCAATTCTTTTGTTCTCCAGGGAGATGAGCCGCTTTCAGGTGTATGGCTTAGTTTAGGATACTGGAAAGTTATAGAAGTATCATGCGTCTCAGACACTATGACATAACTGTTTTCTAATAAACTTGTTTAATCTTGGTGCTTTTTTTTTTTTTATATAAAGGGAAAGGCTGTGAAGGACTTCGCACTCCGACATCTGTGTTCTTGACAGTTCTTCCTCCTTGGCCGTGTCCTGTGACCCATCTCAGCTTGTCCAGTCTAACTCCTTTGAGCCATTAAGGAGGGCGGTTTCTGGTAGTTGTGGCTTTTCTGCTTATGATGAATTCTTTCAGTCTGGAGAAGTATTCTTGACACTCCTTTTGTAAAGCCCAGTTGCAGTACGGTGCCGCAGCAAATTTGCTGAAACCTTAACTCACTGCTTGTATATTATAATTTCTTTTTTTTTTTTTTTTACATTAATTTCTTTTCCTCCTGTTAAGTGGACAAATTTGTGTACTTTATTTTCATGGGCTTTACATATTGTGTCTAATCCCACGTTACTGATGACTGTGGTAACTGGCATTATTTTTGTCATATTTTTGTCTTTTTTTTTTTTTTCCCCCCTTGTAAAAATTATTACTCTGGGCACTTTAGGTGTTTTGAAAGTCCCATTTACTTACACATATCATTTTAAACAGTTTGCAAAACCTTTAAAAACCCATTGGAAGTTACTGTAGCTTCCAGTTTTCTCTAGCACTTTGAACTGAATTAACAATTTTAACCGTTTATGTGCTTGAGGGACCTTTAAAATTGAATACATTTACACACACACACAGCTTACTTTGTATATCACATTCAACTTCTAACAATGAAAAGCTGCTCATATATATATATATATATATATATATATAATGCCTGAATATAAATATCTAAATTGGTGATTATGTGCTATGCACTGGCTTATCATGTATGATTGATTGCGTTTTGAGGAAGATGAATTTACACAGTGGAGACGTAGTCCCCACCTGAAACACTCGAAATATTACCTTTCCGTTTCGAGACTTGACGCAAAGCTTGGTATTTTTCCAATGAAGCAGCATGCTAATGCTCTTTTGAATGGTGCCGTGCTCATTGACTGTTGAGGCACTTGCATTAGTCCTCCCTCCTTTATACGAATACACACCACTTGAGCAGTAGACTGCATCATGATGTGCTGATGGGTGTATGCGATCGCTGATGGCAATTTCAATTCTGCAGGCTTACAGCTAGATTACCGCACCAAGTCCTGGCGGTTTAAGCCACTTTCTTTCCCAGCCTCCCAATGAGCAGCAAATCAAGCAAGCACTAAACTCTTTTACACTGTAACCATTACTTCCTCTCTTTTCTGGTATTTGTTCCTGGAGTTGTATTCCGTGGAGTTGACTAGATGTTATGTCGCTGTGCAGTGCCTCCTCCTCTCCTCACTGCTCTGTGGTGAACGACTTGCCTTGTTTAAAATGACCGTGCCCTCGCATGACTGTTAAGCTTTTCTGTGCAGAGATTGTCTAAGTGCCACATGCATATGACTGGTTGAAACAAAATCTCTTACCTCTGAATCATGTACATGAATTGTTATCCTGTGACCTTCATAAAAATCAAATGGCTCTTTTAACCTTTTTTTTTTTTTTTTTCCCTCTCTCTCGAGCAAAAATTCTAGTGACTTGTCTGAACTGCCTAGGAAATGAGCAAAAATTGCACTTGTATTTGAAAATAAATTGGGAAAAGACTCTTCATTTTATATATTTCTTTAATTTAAAAATTTTTTTTTTTTTGCTTAGTTGGTTAATTTCTGTGATGTGGGTTTTGTAAAGATTTTACGTTAACTTGGTGAATGGGTTTACCTGCATATCTCTCATACTACTTGTTAGATAAGATGCTATGTTTTATTAAAACGTTGTGCACAATATGTCTATGTATACATTTCTAAGGTAGTCTGCTGTATTTTGAAGGTGGTTAAAAGTTATGCTTGACATGTAGTTGCTTTACCGTACATGAAAAAAAGGGATGGCTTTGCTGTAATGTTGGACAAGCAGAACTAGTCGCTCCTCATTCTTTTAGTATTTGAGGGAACCATTAGCCATACTTCACTGCAGGTATTAACCAGGAATTCCTTTTTTATATTTTATTTAACTAGTTTGCGGCTGTCAATGTTCCTGAATCATGGCTACTATTTATAAGAATGCTTTATAAAACTGTGCTTTATAAAACTGTACTGGTTATCAGTTCGAGATCCAGAGTCTTTAAACATTTCTTCCGCATAACCCCACCTCCCGAGTAACCCCCGATTATGACGAGAAATGCTTTAAGAATCCTATTTTTAAAAAAAGTTAATTTTTGCATAAAGCGCATTAAACAGGGAAAGAAATGTACTATGCACTAGCAACTTTTCCCTTTTTATGAGTGTAATGCATGAGTCATTTAGTCATGCATATTGCATCAGGGAAAGTAGAAGCCATATTTAAATCTTAAAAGGCATGTCGAAAAATTTCTTAAGTATATGAAAAAAAATCCTTAAATTACATGTGAATTAATCATGCTGTTGATATCGCCTTTAATTGTTTAAAAGTCTTCAGTTTGTTTCCTAAATTCACAAGAACGTTCTTTCAACGTTTCTTTAAATTAGTTTTGGCAAACATATTCCATTCCAGTTTTTATTATTGCATAATTCATATGAATGGCCAAAAAATGCTTGCTGCTTCCCCTTTAGAGGTTTCTCACTACAAATGCACTTCACCCACTGCCTTCAGATCTGCTCTTGTTCCCATAAACATCCTGCAATAACCACACCAGTGTAAGTTTTCTTTTTTCCTGTACTCGCACCCTAGCTTTTCTCCCCCCCCCTCTTCCCCCCCTTTCTTGCACAAAGGGCATTTGCTAAAAAATGTTTAACTAAAATGCAACCGATCTTTAAAACAGATTTATTTTTTCCCCCTCCTCCCCTCTCTCATTGCCTTTTGTGTTGTCCATACACGAACACTCTTAACAGATTACTAAAAGAGCTTTGTACTTGCTTTGTACTGTTGGTGCCTTTTTAGTCTTGTATTCAAAATGTGTGTAGCTGATTAAAGTAGGTTGTAAAGTTAGAGGATTCACTGCTCAGATCATGAATCCTTTTGGTTTGGATAAAAGCATTTGAAAAGTTAATCTGGTCTGTGAGCAGTGAATAAAATAAGAATGAAATATTTTATAACAAATTCCTGTATGTTCCTTTAAAATGTAATGTAACAGCTGAACATGTATTTTATTGTGAAAGGTATGTAACCTGGTTAATCAATTAAGAAACAAATTGTGAAAGGTTTATAATTTTTTTTTTTTGTTAATTCTATTGATGTATTTAACTTTTTTTTTTTTTTTTTTCTCAATTTGGATGGATGTTCTATATTTCTGGCTTAAAAATTGTGTAAAAAAGATTAAAAAAAAAAAAAAAAGATAAAAAGAAAATATCTTGTAAGACTCCACAAATGCAGATAAAATCATTAAAATTGTACTCCTGTATTACCAAACAGTTCTACTATCTTCTACCTTTTTGTATTCTTATGTAATAACTTTACTGCTTCTTTCGTGGTCTACAACAGTCCCTATCCCTTTGTATGTTGAGCTACATTTAACTTTGAGTAGTGGTCCAGAACCACATTGACTAATATATATAATAAAGCTTGAAATGGGAAAGAGCTGCAGATGTTATACTGTAAGGTTTGACTAGTGTTATGCCATGCAACTGATGAAATGTTTAATCATTAGGAGGTGTCTGCTGTATTATGGTGCATATGGTAATAACTGAGGGCTCATATGGCATACCACTGGTTAGGCACCACTAGTATACAGTATGACTGACCAGGGCTGCTGGAAAGGAAATGGGTCATCAGAAAATTATTTTTTAGGCCCCTGGCCCGGACAAATTTATTGGGGAATTTTATCGTATCTTATTACATGATATAGCCGCAATACTCTCTCAAATTTATACGGGTTACATGCAGGGTACACAAATACCTACCCAGACTAATACGGCATATATTAAAGTATTACTGAAACCTGATAAAGACCCAACCTCTGTAGCATCATATTGTCCGATTTCACTAATCAATATAGATCTCAAAATAAAATAACATCTAAAATACTTGCGTATAGACTGGCATGCATTCTGCCGAGGCTGATATCTCTGCACAAGTGGGTTTCGTCCAGGGGAGGGCAGCAGTCACTAACATTCGGAAGGTCCTAGCAATCCTTGACAAAGTCAAGATGAGGCCTATGTTGCATCCATCCCCGGCTATCATTACGATCAATGCTAAAAAGGCTTTCGACAACTTAGACTGGGGTTGGATGGAAAGTGTTTGACGCAATGGGATTTACAGGCCCATTCCGGCAATACCTTAAAGCTCCTGGTTTCATATCTAGCCCCATACACATGAACAAAGGCACCAGGCAGGGGTGCCCGCTCTCCCCGCAAATTGGAAAAAGACAATAGAATTGAGGGTATCAAAATGGGCAACTTTGAGCTCAACCCTGCACTATTCGCGGATGACCTACTGGTGTTTTTTGAACACCCACACAGAGATGTGAAACATTTCAGCGCTTAACAGAATTTGGCAACCTGTCAAGGTTCAAAATAAACTCAAACAAATCTGAGCTCTTGTATCTGGGTTGTGGGGCTCAATCACAAACCAAGCAACCCTTGGGGGTATCACTTCAGATTTCCCCCAGATCTATAAAATACTTAGGTATTCACATAGGAAAGAAACCTGAATTTGTGTATATGTTAAATTACGCTCCATTGGTTAAAAAAAATTCTAATAGATATAGAAAGATGGATGAAATATCCAATATCCATAGGGGGAAGAAGTAAATTATTAAAAACTATGTGCATATCAAACCTCCTATATCCCATGCAAACCATTCCTGTCCTCCTCATTCTGATGTTCACACCTTGGAAACCGCATTCAGGTCTTTTCTGTGGGCTGGGAAAAAGCCTAGAATATCGCTGCCCAAGTTGCAATTACCCAAAAATATGGTAGGTTTAACATTTCCGGACATAAGAAGTTACAACCTGGCCAGCATTATGAGGCATTGCACAGACTGGATATTTGGCACCAACTTCTATACAAATATCAAACTGGAGACACAACTGGTACACCCATGGAAGTTGGGCGCACTATTACACACCAAATTTGGAGCAATTCCTCTTTTACTAAGACATAGTCTGATGGTTAGGGACACTGTGTCTGCCTAGAAGGCGACACACAAGATATTCGACCTGCCTTTCACACTCTCAAAACATATGGTTATATAGGGCCCCCTGGAATTTTCACCTGGTCTGGAATCTAAGCATTTTAGGCAGTGGAGAAACATAGGTATAAAATGTGTGAAGGACAGAATGCGCAAGATAGACGATATTACTCTTTCACAGAGTTCAGGAAAAAATACCAGTTGGGATCCGCCCAACACCTATTGGCATATCTCCAGATAAAGGGGTTCCTCAAATGTAGAGTGTTGAATCTTACCAAAGAATTCAGCTAAAATGGTTATGATGATCTGATATTTCAGGAAGAAATCGCATCAGAACTTTATCAGGGAATCGGAGACAAAAAAAAGTTGCATAAAAACTGTTCTCTCAATGGTGCAAAGAATTTCCATCTGTGGACACTAGAAAAGTGATTCTGCAAGGTTGGGACAAGATGCAGTCCCCAATGAGATATGGAGGGAAACTCACTTTAGGATGATACACAAAGCTATATATGGGTTTCAATTTGTGACACACACAATCCCAAAATAAGCTAAATGACTGTCCCAAATGTCACCTAAGGGGCTCTGATTTATGCCATGGTGTATGGTCCTGCCTGGAAACAAAGAAATTCTGGATGACAATCAGACACCAAATTAAACAGCACCTCAAGGTATCAATACCTTTTGATTCCCGAGCTCAATTTGTTTCACGTAGCTCCAGAAGCAAATAAGATATCCTTGCTAGTACATATTTCTATATGAGCGGCCAAAAGGTGTCTCTTTAGGGATTGGCTTCAACCCCGAACCCCCACAGCGACTGATGTTTTCTGTCATATTAAGACCTGTTTTGATATGGAAAGAATAGAGGCTAAACAATATAAGGGAAAACACATTAGCACATTTTTCCGAAGGTGGGATGCTTTTATTAACACAGTATTTACAGACATTAGAATTGATGAAGCCCTTTATAAATTCCGAATGGTACTTAAAAAGAAAAACTGCCAATAACTTGGGGAGGCTACAGCTGGACTTAAAGAAGGTAGAGGAGGGGTACCGAGCGGAGAGAGCACCAAAGGGAAGGGGGGTGGGATTGTTAGAGGGATTATATGTGGAATGTTCAATCTCTTTATGGAAAAATGACATATGTAAAGATCTAACCTGATGTAATGGATTTGAAAAATTGCACAAATTCCAATCAAGATTATATAAAAAAATATATACATATATTGAAAATGAACTGTTGCAACCTCAGGCACTCTAGCTGTTGTGAAACTACAACTCCCAGCATGCATACTTGCTCTGCTCTTATAAGAATTATCATAGAAATTAATGACACATGCTGGGAATTGTAGTTTCACAGCTGGAGTGCCGAATGTTGCTGACCTGTGATCTTTTGTTGAAATAATGTTTAACATTATTTTTTAAGATTTTTTTTATTTTATTTTTATTTTCCATGACACTATATTTAAACAAAACCACAAATTCCTGCAGTTTTTGCACTGGCCTTTAAGCCTAATAGATGCCACTTCTTGACCTGTACAGATCATTTTACTGCAATTATCTGCTTTCCTGTACATGTGATATTATTACATGTAGGATTAGAATGACAGATAAGACAGGATCCACCATTCACAATAGGTGATTGTCAGAGCTTATCTAGTCTTCCCTTGTACAATGACCTCTGCACAGAGCATGCCTAGAAAATTTCCAATAGAAGACATGAGGTGTCTATGGCCTATGGGGTTGCTGTAAAGCAATTTTCTTAATACTTTTTAAATGCTGTTAAGAGCAGGTCAGAAACTATTGCCGGCCCTATAATCGTGTTCAGGAAAAAGAATAAATCTGCAATCAGAAAATTTAAAGCTCAGAAAAAAAAAGTATATGTATGCTCTCTGGTTTTAACTGACAGAAAACATTTTTGGTGACACATTTCCTTTTGATATATCTTTTAAAGGGAGCCTGTCACCTCCTAAAACCATCCCAAGTCGCCAGCAGTGTTTCTGATGATGCCTTTCTTCCTGAAGGCAGATGTAGCAAAAGTACTGAAAACGTTGTTTTATCCCCTGCCCGGCGCGCTTCTCCACACATGCTTGAAGTCAAGGGGGCAGCGGCCTCCTTGCTTCACGGAAACCACGCCCCCTTCGCTGTGACTGGCAGTTCGGCTGACTTATGCAGAGTTCAGCAAAGTGCTGTCAGTCACAGCAAAGGGGCAGGGAAGGGGTTACCGTGATGTGAAGCAAGGAGGCCGCTGCCTCCTTGACTTCAAGCATGTGTGGAAAAGCGCGCCGGGCAGGGGATAAAACGTTTTCAGTACTTTTGCTGAATCTGACTTCAGGAAGAAAGGCATCATCAGAAACGGGCTGCTCGCTACACGCAGGTACTGCTGGCGGCTTGGGATGGTTTTGGGAGGTGACCGGTTCCCTTTAAAGAGGTCTTTTTTTATTTCTAAATGAATCGAAAAAGCAAATATAAGAATCTTTTAAGTATATCTTATAAAAAAAAAAGAAAAACCCTCTTCCTCCACCTGTCGGCTTCCTTTTCTCGGACCCCCGTCAGCACTAATTATTCACTGTTTACAATGGGTTACAGAAAACTGATAAATCACGTCACAGTTGCAGCCCAGAGTAGTCCAAGAGGTGGGAAGCTGGTGCTGATAGTGGACAGAGGCATATAGACATAGCTGCAGCATCTAGTAGGTTTTATATATCACGCCAATATTGGGATTACAGCTACACCATTCAGTGTGTGCTGCAGATAGATATTGAAGTGGGATTTCCTTTTCTGTATAATGTGTATGGTAGACATCACAGTAGATAGTCTCCACCCATTTGGTAGCTGAGATTTGGAAAACGGACAATTTGAGATAGACTGCTGAGGGGAAAAACTGGTGTTAGTGTGATACAAGTCCTATAATGGCCAGGAATTATTCCTCATGTATACACGCAACAGTTTATTCTGAAAGTAATCTGACACTGGTGTGTTTCTACAGATCTGAATTTTTGGTTTTGCCTTTTTTATGTTTGGATGCTCAACAAAGATGGCAAACTCATACTTCATTTATACTTTTATTTCTGAATAAAGTTGGATGATGTAGTCTGTGCAAGACACAAGCATTATAGAACACAGTTTAGGATCTTGTTGCAAAATCTTTTATGGGATTTTTCTGCAACAATTCTGCCTGTAAATATGATTCATAATCTTCTAATCTCTAACGACCCCTTTAATACTCTCCATCCCTTGCCTGAACCCGTCACCACTGTTGTACCTTGGCTGTCTAGTATTACATCTCATCCAAATCCATGTGAAATTGAGTTTTATAGTTTGCATCAAAAACTGTGAATATTTAATCCAAATGTGTGTCATCCAGAAAATAATGTACTAATCCTATAAAGAGGTGTTAAGCATTCCAGCAGAAAGCAATAAACTTTGGATCATCTATTTTAATTACAAGTTTCCATATAGTCCAATAAAAAAAAATTACCAGACTGCATATGCAATGCAATTACTCATTATTATATATTACATAAAAGAGATCATTACATAGAAACAAGTGCAGGAAAGGCGGCATCCTCAGGAGGACAACACCAGGGCAATGGTTCAATTACAATGTCCATTTAAGATATACAGGTGAAACTTGAAAAATTTGAATATCGTGCAAAGTTCATTTATTTCAGTAATGCAACTTAAAAGGTGAAACTAATATGAGAGACTCATTACATGCAAAGCAAATGCAAATATTAAATAGCATTCAATAAAACACATAAGAATTATTTTAAGAGTTAATGGCAATTTTGGTTAAAAAAATTTTTTTAGTTATATAAATGACAATCTAATAATACAATCTAATAAAAATTCATAACCTATATTGTTAATTCATTAAGACCGTCCTAAAAGTTCCTTAAAAATCCTTCACACTAATTGATATAGTGTATAAAAATGTGGTTTTTCTAGTCCCAATGTTTCAAGCACTTATTGTGCTATGTCCGTGCTGTTCACAGGTTAAAAAGTCTCAAGTATAGATGATCAGGGTGGTATTTAGTATTTAGGGGTTAATGTCATGCAGTGTATAGGTTGTACTCACTGTCTGTGGTCCGGTCTTTTTCTATTACTGACTGTAATGGCGTCCCACTACAAGTCAGGGCACTCACCCCTCTTCTTCTATCCAGCAACGTGTGTAGATCTGCGGTTTGTCCTAGTCACAGCTACTGCGTCTGCTTGGTAAGGTAGTTCCGGTTTCTGCTCAGCGTCCCACGTGTTGATGGTATCTCACGTGATCGGAGCTTGAGGAAGTTCCACGTGATCTGTGTTCTGTTCCGGAGGCGGTACCAACCTCCGTACGGACAAATGTTTGCACAGATATTTCCTGGAATTTTATACTATATTGTGGTTGGGGTGAACCACACCTTAGTGTGAGCACCTGTTCATGATATCAGGAGGGGTGAGCTACTATATTCATAATTTTTCTGCAACTGTTTTCACCCAATAGCTGTGCTCCCCCCCCCAGATAAGCATGGATATCTGGAGCTTCATAGAGGGTCAAAAATCAAGATTAGACAATAACTTATTTGATGACGCTAATACAATAGAAGAAACGATAGACAGACCTGTGACGGAGATCTTTAGAGAACTTGAGTTCCTATTTATAAAACAACTTAAACAAAGGTGGGAAATTAAATCTTTGAATCGCCACCTTGAACAGGGAATCATACCAAGAGGACTCAGGTTATCTAGGACCCCCGCACAGGATCTGTGTAGTGAGACTTTTGATAAAGAATGGGATGATCTACTGAAATCACAATCGGTAGCACTTGTACAACTGGTTGTAAAAAGAAGGATGTCAATATTGGAGGAAGTATCAGGGAAAATTGAAGCATTAAGAGAAACCCTGGACAAATTCCCTAAAAATTAGCATGAAAGAATATGCAAACAATTAGGGATAGTTGAACAAGAAATTATCTCAAAAAAGAGTAGAAAAATACAAAATTTAATGAAGAGTGATAAACCAGTGGACAGACAATATATAAAAGAGGATAGAATACAGATCAATAAAACTATAAATCAAAGGGAAAAAGAGAAAGATAAAGAGCAAAATGAAGAAAGATCAGTACAATACAATATCCAAACCACAAATAGATATGAGGCACTAAGTAACCCCCATTTTTTTAGACCGTACACCCCCACACCACAGGATACGGACGAGATCCTCCCGACAATCACCACAAGACCAACACTACACAACACCAGTTATGGGGCACAATTACAATTTGAGACACAGGGAGGAGATGCAGAAAATGAATCAGGAATATCACCCTCAGAGAACACACCAAGGGAAGAACCAATATACACCTCACTCCAACAAGGAAATATATATAGGGAATTAGCACAAACACTATCACAGTCAGAACACCGAAAAAAGACAACACGACGAGGGAAGGGAAAGAAGAGAAAGGGAGAACCCCAGGAGACACTAACTGAGGAAGAGAACTCAGTAATTAATTTAAGTTCAATTATGTTATCACCAGCACAATATGCACTGTTAAATAAGGGTTTAAAATTTGCACCCACAACACAATTAAGTAAATTTGACACCTATATTGGTATTGAAAAATTTGTACGGAAACTTTGCCTAAAAAAGTATTTCCTAAGGAATCCCATATTACCAAGAGAGGAAAAACAGGAATTGTATATACACACGGATTTAAAATTAAAAAGTAAAATGTACCCAAGACACGAAATGGGACATGACCTAATTACTTTTAAGAAAAATGTAGAAATGGACATAAGAAAAATTAAAGGAGACTCTAGGAGATTCAACAATTTAAAACCACATGAAATTCAGGCAATTAAGTTATTACAACAGAATGACAATATAACTATACGCCCTGCAGATAAGGGAGGAGCTATAGTTATTTTAGACACATGTAAATATGACAGTGAATGTAAGGAACAATTGGGAGACAATGAGACGTATAAGAAATTGAAAAAGGACCCAATAAAGGAATACAATGAATGCTTGGGATTATATGTAGAGCAGGGCCGCAAAAGGGGATTCCTTAATGAACAGGAATCTAAGTTCATTATGGGAACCCTGCAACGCATGCCCGTCTTTTATACGATACCAAAAATACATAAAGACCCACTTAACCCCCCAGGAAGACCTATCATCTCAGGTATAGGATCATACACCTCTAACCTGTCCCAATACCTAGATAGGTTATTACAGCCAGCAGTCAGAAAAACACCCTTATACATCAGAGATACCACTCAGATTGTACAAATCATTGAGAGTCTAAAATATAACCCTAAGTGGATCCTTGGTACTCTTGACGTTACCTCCTTGTACACAATAATAAGACATGACCAAGGATTAGAAGCGTTAATGCAACAACTAACAGTATACGGGGAATATGCATCGGAACAAGTAAGCTTTATAATGGAAGGAGTTGAACATATCCTTACTCATAATTATTTCTCATATGATTCCGAATTTTATCTCGAGATAAGGGGAGCCGCCATGGGCACCAGGTTCTCCCCCAGTTACGCTAATTTGTTTATGGCGCATTGGGAGGATCAACACATAGCGCCAAAGATGGGGGAGAACCTGGTGCTCTGGCGAAGATTTATAGATGACGTGATCTTTATATGGCAGGGAACAGAGGAAGAACTAATACTGTTCTTCAATGAAATAAATATGAATGAAAATAATATAAGATTTAAGCTAAGTACGAGCAAGAAACAGAGTTTTTAGACTTGACTATCAAAGTGGAAAATGAAAGATTAATATGTCACACATATCAGAAAGAGGTGGCTAGAAATAGCTATATTCTATACACTAGCTGCCATCTACCAAGGTGGCTGCTGAACATTCCCAAGGGGCAGTTTAGAAGGCTAAGGCGAAATTGCACAAAGGAAGAAGACTACATCAGGGAGGCGGCAGATATGAAGGAACAATTCCTTATGAAGAAGTACCCCATCAAACAGGTGGATAAATCCCTGAAAGAAGTATGTAATATGAACAGAGGAGTATTCTTTGAAGAAAAAGAAAGCTTAGGGATAGATAAAGAAATAGATAAGAAAACAGATGATCTAATGAGGATCATCCTACCCTATAGCGCACAATATAAGAAAATTGAGACCATCATAAAAAATCATTGGCACCATGTCGTGAAAGATAAAATAATAGGACCATATTTAACTAATGGTCCGCGAATGGTATATACGAAGGCCCCAAACCTAGCTTTAAAGGTAGCACCAACAATAAAAAATAGGAAGAATACTAAACAGAATATATTTAATTTAAAGGGATTTTACAGATGTAACAAGTGCAATAATTGTAAGAATACGAAATTTCCCAAAAAAACAAGCAAAGCCTCTTCTACTACAAGTACATTTTCATATGAAATTGACACATTTTTATCCTGCAATACATCTAACGTCCTATATTTAATTGAATGTCCTTGTAGGAAACAATATATAGGACGTACGAAAAGATTACTGAAAACCAGAATAGGAGAACATATGACGAAAATCAGGTCAGGATATGAGAAACATTCACTGTCTAAACATTTTAAAATTTTTCATAATCAAGATCCTACTTTGTTGAAATTCATGGCATTTGAAAAGATTGATATACATTGGAGAGGAGGGGACCATATCTCGAATATGTCGCGACAGGAAGCAAGGCGTATATACGATTTTAACACCTTGCAACCTGAAGGTTTAAATGCGGACTTCGAGATATTTGGATTCCTATAATGGGTGTGGTGCCCTTCGTTGATTGGATATCGGTGTTCTTACTATATTATGGACATCCGATTTCCTCTTGATGAGGGGCCCCTCACCTTTACTCCCTCAGAAAATATATAGCCGACAAATGAAGATATACCATGGAATGAAATTTTTTTATAAAAATTCTAATAAAATAAAACTTTTTATAAATTTATCTATTTAGCATTTTATTAGTAATTTTATGAACGGTGGCAGAAAATACCCATAATTTTAATGAATATTAGATAGCAATTATATATGGAGTAGGGAATACCCACAATCTTGACAATAGATTGTGGATGGAGATAGTAAATATAATAAATATGGAATTTTATAGTTTTAGGAAATCTATAGCTCTATAGTTTACATAAGAATATTAAAGAAAAAAATGAAAAAATCGTACAAATATATTATAACATATTATAAGAATATATTGTACGAATATGTTCCGATATGAAGAACGAAACTAACTTCAAAATCCTATAAGTTCCGAACCAGATTTTACAAAGAACTTCAATTAAAACAAAGGGTGGAACCTATATGACTATATAAGGAAGTAAGATGGATCTCATAAACTAGCTACTGATGAAGGGGTAGGTGACCCCAAAACGCGTATAGCGATAGCGGATGAGATCCCCACACTAAGAAGACACTGTACAGCATCTCAATTACCGGCATTATTGCGAAAAATTCCAGGAAATATCTGTGCAAACATTTGTCCGTACGGAGGTTGGTACCGCCTCCGGAACAGAACACAGATCACGTGGAACTTCCTCAAGCTCCGATCACGTGAGATACCATCAACACGTGGGACGCTGAGCAGAAACCGGAACTACCTTACCAAGCAGACGCGGTAGCTGTGACTAGGACAAACCGCAGATCTACACACGTTGCTGGATAGAAGAAGAGGGGTGAGTGCCCTGACTTGTAGTGGGACGCCATTACAGTCAGTAATAGAAAAAGACCGGACCACAGACAGTGAGTACAACCTATACACTGCATGAAATTAACCCCTAAATACCACCCTGATCATCTATACTTGAGACTTTTTAACCTGTGAACAGCACGGACATAGCACAATAAGTGCTTGAAACATCGGGACTAGAAAAACCACATTTTTATACACTATATCAATTAGTGTGAAGGATTTTTAAGGAACTTTTAGGATGGTCTTAATGAATTAACAATATAGGTTATGAATTTTTATTAGATTGTATTATTAGATTGTCATTTATATAACCAAAAAATTTTTTTTAACCAAAATTGCCATTAACTCTTAAAATAATTCTTATGTGTTTTATTAAATGCTATTTAATATTATAATATGTAATAAACGTGTTGTACCCTGAGTGTAGCTGCAGATATTGAGTGCCCACTATACAATTATCTTCTCTATACTATATTGTGGTTGGGGTGAACCACACCTTAGTGTGAGCACCTGTTCATGATATCAGGAGGGGTGAGCTACTATATTCATAATTTTTCTACAATTTTGAGGTACCCTTTGCTCAGTAGGTATGGACTAATTAGCTGACTAGAGTGTGACACTTTGAGCCTAGAATATTGAACCTTTTCACAAAATTCTAATTTTAAGCTGCATCAATGCAATTCCTTTTAATTTTCATTACTGAAATAAATGAACTTTTGCACGATATTCTAATTTTTTGAGTTTCACCTGTAGTACTAAAGTGCAAGTGCAATAAAGACATCACAAATACATAATGTGGCAGAACCCATTCCCCATGTTGTGCTTCCTCTGGGAGGGCGCCAGCACCGACGTGCGTTTTGGTGGACCTTCGTCTGGGGGTGGCGTCATCACAGAGGGGCACGCATAAAATATCCCAGTTGGCCAATCATGATGTCCCAAGAAGCTAATCACAGAATTTCCGACACCTGTATACAAGCGCATTGCGCGCTAAGTCTTGCTGACATCTCCTATCAAATAGTATGTCATGTGACAATAAGTCACATGACCGCAATGCGGACACGTGATGACCACGGCAACATCGGGATACCATGATTGTGAAGTGCTGGTGACCTCAACTATAAAACAGCACATGCGTAGGCCCAACACATTGCCATGGAAACCCCAAATGCATTTGCTATGCAGTGCACGGTATATGTATAACCAAAGAAAACGTGTAAGTACTTAGGGAAACAGAAGAAAAAGGAAGGGGGTAATCGAAGGAAAGCATAAATAAACACAACATCACACATAAAATAAATAGGGGTGAAAGGAAGGTGAAGAAATCACAAATAATAAATGAAAACACATTATTATTACAATATAATTAATTATGATGAACAAGTGCATGATCAGTGATGTATGTTCCAAAAATAAACCAAGTGGTTATAAATATAAAACAATGTGTAAAAGTGAATTTAAATTAGGAATAGTGCATGATTCCCAAACCTTACAATATTATACCATGTCATACCTAAAAACATGATTAATCACATATTATAAAAAGATAGATAATAAATAGACGATAAAATATATATATATATATATATATATATATATATATATATATATATAGTGTGATGAGATAAAGTATTAAAACCGTGCCACACTGAAAATAGGACAACACATTGTCCTAACCAAAAAAACACATGTAGTGATAAGAAATAGTATAATAAATAATACCTAAAGGGGAGAAAACCATAATAAATATAATAGCATTCACATAATCTCAAACCATATGGTCATAACAAACCAATTACATCCCCCAAAAAGAAGCACCTATACATAGCTCCCATACATAGTAAACCAAACCATGATTAAATCTATGCTTTCATGTAGCCATGAAAATAATAAGTTATATAACACAATATAATCATAAAAAGCTACATGAACCATGGAATGACAAATGTATGAAAAAAGGACAAGTAATCGAAAACACTTATAGCCTCTCACAACCAGAGTACAAGATCAACCAAATCGGGACATGCACCACTGTGACACAAGATTATAAACAATAATATCAATACATACGATAAAATATTAAAAACAACAATAAATTAAAACCAAGGAGTATGCAGATCCGGGGAACACCTACAAGAAGGACGAAAAGCCAGCAGATTCATTAAGGCCATTTGGACGTAATGTATTTAACATCCAGATCCACTTGCACTGAAGTTGAGCAAGTCTTCTGGAGGTATCGCCACCTCACATATTTTTCGGTATGCAGGCAATGGCCCGTACCTACAGACCCTTTGGATCACAACTGTGGTGGAGTTTGAAGTGCCTGGTGACTGGTTTCAATTTAGACTCATCTTGCTCCCTGAGTCTTCAATTCTCTAGTGGTAAGACTCACATATATTTTCGAACATGGACAGTTCGCATAGTATACGACCGCAGTACTTGAGCACGTCAAGCGATGAGTGATCCAAAAAGTTTTCTCACCAGTGATATCGTGAAAATTCACAGCCCTCACCATGTTGGTGCAGGCTATGCACCTTCCACATGGTACAAAACCCCACTAAGGTCTACAGATCCCAGGAAAGACTGGAGGAACCTGTCTCACATAAAGGCTCTTCACCAAATGGTCCCTTAAATTTTTTGACCTTCTTGCTACCAGTGA
This sequence comes from Bufo bufo, assembly GCF_905171765.1. Classification (NCBI taxonomy): domain Eukaryota; kingdom Metazoa; phylum Chordata; class Amphibia; order Anura; family Bufonidae; genus Bufo; species Bufo bufo. The sequence goes on along the minus strand of NC_053390.1, from coordinate 249,168,667 downwards.
GGGACCAGAGGCAACATACTTCACAACCACTGGATTCATAAGTAGAATCGGGCAAAATTTTTCCAGGCAGGCTTTCATCTCATGCCATCTTGAATGATAATTTATGATGAATCTTACTTTATTGTCCTCCAATCTTTCTTTCTGGGAATACAGCAGACCAAAAGGGTGCACAACCTTGCCCTTTTATAGGCCGTTTTAATGGATCGTTGACTGTATTCTCTGCTGGCGAAACGATGTCTCAATTCTTCTGCTCGTTCTTCAAACAATTCATCAGTGGAACATATCCTAATGCGCCTGTAGAAACTGGCCAACCGGGATCGATCTGATCATCTGAGGAGGGTGAGATGAAGAAGCATGTAAATAGGAGTTTACAGCAGTTGATTTCCTAAAGACGGTCATAATTGAACCATCCATTCCTCTCCGGAGTTGTACATCCAGGAAATCAATGACTTCTTTATCACATTTATATGTGAGTTTGATGGTTTTTATTATTGTCATTCAAAATGGCAAAAACTGTATATTACTGAAAAAAACCACCTTGCCAGATCAAAAACACATCATCGATGTACCGTGCCCGAAAAAATGACATGGTCCATCAATGTGTGTTGATCTGACAAGAATAGGTCCTCCTCCCACAGCCCCAAGAACAAATTGGCATAAGAGGGCGCACAAGGTGCCCCTATCGCTGTCCCTCAGAGCTGCAGGTAGAAGGACCCATCAAAAATAAAAATAAATTGTGTCAACACAAATTCAAGTACGTCAATCAAAAATCTCCTTTTGCCATCCTGGACATTTTCCCTCTCCAGAAAATGCTCGACAGCCTGGATCCCATCCTGATGCTGGTGTACAGTGACTCCACGTCACATGTCACCATATCTTCCTCCAGATGGATTCTGTCGATTTTTTCCGTAGAAAATCCGTAGTATCTTGAATACCCTTAAATTTGGAATCCAAATAACGCCCCACCCGCTCTGTTAAATTGCCATTCCCTGATATGATGGGCCTACCTGGAGGTGCTTGGGCGTTTTTATGAATTTTCAGCAGAAGGTACAGGGTTGATATAGTAGGCTCTTTGACCATCAGGGCATCGTGTAGAGATTTGGAAATGATGCCTTCGTCCACAGCTTTTCCTAGAATGTTTTGCAAACCAGCTTCAAAACAGGACAGAGAGTTATGTCAATTTTTTGTAGTAATCCTTGTCCCTCAATTGTCTATAGGCCTCTTTCTCATACATAGTGGGGCCATACCACGATGTTGCCCCCCTTATCCGAGGGTTTAAAAACAACATCTGGTAACTTTGAAAGTTTCTTCAAGCTAGAATGCTGTGCTTTGGACAAATTGTCCCTCAACACAGTAGTAGAAATGGTAGCAAACTCCTTGGAGACCAGTTTAACAAATAGATCAATTGGGGACATAACGAAAGTGGAGAAAATTTCTTGGACTTACATCTAATAGATGGAGGTATCTCTAAATCCCTAGCTTGTTCACCTTCCTCAAGTAGTTCCTCCAGGGTACGTACTGCCTCACGTTACTCCTTGGTAACAAAGTGCTCTAGATCTTCCTCCTTATGGTGCCATTTAAAAAAAAGTAAAGAACGAGCAAACATGTGCAGGTCCTTTATTGCTAAAAATCGATCAAAAGAGGCACAAGGAGAAAAAGTTAGACATTTTTCAAGCACTGATATTTCCAGAGAGGACAACACATGAATTGAAAGGTTAATTACCTTCAGATTGTCATGTGGTGTCCCCCCATTTTTCGCAAGAAAGTTTAGTCTCTTCACCCCGGATGTCATTGAAGGGGCCACCTTCCTCTTATGTGATGACATAGATCTCATCGTTCTACTTGCAGGCTCCAAATGATCAGACATTTAAGATATGGATGAAAAGGAAGGTGTACGATTACGGAATGTGACAATTTCATACCTTGCGGAACTATTTTCCTTCCACCTCCATTTATACACCCTTCCAGATTGGAAATCATTGGAGTCACGGATACATTTTTTTGAATTGATATCCTGAATTTCTTTTTCCCACTTTTCAAAGTTTTTATTACGTGCAAAATCTAAGGCCTCCAATGATTGCTGATTACATTCCCGCTTAAGGGTTAATTAAATCTTCTCTATTTCTTCATCCAAAGTACTCAGGGTGGTAATATTGTACTCGATTAAAAGACCCATAAGCTTGGGGGGCGTGGCCTGAGAGCGCATGGAGTAGGTCGCACCGCACTGAGCTCCTGCAGACATCCTGACTCTAGAGTGGTAGCAACCCCCTATATCGCCGATCCTTTCCTACCTGGTGGTTGAGAGGCGACAGGAGGGTGCTGTGCTAAATTTCTGAGAGCCGACATGCCGAGGAAGTCCGGTAAAGGGCCGCGATATGACAGGCCAGAGGTGAGCCGACATGGCGCCGAGGAAGAAGAGGGGCCGGCCTTACAGCCCAAGCTGAGACAGACTGCGGCCGCAAAGCTGAGCAGGTTTGCTCGCACGGATAGCGCTGGGGGAGACTGGGCTGAGGAGAAGGAGATGGACGCGGTAGGCCCTAAAGTTGTGGTTGATGCAGAGCCTACTCTAAAAGATATTATGGCCGCTATGGCCAGTTGTAACAGCACACTGAAGGTGCTTACAGTACAGGTTGGCAGCCTGAGGTCGGTTGTGTCTTTAATTAGGCATGACCTACACAAAATCACAGAACGCACCTCTGAATTGGAGAAGAGGGTGTCCACTATTGAGGACGTTATTCAGCCTTTGCAAATGGCGGCAAAAACAACTGCTAAAGATATAGCTGCCTTATACGCCAAAACAGATGATCTGGAGAACAGGTCCAGAAGGAATAACCTGCGGATTGTGTGTATGCCAGAGAAGACGGAGGGGGATAATGCCACCGAATTTGTGGAAAAATGGTTGCACCAACTATTTCATGAAAAAGGTCTATCCTCATTATATGCGGTGGAGCGGGCGCACAGAGTCCCCATGCGGCCGCTTCCGCCTGGCAGACCTCCCCGTCCCATACTGGCGAAGATACTCCATTTTAAAGACCGGGACACTATCCTGCGGCAATCAAGGGACAATGAGGAGATGGTCCTGAATGGGGTTAAAGTGTCCATATTTCCGGATTATTCCAACGAAGTGCAGCGGAGGAGAAGTAGATTTATGGATATAAAGAAAAGGCTGAGAGCTCTACAAGTCCAGTACGCTATGCTGTTTCCTGCTAAACTGCGTGTGGTGGCATTGGGATCCACTAGATTTTTTGAAGATCCGGAGGAGGCGGCGCAGTGGCTGGACGTCCACGAGCGACAATTGAGAAGTGGAGCCCTGGACACTTGAAGGAGGCAGATATACGTTTCTTATGGTCACTTTATATATGCATTTGCACTCTAGGATTGCTTTAAATGTTGCACCAGTTAGGGAGTGTATTATGTAGTGCTACCACATGGTAGTTCCTGAGGAGGGAGCAGGCGGTAATGATAGTAAAATGTATTTCTCAGATGTGGGGAGGATTCTCTACCTGAGGAAATGTGTTATAAACTGTTATGTTTATTGTAGGTTGGGGGGCAGGTTGCTCTTAGATTGCCCTGTTTTAATGTGTGAAGTGGATACTGAGGGGACAGTGATCCCCAGTTACAGTAACCTGACTACGAGAGGGAGGGGGGTGGGGGGGCAGGGAAAAGGTTGGGGGGAAGGGTTAAGGTCTTGAACTATGAGCGAATGTTATCTGAGTGGGCTGTGAGATTCAAATATGGTTTGAAGTTTTACCATGTCACAGGTGATTAGAGTCTTAAGCTGGAATGTGAGAGGGATGGCTGATGCACGGAAAAGACAGTGTATTTTTCAGTATTTGGGGCGGTTTCAGCCGGCTATATGTTGCCTTCAGGAAACGCATTTGACTGGAGAAAATTTACACTGGATGAGTAAAAATTGGGTGATCCATGCGTTACATTCAACTCATTCCTCTCATTCTAGAGGTGTAAGCATGATTGTGCATAGTAGTATCAGGTATGAACATATGCAGGATTGTGTGGATGCTGAGGGTAGATATGTGTGTGTTGTGTGTAAGGTGGATGGAATACAGGTGGTGTTGGTGTCTGTGTATGTGCCTCCGCCGTTTGCTTCTCCGTTAATAAGAGAGATCATGGGCTTTGTGGCGGACTTCCCTGGGTTGCCGTGGCTGTTGGTTGGGGACTTTAATTGCACGCTGAATGACTCCCTAGATAGATGCCGGGTGGAGGGAGCAGGTGGTTCACCGGGGAGTGCGGCTCTCAGGAATATTTTGGGTGAGGTAGGAGTACAGGATGTATGGAGATTGCGTAACCCAGATAAGCGTGAATTCTCGTGTAGATCCGCCACGCACCATTCGCTATCGCGTATAGATCTGGCCCTTGTTAACGACATAATGCTACCACTAGTTAAGGATGTCGTTTATCATCCTCGGTCGTTGTCGGACCATTCCCTGGTGCAGATTGACTTGTGCCTGGGGGTGCTCAGACAGGGACCGAGGCTGTGGAAGTGTAATCCTCATTGGCTGAATGTGTTGGATGACCTGTCTGGGATTTCTCTGGAAATTAAGGAATTTTTTGATATCAATACAGGGTCGGCTTCGATACCAGGTGTATGGGACGCCATGAAAGCATTCCTGAGGGGAGTTCTGATGAAAGAAATTAACAAGCGTAAATCCAGATCCAGGGAGGCGGATGTCAAGGCGCATGTACTAGTGGCTGAGGCTGAGAGAGAGTTTAGTAGATCCCCCACCACGGTTAGTAGTGAGGCGTTGGAGGTAGCCCAGGAGCAGTTGAGATGTCATTTGGTCCAGGCCGCAGATAGAAAGAGAAGCTTTTATCGTCAGAGATCTTTTGAGGAAGGAGAGAAGGTGGGTCATTTGTTGTCGGTGGTCTCGCAGGCCCAGAGGGGCTCCTCTTGCATTCAGGAATTGAGAGATGACATGGGGAACAGTAGCCAGGACACGAAAGGAATATTAGATATTTTAAAAAGCTTTTATGTATCTCTATATACTTCCACTGGATCTAGTTCTGATGAGGCCCTGAATGATTTCCTAGGGGAGGCACAGTTATCGGTGCTGTCAGAAGAGGATAGAGAGAGGCTGGAGGAGCCGATTACACTTGAGGAACTGGAAGCTGCACTTGGGGACATGGCAAGTGGTAAGGCGCCTGGAGCTGATGGCCTCCCAGTAGAGGTATACAAAAAGCTGCAGGGGATATTACTCCCTGAATTACTTAAGGTGTTTGAGCACTCATTGGAGGCAGGTTCGTTACCACATTCGATGCAGGAAGCTATAATTGTGGTTATACCTAAACCTGGAAAAGATCCTAAAATACCGGATTCCTACAGGCCAATTTCACTTCTCACGGCTGATGTTAAGCTCCTGGCGAAGGTGTTGGCGAACAGGCTGTCCAAAGTAATTCTGACCATAGTACACCCGGATCAGACGGGGTTTATGCCAGGGAAATCGACGGCTATTAATCTTCGTAGGCTATACACTAGTTTAAATATTCCGGCGGATAACAGTGGAGACAGGGCCTTGCTTGCGCTTGACGCCGCTAAGGCGTTTGACAGTGTGGAATGGAGGTATTTGTGGGGGGTCCTGAGAACTATGGGCTTTGGTGAGCGGTTCATTCAGTGGGTACAGGTTCTGTATTCTAGTCCTAAGGCGAGAATTAGAGCTAATGGAGGGTTGTCAGACTGTTTTCCCCTTGCCAGGGGCTCCAGGCAGGGATGCCCACTGTCGCCCTTATTGTTTGCTCTTGCAATAGAGCCGCTTGCGGCACATATTCGTTTATCAACAAGTATAGAGGGGTTTAGATACGGCGAGCTGCACAATAAAGTGGCTATGTACGCTGATGATACTCTACTTTTCATGGGCGATACTGGTGCGTCTCTGGATGCGGCCATGGCATTGATTGACAGATTTGGTAGCTTTTCTGGACTGCGGATAAACTGGCAAAAATCCTCTTTGATGCCAATTGATGGGCAGGCCCTGGCAGGCAGACAAGTAGATAGTTTGGTGCCCTGGGTGGATAAATTTAAATATCTGGGATTACATATAACACCGAGGCTATCGGATTTTGAAGAACTTAATCTGTCCCCATTGCTGGCTACTTTTAGGCTTAAAGTGAGGTCATGGTGTAGACTTTTTCTTTCGGTGGTAGGTAGAGTTAACCTTTTAAAAATGGTTATGATGCCCCAGTTGCTATATATACTGAATAATGCTCCAGTTTGGATCCCTCTGGATAGATTCAAGAAAATTCACTCTATATTTAGAGATCTTACTTGGAAGTATGGACAGGCTAGGATCAAACTGGAGACATTACAGTATTCTAAGTCGGAAGGGGGCCTAGCTGTCCCTAACGCATGGATTTATTTTTTGGCTTCCCAATGTCAGCATTTTAAGGGATGGATTGATCTACAAGCACCGGACATGACTGGGCAGATATTGCAGCATTGGCTGGGCAGTCGTGACCTCATGGGCATTCTGGAAGGCTCAGGAATGCATGCAGGGAGGGATAAACTCCCTCTTATTGAACTTATGAAAAAAGTTTGGGCAAAAGTGAAGCTGCTAAGAGGAGTGGGAGGTATTAGTGAACTTTCTCCTATTGGAAAGAACCACTTGTTGCCAGAACTATTTGCCATACCAGGACTTAGGAACTGGGAAACTTATGGAGTGACGAGAATTGGACAATTAATTAAGGACAAGATATGTAAGTCATTTCAAAACCTGCAGCAGGAATTTAATATCCCTAGGGAGTGGTTCTATAAATATCTTCAAATAAGACATGCCCTTGAGGTCATGTTGCGGAAAGGATGTGAGATAGCTCAAATGGAGGTGGTTCATAAGCTTGTTCTTCCGACAGGTGGGGGAAAAAGAGGGTTAATATCACAGGTGTACGCTCTTTTACTGGAAAAATTCTTAGAGGGATATCCGCTTGCAAGAATGAAAAAATGGGAGGCTGACGTGGGAGATATGTCTAAGGATAAGTGGGAAGATATATTAGAAGCAGTCCCCAAGGTGTCCTTAAGTGAACAGGGCAAACTGTCCCAACTATTTATCATACATAGAGTGTACAAAACACCGGTGTTCCTGAAAAAGATAGGAGTAAGAAGTGATGACAAGTGCCCAAAGTGTATGGAAGATGGTGCAGACTTGTTGCATATGCTGTGGTCTTGTCCAGTAGTTGGTAATTATTGGGAGGAAGTTAGAAATATGATTAATAGTAAACTGACATTGAAAATTCAAAAAGATCCTAAGGTGTGTATTCTGGGGTATGTGTCTGAAATTGGAGGGACTGAACCGGTTAAGGTCGTTGTGGGGAGATTGCTATATGTGGCCAGGAAACTGATTGCTATGAGGTGGATCCAGGGGAGTCCGCCCACACTGAGTGAGTTTGAACGGAAGGTGCATGACATGCTGATACTTGAAAAAGGGGTGTATGTGAAGAGAGGGTGTCCTCAGAAGTTTGATAAAATGTGGAGTGAATGGTTATCTCATACCCATGTGGTTATATAGGCTTGTGATGGTCAAGACCAGCTGTTAGGGTTGGGGGGGTTAGGGCAGGGGAAGGGGGGAGGGAGGTTGGGAAGGTTAAGTTATTGGTAATTCTATGTCTAAAATATTTGTTTTAGCAAGTGTACACGTATTGTACGGATTCGTGTTAAAACTGAGTGGTGATATATTTATGATTACTGTTGTTCACTGATTCCACACGGTGGATAATGTAAAGAAAAGGAAACACAACGTAATGTTTTATTATGTATTTATTGTTTAATAAAAACGATTTGATTTAAAAAAAAAAAAGACCCATAAGCTTGTAAGATGCATCACTGCATACCTCTTACCATTTGATCAAAAATGTTTCATCCGTAATATCAAACGAAGGAAAAACTTGTATCCTTAAACCCCTTTGAATCAACTTATTTTCTAAATACTTTCCCAGAAATGCCTTGTTCCACCATGTCTTGGTGCGTTTATGAAGTAAGTTATTTAGAATGGCTTGCATCTCTCTGGTGTTACCCGGATCTGCAACTCCACCTGCATCGGTTTCTTTAAAAATAGTATCCAATGAAGAAATTGAACCATTGCCCTGGTGTTTTCCTCATGAGGATGCCGCCTTTCCTGCACTTGTTTCTATGTAATGATCTCTTTTATGTAATATATATTAAGGAGTAATTGTATTTCATATGTGGTTGGTAATTTTTTATTGGATTATATAAATTTTTTTACCATTGGCATATACAGTTGCAAGAAAAAGTATGTGAACCCTTTGGAATGATATAGATTTCTGCACAAATTGGTCATAAAATGTGATCTGATCGTCATCTAAGTCACAACAATAGACAATCACAGTCTGCTTAAACTAATAACACATGAAGAATTAAATGTTACCATGTTTTTATTGAACACACCATGTAAATATTCACAGTGCAGGTGGAAAAAGTATGTGAACCCCTAGGCTAATGACATCTCCAAGAGCTAATTGGAGTGAGGTGTCAGTCAACTGGATTCCAATCAATGATATGAGATTGGAGGTGTTGGTTACAGCTCCCTGCCCTATAAAAAACACACACCAGTTCTGGGTTTGCTTTTCACAAGAAGCATTGCCTGATGTGAATGATGCCTCGCACAAAAGAGCTCTCAGAAGACCTACGGTTAAGAATTGTTGACTTGCATAAAGCTGGAAAGGGTTATAAAAGTATTTCCAAAAGCCTTGCTGTTCATCAGTCCATGGTAAGACAAATTGTCTATAAATTGAGAAAGTTCAGCACTGCTGCTACTCTCCCTAGGAGTGGCCATCATGTAAAGATGACTGCAAGAGCACAGTGCAGACTACTCAATGAGGTGAAGAAGAATCCTAGAGTGTCAGCTAAAGACTTACAAAAGTCTCTGGCATATGCTAACATCCCTGTTAGCGAATCTTCAATCCGTAAAACACTAAACAAAAATGGATTTCATGGGAGGACACCACAGAGGAAGCCACCTCTGTCCAAAAAAAACATTGCTGCAAGTTTACAGTTTGCACAAGAGCACCTGGATGTTCCACAGCAGTACTGGCAAAATATTCTGTGGACAGATGAAACCAAAGTTGAGTTGTTTGGAAGAAACACACAACACTATGTGTGGAGAAAAAGAGGCACAGCACACCAACATCAAAACCTCATCCCAACTGAAGTATGGTGGTGGGGGCATCATGGTTTGGGGCTGCTTTGCTGCGTCAGGGCCTGGACGGATTGCTATCATCAAAGGAAAAATTAATTCCCAAATTTATCAAGACATTTTGCGGGAGAATTTAAGGCCATCTGTCCACCAGCTGAAGCTCAACAGAAGATGGGTGTTGCAACAGGACAACGACCCAAAGCATAGAAGTAAATCAACAACAGAATTGCTTAAACAGAAGAAAATACGCCTTCTGGAGTGGCCCAGTCAGAGTCCTGACCTCAACCCGATTGAGATGCTGTGGCATGACCTCAAGAAAGCAATTTACACCAGACATCCCAAGAATATTGCTGAACTGAAACAGTTCTGTAAAGAGGAATGATCAAGAATTACTCCTGAACGTTGTGCACATCTGATCTGCAGCTATAGGAAACGTTTGGTTGAAGTTATTGCTGCCAAAGGAGGTTCAACCAGTTATTAAATCCAAGGGTTCACATACTTTTTCCACCTGCACTGTGAATGTTTACATGGTGTGTTCAATAAAAACATGGTAAAATTTAATTCTTCATGTGTTATTAGTTTAAGCAGACTGTGATTGTCTATTGTTGTGACTTAGATGAAGATCAGATCACATTTTATGACCAATTTGTGCAGAAATCCATATCATTCCAAAGGGTGCACATACTTTTTTTTTGCATGGTGATTATTATGAGCACAGACTCTTATTGTATATTTATTGGCTCACAATTTTTGGAAGTTTCCATATAGCAAACATTTACATACATAGATTTTAAATGTGGTAGCTGGTGGTGTTAAATTACCTGCCATGAAGTGAGCCACATTTCTTCTGATGTCCGTAGACGCCTTGAGCTAGCATGGTAGAGTACTTCTACTTTGTCTCCCCATAAGCGGAAATTCGCTCATCTCTAATTGGCTCCCACAGCCATATGTTGTTGTCACTTTGACATTACTAATGTTTCGATAAAGAGCTTGAAAGTGGGTAGATCGCTCCTACGATACCCCACAGTGTCATACACAGCTTTTCAGGGCCACTGGTGCACTTTCGATTTGGGTCAAATTCATTCAGCCCAAATCGAATATGATGACCAAATCCATAGAATTGGAACCAAAACTAATTTCAAGAAATGTACTCCTCTCTAATATTAACATGCAACAGGGTACATAAAGTACATCAGTGCAATTATACCACAGCAGCAGATATGGACCATATTGTAAAGTATAGCTACCAACAAGGATGATGTCCACCTCAACGTGTTTCAGCAAAGACTCTGGAGGTGATAATCTCCTGCCAGATTATTCCCATATACTAAGTACCACAGAGTACTACAACACAAGTCTACTGCTATACAAAAAGTGATAAGCAGGTGGCTCACTCTGATTTGTCACGATAGGTGCACAGGTTCAAAGAAACACCCCCTTGGTTCTAATGGATATAGTAAAAGTTGGATAGAACCGGCACTCAAACAATTCGGAATACACGTGGGAATCAAATAAAATTATTTATTAAACAATCAACGTGTGTCCTGTGTGCACCAGGGTAAAATTCATAAAATGACATAAAACGGGAGGTGGGAGGTGTTCGGGGTGTAAAAACTCAACATTCCCAAAAAAGACAAGTAGGGTCCAATCTACTCAAAATCAATTTTCTTTGGATATTGAGGGTTGCCTGACATGTGACTCCTCCAGTGTAATCTACCTTTTCCAGTGCCCCTGCCAAAAACAGTACATTGGCAGAACCAAGAGACCCCTGAGAGTGAGAATTACGGAACATCTAAATAATATCAGAAAAGGATATGAGAACCACTCTCTATCCAAACACTTTAAAGTGTCGCATAATAGTGACCCCAGGGGTTTCTCTTTTGTGGCCCTGGAGAAGGTAGATGTACACTGGAGAGGAGGAAATCACATTATGAGGATGTCGCGGGCTGAGTCCAGAAGAATTTATGACTTTGGCAGTCTTCTCCCTGCAGGGTTAAATTCAGATTTGGAGATTTTTGGTTTTATTTAAATTGTTAGGGCGAAATTCTCCTTTAGTAGTATAGATGAAAAACAACAAAAAAAGTTGAAAAATAAATAAAGATCTGGATAATGAGAAAAATAGAAAAATAAAAATAGAATATAAAAGTAAAAAGATCTAACAAATCGAAAGGAGATAAGATAACTAATGGAATAATTATTTTTTGAAAATTTTCAAATTTTTTTTTTCAAAAAACGCATCCCAAAAAACCGCAAACAAAAAAAAAACGCAAGAAAAAAAACGCAACGAAAACGCAATATGCATAAAAATTGCGGATTAGTTGCATACACAAATCATATTGAAATTAAGAAATAAAGGTTACGGCAAAAGAAATATATAGGAAAGAAAATTGTTAAGGCTGTCACAGCAGTTTTAGAATGAGGTAATCAGCCCTCAAGAGGATAGTGAACGATACAAACCCATAGCACTGACATGTAACAGATCTCTTATGAGATAACTGTGGATAGTTACACCTCAAAATTAGAGACCTGGTATACATATATTGGAACATGTAGACTGTTCTTTAGTTTAGAAGACTGATAGAAAGATATCTCCCTGTATTATAGGATGTCAAATGTCTGGCAATATATTTTATAATATTAATGGTATATGTCGGGATCGACACACTATTATTTTTATATTTTTATGTTTTAAATCTGTGTAATAAACTTGTGTAATTATTTATCTATTTTAAATATTCGAATATATGGCTGTTATATGTGCATATATATTTATCCTAAGATATCTGGAAGTATTATAACCTTCTTTGAAAGAGGACTTTTGAAATAGAAACACTACATGGCAAAGAATAGGTTAATGAAAAGCAAAGTGTCCATTCTCCCATAGAAACTTCGAAACAGGTGTACTCAATTAGCCAATTGAGAAGAGAGTATATAAGATACGAGACTAACATTCACAGGTCATACCCACTGAGGAAGAGATAAGGTATCTCGAAACGCGTCTGGACGTATTACCTGTGAAAAATTATATCAGCGGTACATGGCCATGTACTAAAGGACGGAGACGATATCCACTTACCCACGAAAGACAAACGAAGTGTTGGAAGACTCACGCAAGCGCAGTAGGCAATCCAGGTCTCTCACGAGAGTTGAGACGGGATCCAAGCAAAGACCGGACTCGAGACAAGCGTAGCGGAGAAAGGCTGAAGCGTGGGACGCCACGGCAGAAGTCCTCCCGCAGACCTGAGTGAGTGAGCCCACAGAGGACGCAGTGAGTAATATTAAATACAAGTGGAAAAAAACGCTACAAGAAAAGCGGTATCAGCACTGTGATTACAAACGTGCTGGACAATTGACTTTGTACATCTAACATACTGAGACCCCAATACCGCTATAGATGATGGACAATCTGATCTCGGTCTAAAATAATATTTCATCCTAGACCATTCAATATTTCAGATGATGTTATAAGACCTCAATTGCTACGCATTTAGGACTGTGTGGCTTCATATGAGACTATGAAGTGTTGAATACATCTGTATCAGATAATCATTATTGAATTTATTTGAAGTGCAATATCTATCGGCTTCTGTTTGCTTCGCAGACGACTGTGATCCAATAGCCCTACCTAATAGGAGGGACACGGATGCAGCCTGCTGCGGTTGGCAGTCAGAACTTGATACATTAGAGATACCCATCTCTCTAGCTTACACATAAGCTATATATACGTTTTATGTCATTTTATGAATTTTACCCTGGTGCACACAGGACACACGTTGATTGTTTAATAAATAATTTTATTTGATTCCCACGTGTATTCCGAATTGTTTGAGTGCCGGTTCTGTCCAACTTTTACAAGTCTACTGCTATCCAGTTTTACTAATGTAAAAAGTAAAAATCAGACATCATACAGTACATGACAATCTCTTTCTAACAAAGCTAGAACCAGCCCTGTACCTCACCTAGGTCCAGAAATCTCCACATTCATTGCTCTGCTAGATTTAAATCAACCCCAACCTATAAATAATGCACCGACCATAAATGTATTAAAAATATATAAGCTTTCTTAAATCCACAATTAAAATAATTCACAAATATAAAAAAGGGGAAGCACCATCCTATTTGGTTGATTATAGATTTCTATCAAGCTGGCAGCTCAAGGGGAGTGTCTTTTCTGCTGCAGCTAAGGAGGCGTGTCCATGCTCTCCCAATCACAGCTCTTGAGGCAGTTGAAGGATAAAACTGAGCATGTGCGGCCTTCTCAGTGAGCAGGACAAAGACATAAAAAACAAACAAACAGCAGGTGGCGCTACACAGATACATTTTATTGAATAACTCAGTGGCTATGCTAAATTTAAATAACATGCAGTTACAAAAGAATTCAGATCCAGGTGGTGGTTTGAAAACTAGAATATTTTTCATGGGACAACCCCCTTAAGTATTTGTGGAGCAGTTGGGAAAATTAATGCATAAGAACTGTACTCTGCAAAGTATAGTGTTCATGTTGAAAGCCTCCCCCATACACATCACTTTTTCTAGCACTTACAACTTTTCATTGAGAAAATGATTTTTACTGTTTAAAGTTTTTTTTTTCCAAGATCAGACTTTCACATACCACTGTACCTAAAGTGTGCAAAACAACTTTTCAATGCACTCACTGTAGTGATAGTGCCCCTTGGTTTAATAAAACCACCTGCTGTTGTGACCGCTGCTTTACCATCTCCATGAAGATGTCACATTCCACAGTTCCTGATAATAACTCCCTAGTACATTGAACATCATGAATGATGTGCAGTTATGGAGCCTTGAGTTGTCAGGATCATACGTACTGCATGTGGTGCGAGCTCTCAGTAGCGTGTAGTGGAAACAGCACTTGACGTCCTCAACACCCCAAACCTTTTAATGACAGAGGGAAAAACTGAGTGGATATGTGAGTATGAAAACAATACAATTAAATTCACCATATTTAATTTCAGCAGTAAAAATGATTTGTATTTATTTTTGAGCAATGGTGTATGCATATTCTTTAGGGTATACACGTTTTGAGAGTTAAAAAAAAAAAAAAAGAAATCTCAGAAAACATGCATGTTTACAGCTTTTCCACATGGATGTTTTTTTCAGATTTCTCTGCGTTTCCTCACTAAAAGACACGTTTTACCTGTCACTTTTGTTGAGGATTTTGATGTGAATTTGCCCTCATCTCACCTTTTGCATTGCAAAGGATGGAATCCACATAAAAAATCTGCAGAAACAATTGATATGCTGCAGGTTTTTAAATCTGCACGGCAGGTCAGTGTCTGCACGTATAAAAATATGAAACGTTTACATGAGATTGGGCAAATTTCTGTTACTGTATTAGGCCTCTTTCACACAACCGTTTTTTTTTTCCGTTTACGGGCCGTTTTTTGCATTCCGTATACGGAACCATTCATTTCAATGGTTCCGCAAAAAAAACGGAATGTACTCCGTATGCATTCCGTTTCCGCATTTCCGTTTCTCCGTTCCGTTGAAAGATAGAACATGTCCTATTATTGCCTGCAAATCACGTTCCGTGGCTCAAGTCAATGGGTCCGCAAAAAATGCCTTCCGTATCCGTTCTGTTTTTGTGGAACCATCTATTGAAAATGTTATGCCCAGCCCAATTTTTTCTATGTAATTACTGTATATGCCATACGGAAAAATGCACCGCAAAACACTGAAAAAGCCATACGGTCGTGTGAAAGAGGCCTCGGGCTCCATTCATACGTCCGCAATTCTGTTCTGCATTTTGCGGAACGGAATTGTGGACCCATTCATTTCTATGGGGCTGCACGATGTGTGGCCCGGATCCAGAAATGCGGACCTGCACTTCCGGGTCCGCAATTCCGATCGCGAAAAAAATAGTGCATGTCCTATTCTTGTCTGCAATTGCAGACAAGAATAGGCATTTTCTATTAAGTGCCGGCGATGTGCGGTTCGCAAAATACAGAACGCACATTGCCGGTGTTCGTGTTTTGTGGATCCGCTGATCCGCAAAACACACACGGACCCTTGAATGGACCCTTACACCCCCTAATGGTACCTGCTCTATTTGCGGATTATGTACGTTTTTTCCAGGTGGATTTTCATGCAAAAAAAAACAAAAACTGCGTAATCAAGTAACAGACAAATCTCATGTACAATTAGTTTTTTTTCTTCTATTCTGAAATTGACCTGCCGTGCAGATTTAGAAATCCGCAGCATGTCGATTCTTTATGCAGTTTTCAGCCTTTGCAATGCAAATTTATGCAAGACAGCCCACACCCGTGTACAGGTGGCCTGAAGGTGGCCATATACATTACGCTTCTTTCACACTAGCATTAGGATTGTCCAGCAGGCTGTTTAAGCAGGGGAACAGCCCGCCGGGTCCGTACTAACGTTTGCACATGTGTGCTGCCGGAAGTTTGCCCCGGCCCCATTCACTATAATAGGATCAGGCTGAAGGTCCCCGTTATAGTGAACAGGGACGGGGCGGACTTCCGACAGCACACATGTGCAAACGTTAGTACGGATCCAGCAGGCTGTTCCCCTGCTGAAAAAGCCTGCCGGGCAATCCCAACACCAGTGTGAAAGCCTTAGGCTGGGTTCACTCGGGCGTTGCAGGTGACGTGCGGGAAAAGATGAAGGTGCGTTGCGGGAAAATGCGTGATTTTTTTCCCCGCGAGTGCAAAGTGTTTTAATGCGTTTTGCACGCTTGTGAGAAAAATCTGCATATTTGGTACCCAAACCCGAACCCGGACTTCTTCACAGAAGTGTGAAGATTTTATTATTTTCCCTTATAACATGGTTATAAGGGAAAATAATAGCATTCTTAATACAGAATGCATAGTAAAATAGGGATGGAGGGGTTTAAAAAAATAATAATAATAATTTAACTCACCTTATCTACTTGTTCTCGCAGCACGGCTTCTCTTCTGTCTTCTTCTTTGATGACAGGAGGATAAGGACCTGTGGTGATGTCACCACAGGTCCTTTTCCTCCTGTCATCAAAGAAGAAGACAGAAGAGAAGCCGGGCTGTGCGGCTGGATGAGATGAGTTAAATTATTTATTTATTTTAACCCCTCCATCGCTATTTTAATAAGAATGTTATTATTTTTCCTTATAACCATGTTATAAGGGAAAATAATAATGATCGGGTCCCCCTCCCGATCGTCACCTAGCAACCATGCGTGAAAATCGCACTGCATCCGCACTTGCTTGCGATTTTTACGCAGCCCCATTCACTTCTAAGGTGACTGCGTTGAGTGAAAAACGCACAACATAGAGCATGCTGCGATTTTCACGCAATGCACAAGTGATGCGTGAAAATGAATGGGTCCGGATTCGGTGCGGGTGCAATGCGTTCACCTCACGCATTGCACCCGTGTGGAAATCTCACCCGTGTGAAAGAGGCCTTAGTCTAAAGTTGACAATTTCAACCAAATTGAACAGTCATCAGTTGAAATTGAACAAACAGCCTTTGTTTTATTTAGCCAGCTGATGATAGACCAGAATTGTCTGAAAAGAAGTCGCCCGTGTTTAATATTTTCACCCAATAATAGATGAAATATCTTTCTTTGAAAGAATATTCCCAGAAAGATCTTTTGTCCATTTTCTGGTGTCAACTGTGATGGCCAACATGGACTAAAATGTGTCTGCGCAATGATCGTTCACCAGAGTTCAACTACTGTTCAACCATCAACCAAGCTCTATCTAATGTGTATGACTACCTGCACACTCGAGCGTATTTACAGATTTTCCATGTGGATTTCTCTGCATTTCTGCACCAAAATCCACGTTTTACTTGCAGATTTTGATGTGGATTTGCCATGATCTTGCCCTTTGCATTGCAAAGGGTAAAATCTGCACTAAAGATCCGCAGAAAAGATTTAGATGCTGCAGATTCCAAAACCTGCACGGCAGATCAATTTCCGCATGGAAAATATTTGCAATGTGTACACGAAAATATTCAAACCTCGTTCACTTTGCTGGTGCTGTATTATGGTACGGTTTTTCCGCACAAAAATCTGCATGGAAAAACATGTTTAATCTGCAACTTGTACAAGTAGCCTAAGGTCTCATGCACACAACTGTGAGTGCCCCGTGCCCGCAAACAGTGGGTCTGCAATATACAGGCACTGGCCCTGTGTAGGCCATACTGCATGTTCTATTTCTTTGCAGTGGGTAACGTATCTTGTGGATCGAGGACCCATTCAAGTGAATGGGTCCACAAATGGCGTGCACTCGGTCAGTACCCGTGCATAGCGGCCCGCAGAATGGGGCACACATGTTCGTGTCACACACAGCTTTTTGTGGAAGTATTTTGAGCCAAAGCCAGAAGTGGGTTGGAGGAGATGGAGAATGAGAAAAAAAGGAGAACTCCTACTTCCTCTTGGATCCACGGCTGGCTTTGGCTCAAAAAACAACAACAGAAACTGCCACAAAAAGCAGTGTGTGGTATTCATATCTTAGCCATTTATCGCTGAGATGGGAATACCTGTGTCGTTTACGGTGGCCAGAGTTACGCAAACAACAGAGGCGGCTGTGCTATGCTTTTTCCGTAACTCCCATAGAATTGAATCGAAGCTACACTGCTTCTGTAGCCCCCAAGTTCTGGAAACTCATTCACTTAGCTCTAGCTCCTAACTATGACTTAGGGCTCATGCACAAGGCTTTAAGGCCTCTTTCATATGAGCGTTACGGATTGCCTCAAGGATGCGTTCAGTGAAACTCGCGCAATTTTGGGACCAAATTATTTAAGTTTCGTCTGCGATTGCGTTCAGTGGTTCAGTTTTTTTTTTTTCACACATGCGTTAAAAAAAAAAAAAAGAAGAATTACAAACAACATCTAGCAACCATCAGTGAAAAATGCTTTGCATCCGGATGTAATACGTTTTTCACTGAAGCCCCATTCACTTCTATAGGACCAGAGCTGCGTGAAAAAACGCAGAATATAGAACATGCTGCGATATTCACTAGTGATGAGCGGCAGGGGCAATATTCCGCGAATATTTTGTAGAATATTCATCATATATTCGCGAATTCAAGAATTTGCGATTATTTTCTTGATTGAGAAAATCGGCAATGTAATATTCGCGTAATGCACGCGCAATACAGGCGTGGGTCACTTTTGCTACATTTTGCAAGCTGCTCGAAGTTTCCTGAGACTGGAGAAAATGGTTGGCACGGCAGAACATTAAAAATGGCTTTATATGCAGTTAGAGTGCTCCAATATATTCGAGACTGCGTTAATCGACAATTAATGATGCGCATATTTTGGCGCAATACGTGAAACTTCACATTTTAGCAGGTCTGACTACCTATTACTGATTGGTGCACTAAGTATTGTTGTGAACTTGTGACATCACTGCACTATGTCTGTAGCATGTATGTATGGACAGCAGAACCTATGAGCTACACTATATCACATTCTAACCTACACTGACTATCTGTATTATATATATAAGCTAACTAACTATCTAATGGAATGACACAGCAAAGCACAGAGCACAGCAATGACACTGCTGTCTCTCTCAGAACTGCAAAAAATTGCAGAAAGTGGCGGCTTGGGAGGTTCTTATATAGTAAGGGGTAGGCAACTTGTAGGCAACTTTCCTATTGGTTGCTAGGGATGTTGCTAAGCTCAGACAAAGACATTTCAGCCTTCTCATTGGCCCACAAGCAAGAAGCAGAGAGGGTTCAGATGAAAAAAAATCAAAAATATTCATGAATACAAATATATAGCACTATATTCTAAATCTTCGCAAATTCTCGAAGTAGCGATA
Source organism: Bufo bufo (assembly GCF_905171765.1). Taxonomy (NCBI): domain Eukaryota; kingdom Metazoa; phylum Chordata; class Amphibia; order Anura; family Bufonidae; genus Bufo; species Bufo bufo. Next base: position 249,149,729 of record NC_053390.1, on the reverse strand, counting down.
TTTGCGATACGAATATTCGTGATTCAAATATTCGCGCCCAACACTAATATTCACGTACCACAGAGATTATACGTGAAAAACAACTGTGATGTACACAGATCCATAGAAATGAATGAGTCAGGATTCAGTGTGGGTGCAATGCGTTCAATTCATGCACTCACTTGTGTGAAAGGGGCGGTCCGCAAATCGCAGATACCAGCCGAGTGCATGCCACCATTTTTTTTTTAACTCCTGCAGAAATGTCTTATCCTTGTCCGCAAAACAGACAAGAATAGGAAATGTTCTATTTTTTTTTCAGGGCTGCGGAATGGACTTACGGATACGGACAGCACACAGGTGTGTATTCTGCATCTTTTACATCCCCATTGAGATTAATGGGTCCACATCCGATCTGCCAAAAATGTGTATCGGATGCGACCAAAACTACGGCTGTGTGCATGAGCTGTTAGGCTACGTCTACACGACGACATTTGTCGCGCGACAATTTTTATAATGGCAGTCTATGGTGTCGCACTGACGCATGCTGCGACTGCGACGCAACAGTCGCCGAAAATCCATTCGAGATGGATTTTTCTGCGACTGTTGCGTCGCAGCATGTTGCAGTGCGACACCGAAGACTGCCATTATAAAAATTGTCGCGCGACATTAGTGCAACAAAATGTTGTGCTACAAATGTTGCAGTGTAGTTGTGCCCTATCTGTTGCGCGACAAATGTCGTCGTGTAGACGTAGCCTAATAACTGAGATGGGATACCCATTTAATTCATGCTATGCATCTCATTTTGGGTGGGTTCACACACAGGTTCAATAAAAACAGCTTCAGATGTTAGCTGAAAATCTTCGGGAAATATGAAACGCAAAGATTTTATTCTGTTACTAGTCTTTTTGTTAATACTGGTAAGCTGGATATATGGATTTCCGACACTGGTTTAAAACACAGTGGGCCAGATTTATCATTAGCTCAAGTCAGAATAATGGAGTGAAAAAGTTGTAAATTTTTGCACAATCGCTAAAACTGCGCAAAAATTTTAGACTTTTTTCTGCTCTGCACTATGCTCGCCAGTTTTCTGAAAGTGGGCGTGTTTTATTATGTAAATGAATCTCTAGACAGATTTACTGATGCGACTATTTAAAAAGTCGCAAAAAAATGCGCAATTTCACTCCAGTGAGGACCATGCTTATCTTGGGAGACTTTTTATTAGAACATGCGACTTTTGTAAAGCTTCTTACTGACGGATAAACTGCTACCGTCAAACCACATTTATTACAGTCTTAAAGGCCCGCTCATAAATCTGACTAAGGCTACTTTCACACTAGCGTTGTTTGAATCCGTCGTTCAATTCCGACACCGGAACTGCCCGCCAGATCCGGAAAAACGTGTGAAAACGGATTACATTTGAATCCTGATCAGGATTTTGATCACAATGAAAAAAATGCATTGGAAAAAACGGATCCGCCATTTATGGACTTTAACTTTTTTTTCACATTTTTCGGGTTTAACATGCAAAAGCCGGATCCGGTTTGACGGAACACACAGCGCCAGATCTGGCGTTAATGCAAGTCAATGGGAAAAAGGCTGGATCCGGCGTTCAGTCAAAGTGTTCAGGATTTTTGGCCGGAGGTAAAAATACAACATGCTACGGTTTTCTGAAAAGCCTGATCAGTCAAAAAGACTGAACTGAAGACATCCTGATGCATCCTGAACGGATTGCTCTCCATTCAGAATGCATGGGGATACAACTGATCAGTTCTTGTCCGGATTTGAGCCCTTAGGACGGAACTCAGTGCCGGAGAAGAAAAACGCTAGCGTGAAAGTAGCCTTAGCCAAAAGTGACTTTAGCCATATGTGAAAGTGGAGTGAGCTGTCAGAGTAATGATAAATCTGGCCCTGTATGTTGAAAGTTCTGGAGGCGAAGTTTCTGGCAGAAAAAAAAAAACTGTGTTCACACAGTTGTTTAGAAAAAAAAAAACACACTGAAAAACCATCTTCAGTGGTGTTTTTTTTTATTGAATAAAAATTGCCAGAGCAAAATCATGTGTGTAGGGGCACTAAGGCTCAGTTCACATCACTGTTTAGCTTTCCAATCTTCTGACCTGTCAGAAGAACAAAAAAAAATAATGGATCCCTTATTTTGAGCATCAGTTTTGATCCGTTTGTGTCATTTCCATCACAGATCAGTTATTTTGGAATGGAGAAAAAGTCAGTACTTTTTCTTCCATCAAAAATAACTGATCTGTGATGGAAATGACACAAACGGATCAAAACTGATGCTCAAAAAAAAATAGGCATCAGTTATTTTAAGTGCAAACTGATGCCCAAAATAAGGCTGAATGCACACGGCCGTGTTCCCGCGGCCGAGAGCGGTCCGTGGTATGCCGGGCTGGATTCCTGTTCAGAGCAGGAGCGCACGGCGTCATTGGTTGCTATGACGCTGTGCGCTTCATGCCGCCGCTGCACTACAGTAATACACTCGTATAGTGTATAGCAACCAATGACTCTGTGCGCTCCTGCTCTGAACAGGAATCCAGCCCGGCATACCACGGACCGCTTTCGCCAACGGAGCATGGGCGTTTGCGTTTGGCCTAAAGGATCCATTTTTTTTTTTCGGATCAGAGGAACGGAAAGCTAAACGGTGACGTTTTTGACATGTTGTGTCCTGTAGTTGTCCTGCATTCCTCATCCTCATTTAAATACCGTACAGTTTCGGCGGTGTATATGATGCATAGAACATATGGCTGGTATAAACATGTAGGTTGTATGGTATGGTTTGCATATATATGTGTAAAATAATATTTATTTAAATTCTATATTGAAAATCTGTTGTGATACAGGCACCAGCTTGAGCACTTTCATAAAGTGTGGAGGGGGTGTCCTGGAACACAATAGCTTTGCAGTTTTCTGAATTACACCAAATAATACTGCCACTTTCAACAAATGGTTCGCTGGCATGGCAACACGCTGCAGGAAAAAAAACCTGTCACATGAGGGAAAGAAAAGCAGCCTCCTCTTCTTCTGTAGATGGATTAACTCTCTACCGCTCTATCCTTTACTTAATAGCACAGAGCCATAGAGCGGTGGCTTTTCCGGACCTCACTGGGTTACAAGTCTTTGTTGCTAGAGGCTGGAGCACGGCACTTGTTGCTGTGGCAGCGTCATGTCCTTGGATACAGCAGCTGCATCAGGGAATTGTCTACATTCAGAGGTGCTTTTTATTTTGTACGTTTTTTTTATTATTTGCCCGAAACAAGGTGTGAAGTGGATGGAAAGAGGGAGATTACGTTTACCGTTCAATGAAACCTGACCGCCGATCGCCACGTTTTTTTTAAATGTTCAAAACCCATGCAGATAATGCAGCGAAGCCAGAAAGTGGCATCAGAGCTTGATTAGATACAAGATAAATGAAACAGGTGGCTGGCGACAGATTGGCTGAAGAAACTGCAGTGGGAAGCAAATCTGTTGGTATAGAAACCAAGTATACATCAAAGCGAACCCGATATTCTGCTTTCTAATTTGGAAAATGGGGATAATTAACTATGAAAACCTCTAGGCCTACATGTGTAAGCTTTCCAGCCTGGGGCAGCGGTATTTTAGGAATAATGAGCGTCCACATTTAGGCCTCTTTCACACGAACGAGTTCTCCGTCCAGACGCAATGCGTGAAGCAAACGCATAGCATCTGGACTGAATCCTGACCCATTCATTTCAATGGGTCTGTGCACACGAGAATTGTTTTTCACGCATGATTTCTGCGTTCAGGAAAAATCGCAGCATGTTCTATTTTCTGGCTCCATAAATGGGGCTTGCGTGAAAAACGCATTCCATCCGGATGCAATGCATTTTTCACTGATGGTTGCTAGGAGAGGTAGATTGTTATTCTTCAGTTTTTTTTCCCACGCGTGTGGAAAACACATCCTAAGGCTGAGTTCACACGAGCGTGTCTGGATAAGGTCCGGATGCGTTGCGGCAAACCCGGGTGCAATGCGTTTTGCACGCACGTGATAAAAAACTGACTGTGGTACCCAGACCCGAACTTCTTCATAGAAGTTCGGGCTTGGGATCGGTGTTCTGTAGATTGTATTATTTTCCCTTATAAAATGGTTATAAGGGAAAATAATAGCATTCTGAATACAGAATGCTTAGTAGGTGGTCAATTAAGGGTTACATTTTTTTTTTATAATTAACTCATTTTCTCCTCTTGATCGCGTAGCTGCCGGTCTCTTCTTACTTCTTTAATCATGAGCTGCCGGCTAAAGGACCTGTGGTGACGTCAGATCACATGGTCCATCACCACGGTGATGGACCATGTGATTGGACCATGTGATGTCACCACAGGTCCTTTAGCTGGCAGCTCATGATTAAAGAAGTAAGAAGAGACCGGCAGCTACGGGATCAAGAAGAGAAGGTGAGTTAATTATTTTTTATTTTTTAACCCTCAATTGACCACCTACTAAGCATTCTGTATTAAAGAATGCTATTATTTTCCCTTATAACCATGTTATAAGGGAAAATAATACAGTGAATAGACTATCATCTTAGCAACCATGTGTGAAAATCGCACCGCATCCGCACTTGATTGCGATTTTCACGCAGCCTCATTCACTTGTATGGGGCCTGCGTTACGTGGAAGACGCACAATATAGAGCATGCTGCGATTTTCACGCCACGCATAAGTGATGCGTGAAAATCACCGCTCATGTGCACAGCCCCATAGAAGTGAATGGGTCCGGATTCAGTGCGGGTGCAATGCGTTCAACTCACGCATTGCACCCGCGCGGAAATCTCGCCCGTGTGAACTCAGCCTAAGGCTCCATTCACACGTCCGCAATTGTGGTCCGCATCCGTTGCGCAATTGTGCGGTACGGGTGCGGACCCATTCATTCTCTATAGGGACGGAATGGATGCGGACAGCATCCACATTTCCGGAGCGCGCCGCCAATCTTCCGGTCTGCGGCTCCGGAAAAAAATAGAACATGTCCTATTCTTGTCCACAATTGCAGACAAGAATAGGCATTTCTATGGGGGTGCCGGCCGGGTGTATTGCAGATCAGCAATACACTACGGACGTGTGAATTGACCCTAAACTGATTGCACCCTCACGGAAAAAACTGAAACACTTAACGCAATCACAGACAAAACTGACAGAACTTGCGTATTGTTTGTGTGAAAGAGGCCTTATGGTGCTGGCACATGTCGCGGCTGTGCTGCGTTTTGGATATGGCATAAAGAACACATGTGGATTTAAAAAAATTCAACTTCTTCCAGCAAAGGGAAAACACAGCAAAACTGAATTATAGTAATTATAAAATAGAGTTACATTAATGTAATGTAACTGGTGAAACAGTCTGCCGGATCAGTGAAACGAAGGTGTGAACCTATCCTAAGTTGAAAGTACAGGGGCATCCCAGCAATCAGTGGTAATGCACATGTAGTTACCATTGGACAGGCCACACTGGGTATGGGCACCCTTAGGTCTCTTTCACACAAGCGTTACAGACTCTCTCAGGGTCCGTTCAGGAAAAAAATGTGGTTTTGTACGCAAGTTCAGTCAGTTTTGCCTGCGATTGCGTTCAGTGTTTCAGTTTTTTCCACGCATGTGAAAAAAACTGGAAGAATAAGGGCTGTTTAACACGAGCGGATGCCGTGCGTGGCATCCGCTCCGTGAAAGAGTGCCAAGACCCGATGCAGACTGCAGAGGCACGGAGCATTAACATGACTGATAATGCTCCGTGCCTCTGCAGTCTGCATCGGGTGTTGGCACTCTTTCACGGAGCGGATGCCACGCACGGCATCCGCTCGTGTGAAACAGCCCTAAGGCCTCTTGCAGACAAGCGTGAGCGGATTGGGTCCGGATGCGTTGTGGATGCGTTCAGTGAACTATGCGCGATTTCGCAAGCAAGTTCATTCCGTTTTGTCTACGATTGATTTCAGTTGTTCAGCTTTTATCGCGCGGGGGCAATGTGATTTAATGTGTTTTGCACGCGCATGATTAAAAACCTGAAGGTATATAAACAACATCGCTTAGCAACCATCTGTGAAAAACGCATCGCATCCGCACTTGCTTGCGGATGCTTGCGATTTTCACGCAGCCCTATTCACTTCTATGGGGCCAGCGTTGCGTGAAAAACGCAGAATATAGTCCGGGTCCTATGTGTTTGCTTCACGCATCACGCCCTGATGGAAAACTCACTGGTGTGAAAGAGGCCTTAGGAGTTCAAGTACAGATGTGAGCCCTCGCTGAATTAATCTTTAACCCCTGCAGGACCCTGCCATTTTTCACCTTAACCACTTCCCATCTGGGCCCTTTGCCCCCTTCCTGACCAGGCCAAATTTTGCAAAACGGACATATCTCACTTTATGTGGTAATAACTTTGGAACGCCTTTATTTATCCAAGTCATTCAGAGATTGTTTTCTCGTGACACATTGTACTTCATGATAGTCATAAATTTGAGTCAAAATATTTCACCTTTATTTATGAAAAAATCCCAAATTTACCCAAAAATGTAAAAAAAATTGCAATTTTCTAAATTTCAATTTCTCTGCTTTTAAAACAGAAAGTGATACCTCATAAAATATTTATTATTTAACATTCCCCATATGTCTACTTTATGTTGGCATCATTTTGGAAATGTCATTTTATTTTTTTAGGACGTTAGAAGGCTTAGAAGTTTAGAAGCAATTCTTCAAATTTTTAAGAAAATTGCCAAAACCCACTTTATAAGGACCAGTTCAGGTCTGAAGTCACTTTGTGGGGCCTACATAGTGGATACCCCCATAAATGACCCCATTGTAGAAACTACACCCCTCAAGGTATTCAAAACCGATTTTACAAACTTTGTTAACCCTTTAGGCGTTCCACAAGAATTAAAGGAAAATGGAGATCAAATTTTTAAATTTCACTTTTTTGGCAGATTTTCCATTTTAATCAATTTTTTTCTCTAACACATCGATGGTTAACAGCCAAACAAAACTCAATATTTATTACCCAGATTCTGCGGTTTACAGAAACACCCCACATGTGGTCGTAAACTGCTGTATGGGCACACGGCAGGGCGCAGAAGGAAAGGAACTCCACATGGTTTTTAGATGCCATGTCCCATTTGAAGCCCCCTGATGCACCCTCACAGTAGAAACTCCCAAGAAGTGACCCCATTTTGGAAACTAGGGGATAAGGTGCCAGTTTTATTAGTACTATTTTTGGGTACATATGATTTTTTGATCATTCAATATAACACTTTATGGGGCAAGGTGACCAAAAAATTGGTTGTTTTAGCACAGTTTCTATTTATTTATTTTTACAGCGTTCACCTTAGGGGTTCAGTCAAGTGACATTTTTATAGAGCAGATTGTTACGGACGTAGCGATACCTAATATGTATACTTTTTCTCATTTATTAAAGTTTTACACAATAATAGCATTTTTGAAACCAAAAAATTATGTTTTAATGTGTCCATGTTCTGAGAGCTATAGTTTTTTTATTTTTTGAGAGATTTTCTTATGTAGGGGCTCATTTTTTGCGGGATGAGGTGACGGTTTTATTGGTACCATTTTGTGGGACATACGCGTTTTTGATCACTTGGTGTTGCACCTTTTGTGATGCAAGGTGACAAAAATTGCTTGTTTTGACACAGTTTTTTTTTTTTTTTTTTTACGGTGTTCACCCGAGGGGTTAGGTCATGTGATATTTTTATAGAGCTGGTTTTTACGGACGCGGCAATACCTAATATGTATACTTTTTTTTATTTGTTTCACTTTAACACAATAATAGCATTTTTGAAACCAAAAAAATTATGTTTTAGTGTCTCCATGTTCTAAGAGCTATAGTTTTTTTATTTTTTGAGAGATTTTCTTATGTAGGGGCTCATTTTTTGCGGGATGAGGTGACGGTTTTATTGGTACCATTTTGTGGGACATACGCGTTTTTGATCACTTGGTGTTGCACCTTTTGTGATGCAAGGTGACAAAAATTGCTTGTTTTGACACAGTTTTTTTTATTTATTTTTTACGGTGTTCATCCGAGGGGTTAGGTCATGTGATATTTTTATAGAGCTGGTTTTTACGGACGCGGCAATACTAAATATGTCTATTTTACTTTATTTTTTCTATTTTAATTTTTTTTTTTTTATTCCTAACTTGGGAACTTTTTTTTTTTTTACATGTGAAACTTTATTTTATTTTATTTTTTCAACCCTTTATTTTTTTTATTTTTTTTTACACTTTTCGTCCCCCATGAGGTCATACAAGACCTCTGGGGGACATTTACTTCACTTTTTCTTTTTTTTTTCACAGTTGATTTCTCCTGTAACTGGGGCTGACATAGTAGCCCCAGTTACAGGACAAATGCACCCCTATAGAGGCTGTACAGCAGCAATCCAGCGCTGTACAGCCTCACAGCAGGGCTGATCGAGGTCTCTGAGAGACCTCACACAGCCCCTGCACTCTCCGGTCACGGCGGTCACATGACCGCCGGGCCGGAACAGGAAGCGCACAGCGCTTCCTGCTCTGCAGACACAGCGCTCGGTGAGCGCTGTGTCTGCAGCGATCGTGAAGGCAGGGACACCTGGGCACTGTCCCTGCCTTGTCTTAGGGTTGCCCTGCTGTCACTGACAGCGGGCAACCCGATCAGCAGCTGCACGATTAGCGTGCAGCTGCTATTTCTGACAGGACGTTTTAAAACGTGCTGTCAGAAATAGACGTCCACCCATAGGACGTTTATATCCTATGGGCGGACGTGAGGCGGTTAAAGGGTTTCTGTCACCCCGCAAAACTCATTTTTTTTTTTTTGGATAGTTAGATTCCTCATAGTGCGATATAGGAGAATATAATGCTCTTACTTACTTTCATGCGGCCGATTCTTTATAAAACGAACTTTTATAATATGTAAATGAGGGCTCTACCAGCAAGTAGGGCGTCTACTTGCTGGTAGCTGCTGCAGAAATCCGCCCCCTCGCCGTGTTGATTGACAGGGCCAGCCGTGATCTCCTCCTCCGGCCGGCCCTGTCAGTAATTCAAAAATCGCGCGCCTCGCGTCATTCGGCGCAGGCGCTCTGAGATGAGGAGGCTCGTCTCCTCAGCACTCCCTCAGTGCGCCTGCGCCGATGACATCACCGAAAGAGAAGACGTGCAGGCGCACTGAGGGAGTGCTGAGGATACGAGCCTCCTCATCTCAGAGCGCCTGCGCCGAATGACGCGAGGCGCGCGATTTTTGAATTACTGACAGGGCCGGCCGGAGGAGGAGATCACGGCTGGCCCTGTCAATCAACACGGCGAGGGGGCGGATTTCTGCAGCAGCTACCAGCAAGTAGACGCCCTACTTGCTGGTAGAGCCCTCATTTACATATTATAAAAGTTCGTTTTATAAAGAATCGGCCGCATGAAAGTAAGTAAGAGCATTATATTCTCCTATATCGCACTATGAGGAATCTAACTATCCAAAAAAAAAAAAAATGAGTTTTGCGGGGTGACAGAAACCCTTTAAGGACCAGGCAATTTTTTGCACGTCTAACGTGTTACTTTATGTGGTGATAACTTTAAAACGCTTTTACTTATCCAGGCCATTCTTAGATTGTTTTCTCGTCACATATTGTACTTTATGACAGTGGTAAAATTGAGTCAAAATTTTTATTTTTTATTTATAAAAAAATTCCAAACTTACCAAAAATTTAGAAAAATTTCCAAATTTCAATTTCTCTACTTTTATAATAGATTGTAATTCCTCCAAAAATAGTTATTACTTTACATTCCCCATATGTCTACTTCATGTTTGGATCATTTTCTGAATGCCATTTTATTTTTTGAGGATGTTACAAGGCTTAGAAGTTTAGAAGCAAATCTTAAAATTTTTCAGAAAATTTCTAAAACCCACTTTTTCAGGACCAGTTCAGGTCTGACGTAACTTTGTGAGGCTTACATAATAGAAACCACCGAAAAAATTACCCCATTTTACAAACTACACCCCTCAAGGTATTCAAAACTGATATTACAAACTTTATTAACCCTTTAGGTGTTTCACAAGAATTAATGGAAAATAGAGATAAAATTTCAAAATGTCACTTTTTTGGCAGATTTTCTCCAGTTACAAAGCAAGGGTTAACAGCCAAACAAAACTCTATATTTATGGCCCTGATTCTGTAGTTTACATAAACACCCCATATGCGGTTGTAAACTGCTGTACGGGTACACGGCAGGGCGCAGAAGGAAAGGAGTGCCATACGGTTTTTGGAAGGCAGATTTTGCTGGACTGTTTTTTTGACACCATGTCCCATTTGAAGCCCCCCTGATGCACCGCTAGAGTGACCAGAGGTGCAGCTCTGGTCATACACTTTAGGTTCCAGCACATCATGGGTAACTTATGCTTTGTTCCATGTATGGTTAGTTTGCTATTGTAGTGTCACTGCTTGCACATAGCATCCTTGCCTCGCCCCACTTCATGAAGTGGTTTGGTTGTCTGTATTTACGTGATGGCCATGTACGTTACTAGTGGTGGGCAAGTTTGCTATGTGTGACCTTATTGATCCTTTACATACATGCAACATACATATGTCTATATGTTACTTTGGGCAAACTTACAGCTCTCCCATTCTCATGTGTTTTTATACCCAGTGTTTATGACATTTCCTTGTTAGTCGGGTATATGTGAGGGTGGTTGTTTACGGTCCCGCTACACGGGGCGTCCCACCGTCCTTTACCCTGTGCCTTCATGTCATATTTATTGTATTGTGTCTTAATAAACTACGTATATATTTTATATGTGTGTTCTCCTATTTTTCTGGGGTTATTGGTTTTTTCTCGTTGCTTGGTTCTGTTTTTTTTTTAAAAGCTTTCTATTGGGCATGCGCGGGATCTCGGAACGTCGGGGACAGCAGAAGCCGCCCAGCGAAGTGAATATTGATGAGCTGGGCGGCGCTTCAAAATGGCGGTTTGGGAGGCGGCTGGCTGGGCTGAAGTGAAGCTGAAACGCCGCCCCTTGGGCAGAAAGAAAAGCGATTACATCAGGTTATAAAACATGATTTTGCTGTATTTATAAGGTGGACAGGGGTTATACTTATATGTTTTTAATACATATTAGAAGACCTGTGCATGCATATATATAGATAATTATGCTTATTGGGCCTGTCAGTGTTCCTTTAAGGAGGACCTGTCTCCTCTACTGCGATATCTGTTTTAGTAAGTAATTGCATTCCCCATGTAATAACAATTGGAGCATCTTTTTTTTATCACTTTATTTTGTGATATTCCTCTATTGTTCCTACTATAAATGTAAGAATAAATTGTCAACGGGCTGTGTCCCTGTCCAGTCTGATACTGCTACCACTGACTGGACAGCGTTACGCCTCATGCAAACGGCTGTTGGCCAGTCATTCCGTACATTAGGCACTATCCATGCAGCTTCCGCGACGGATCCAGACCCATTCAACTTGAATGGGTCCAAAAGCCGTCCGCACCGCAAAAAAATTAAAAAATTTCTATTTTTTTTGCAGTGCGGAGGCACGGAAAGAAACCGCACGGAAGCAGTAGTGGTTCCGTGCCTCTGTTCCGCCCCTCATCTTCCGGATGTGGTGAGCACACGACCGGTGTGCATGAGGCCTTAGGCCTCTTTCACACGAACTATACGGATTAGGTCGGGATGCGTTCAGTGAAACTCGCATTATTCTGCAAGCAAGTTCAGTCAGTTTTGTCTGCGATTGCGTTCAGTTTTTTCTGCGCGAGTGCAATGCGTTTTTCACGCGCGTGATAAAAACTGAAGGTTTGCAAACAACAACTCTTAGCAACTATCAGTGAAAAACGTAATGCATCCACACCTGCTTGCGGATGCAATGCTTTTTTCACTGAAGCCCCATTCACTTCTATGGGGCAAGGGCTGCATGAAAAACGCAGAATTTAGAACATGCTGCGTTTTTCACGCAACGCAGAACTGATGCAATGCTCATGTACATAGACCCATTTTAATTAATGAGTCAGGATTCAGTGCGGGTGCTGTGCGTTCACGTCACGCATTGCACCCGCGCAGAAAACTCGCTTGTGTGAAAGGAGCCTTAGGCCTCTTTCACACGGGCGTTGCGGAAAAATGTGCGGGTGCGTTGCGGGAACACCCGCGATTTTTCCGCGCGAGTGCAAAACATTGTAATGCGTTTTGCACTCGCGTGAGAAAAATCGTGCGTGTTTGGTACCCAAACCCGAACTTCTTCACAGAAGTTCGGGCTTGGGATCGGTGTTCTGTAAATAGTATTATTTTCCCTTATAACATGGTTATAAGGGAAAATAATAGCATTCTGAATACAGAATGCATAGTAAAACAGCGCTGGAGGGGTTAAAAAAAAATAAAAAATCATTTAACTCACCTTAATCCATTTGCTCGCGTAGCCGGCATCTCCGTTTGTCTCTTTTACTGTATAGGACCTGTGGTGAGCATTAACTATAGTTCAAGGACCTGGGATGACGTCACTCTGGTCATCACATGGTACGTCACATGATCTTTTACCATGGTGAATCACCATGGTAAAAGATCATCTGACGTACAATGTGATGACCGGAATGACGTCATCCCAGGTCCTTGAACTATAGTTAATGCTCACCACAGGTCCTATACAGTAAAAGAGACTAACGGAGATGCCGGCTACGCGAGCAAATGGATTAAGGTGAGTTAAATGATTTTTTATTTAATTTTTAACCCCTCCAGTGCTGTTTTACTATGCATTCTGTATTCAGAATGCTATTATTTTCCCTTATAACCATGTTATAAGGGGAAATAATAATGATGGGGTCTCCATCCCGATCGTCTCCTAGCAACCGTGCGTGAAAATCGCACCGCATCCGCACTTGCTTGCGGATGCTTGCGATTTTCACGCAACCCCATTCATTTCTATGGGGCCTGCGTTACGTGAAAAACGCACAAAGAGGAGCATGCTGCGATTTTCACGCAACGCAAAAGTGATGCGTGAAAATCACCGCTCGTGTGCACAGCCCCATAGAAATGAATGGGTCGGTATTCAGTGCGGGTGCAATGCGTTCACCTCCCGCATCGCATCCGCGCGGAATACTCGCTCGTGTGAAAGGGGCCTTAGGCGTGAGGTGAACACATTGCACTCGCACTGAATCCGGACCTATTCATTTCTATGGGGCTGTGCACATGAGCGGTGATTTTTACGGCCCCATAGAAGTGAATGGGGCTGCGTGAAAATCGCAAGCATCCGCAAGCAACATGGTTATAAGGGAAAATAATAGCATTCATAATAGAGAATGCATAGTACAATAGGGCTGGAGTGGTTAAAAATAATAATAATAATAATAATTTAACTCACCTTAATCCACTTGCTCTAGCAGCCCGGCTTCTCTTCTGTCTTCATCTTTGCTGTGCACAGGAAAAGGACCTGTGGTGATGTCACTACGCTCATCACATGGTCCGTCACATGATCCATCACCATGGTAAAAGATCACGTGATGGACCATGTGATGAGCGCAGTGCCGTCATCAAAGGTCCTATTCCTCAAAGAAAAAGATATATATTTTTTAACCCCTCCAGCCCTATTGTAGTATGCATTCTGTATTCAGAATGCTATTATTTTCCCTTATAACCATGTTATAAGGGGAAATAATACAATCTACACAACCTTGAACCCAAACCTGAACTTCTATGAAGAAGTTCGGGTCTGGGTACCACATTCAGTTTTTTATCACGCTCGTGCAAAACGCATTGCACGCATTACACCCGCGCGATAAAAACTGAACAACGGAACGCAATCGCAGTCAAAACTGACTGCAATTGGGTACCTACTCGCGCAGGTTTGCCGCGACGCATCCGGACCTTATCCGGACACGCTCGTCTGCAAGGGGCCTTAGGCTGTGCAGGAACATATCCCCAACTGGTAACACCCAGTTGTCCATTTATTTGTAAACTTATTGTAGGAATAATAGAGGGACTGCACAACATACCGTCATAAAAAAATGCCTCAGAATTGTAATTTCATGAGAAATGCAATTATTTACCAATTATTACCATTATTTGCCATGTCGGAAGTGGTGTCAGGTCCTGTATCACCTTTGATAAGCAGCAGGGTTAATAGTCACAGAAGAATGTAGTGTGTAATCCTTGAGACTTCAAGCTGCTTGAGAACTCATATCTTAACACTTTAGTGTCCTAAAAAGAAAAAAAATGGGTTTACTTCAATACGGTGAAGATCAAACTAACAAACCATTTAGCTATAACACATGCTTTTCATTTGGATTTAGGGCAATCCTTTCTCAAAGTCAAGAATCTTAGGGTGGGTTCACACTAGCGCTAGGGATTCCGTTATGGCTTTCCGTTATAACATGGTTTTAACGGAAAATAGTGGAATTTATAGGACGGAAGGACGGATCTGTTCTTCCGCCCATAGACTTGTATTATGACGGAATGAAAAACAGAAGCCCTTTATAAAGGACTTTCTTTTCCGTCTTGCATAACGGGACACAGACGGATCCGTTATGCTTTCCCATAGACTTTTATTAGGATGGAAAGCAAACGGAATGCCTTTTAAAGGCTTCCGTTCTGCATTCCTTCATAATACAAGTCTTACGGATCCGTCCTTCCATCTTATGGATTCCATTATTTTCCGTTATAGAAAGCCATAACGGAATCCCTAACGGTAGTGTGAACACACCCTTACCCAAATTCTGACAGGATGGTCCGTGCAGTGAGAAAGAAGCACGCATTACTTCATGTGCATCTTCAGAAAATTTTATTTAATATTGTCACATTTTTATTTTAGTCTTGTGTTTTAAAATGATAGAAGGACCTTTATGTCACATTTTTCTCCTAACTATAGTTTTTTTTAATTTCCTGTTGCTGATATTCTGCAACCTTATAGAGTTTTTCTCAGTTCACGTCATATTAGTCCTTGTCCTCAGTGGGGCTTCCAGTTCCTAATTCCCATTAATTATATACATATATAGAAAGCCAAGTAACCTCTCACTATGTTTTTGAGGTATAGAGGCAAACCAATGTAGCCCTGCAAACACGGGGAGAACATACAAATCCAATGCAAACGTTTTCCCATGGTTGGATTTCAACCCAGTACCCCAGTGTAAATTACATGTACTGCCCCCTCCACAAAAAACAGCTACTTACCAACTTTGATGGTGATATATACAAATCACTGTTCACAAGTTAACCCCTTTCCGACCACCATGTACGGCAGAAGGGGTCTTTAAAGATGGCACCCTCTCGTGAGCACAGTGCATGCCATAGCCACCGCATTTCTGCTGTTCCCCAGTAGACGCCTGGGGCTAATGTCTGTGATCACAGACATTTACCCTCTAGATGCCGTGGTCAATTGTGAGCCAAAACCATGTGCGGCTCTAAACACAGAACAGGTGCAGATCTTTCCCTTATACCTTATGTCTGTGGAGGCTCCAATCCTGGTTTTGGCTCACAATCACTGATGAAAATCACTGACATGTGAATTAGGCTTTTCTCAGTAATGTGGACACATATAAACATGGGACCAACAGAGATGCCTTCAGCTTCCCAGCGCACATGGAACAGGTCAGACAGTTTCATAGGTACAAATCTGCTGACAGATTGCCAACACACATTGCATATGTGTTTTTTGAAGGCACAAAAAAATTTTTAAAAAATGGAGGACTATAGAAGAAAAATGCCAGGCAATGAGGGAAAGACTCCAGACCCAGAGCATGGTGTAATAAAAAAAAACACCACTGACATGAAAAAATGCACCTCAATCGGAAAAAAACGACATAACAAATAAATGCATGTTTGTCTTGTGTTTATTTTATTTTTATTATTATTAAAGAAAAATACCATTACAAATAGCTTTACAATATACTTGTACACAAAAGGGAAAAGCTCATAAATAGGGGACTAGTACTCATTGCAAAGATACTTCTAGCATATCACCTCACTGCTATTATATAACAAAAACAATGAGCGCCAGACTACCCTCCACTTTAATCCATTCCATTTGTGTCCTCAAATTTAAACCTCTCCTCCCACCCAATTACCCATCGTCAACTCGAGAGTCCGTGAGCACCACTATAAACTTTTGTATAGAGTTTACTTCTGCTCCGGTTGATCCAATCCAGCATGCACAACACCACACATATATCGCTAGATACAATTTGCCCAAATCATTTCCCACGGTCTAAGCTGTTGTTTGCCCTCCTATCGAACCCTTTCATAACTCTTGATCTTATTCATTAATCATTTCCACATATCAAATTCGGGATATTTATCCGATCCTCAATTTTGAACAATTACCACTCTGGCAATAAACAAGCCTTTAAGCCAAAGATTATTTAACTTCTTCCCCGAGGTTGCAGGAGAAAATTGTCCAAATATTGCTAATTTCGTTCCTAGGGGATATTTTAGAGAGGTCCTAGTACCCATTTCCTCAAATATCTTGGCCCAAAACAGCTGAATTCTAGGACAGCTCCATATCAAGTGCATGAAATCTGCTTGCTCACTCTGGCACTTTAAATATCTATAATCCGAGTTTCTATATTTCCTAGAGAGTAGCAAGGGATTGTAATATAAACGATGGACTATCTTATATTGAATAAGTCTATAATTACTGGATATTGGTGCCCTTTTATTATTCCTATAAATAACACCCCCGTTAAGTGCAATATCATGCCAGAGCTCTGCTTGCCATTTATTTTCACTCTTAAATTTAGTAACCCTACCCAATCCTATCTTTATTCTCTTATATATTTGTAAATTAGTAACCCTAGTATCTTTAAAGTTATAACAAAAATGAGTGAATTCATCATATTTGATCAGAGTGTAATTTTTATTTTTATAGAGCTAAAAGCATGTTTTAATTGTGCGTATCTAAACTTGATTAATTTGTTAATCTCGCTATCTACCCAGATTTCCTCGAGAGGTCTAATACCTTATGAATTAACATTTTGTGATAGTCGAACAATACCCTTCTTTTCCCAAAATTTATAATCTAAAGACCTGAGCTCACTTAAATTATAATTATGCCATAGTGGAGAAAAACTTAAACCATTTAAGATACCAAGAACACCCTTGATTTTTAGCCAAACCTTATGAAGCACACTGCAAATTGGACATTGTTTTCCGATGAGGCCCAAATACCCATATTCTAGTACACTAAATATATCTCGTTGAGAACCCTCAAAGTCCCTTATGAGACATTAAACAGGGCTACCCAACCCCTGTCCCATACAAGATTGGATTTGGGCCGCTAGGAAATATTCCTGCATATATGGGAGCGATAACCCCCCTTGCTCTTCTGCAAGCCAGAGGAATATCTGTTTAATTTGGACTGTCTTTCTTCCCCAAATTAAGTCGTTTATTATCTGTTCAAGTAGATTAAAGAAAGAATCTTTAATCCAAATTGGACAAGCGGTAAGTGTTCTGCTTCGCGTTATTGAACTGTTGTATAACACTAGTCAGACAGCTTAACAATAATTCAGAAGTCAAGAAACGTGAGACATCAGATCTGTATGTTTTCTCTTTTCTGAATAACTTTGTAAAACTACAATATAAACATAAACAAAACATATGTGTCAGTACATTACACATAATACAGCAGCCTCACTCACAGACAATTCCATCATTAGTCCAGGAATAGATCAAGAGCTCCTCTGCATGCAGCCTGCTAGATCCAGGAGCAGTCATGAAATGGAGGAAATACAGTTCCAGGTTAAAGGTTACTGCCTTTGACTCTGAGAAAAATACACTTCCTGTAAAGTTCTGGCGAAGTAGAAACTAACTTTGACCACTAGATGGCAGCAACGTCAAACATAACATTTCAGTATAATCTTTACAGCACATTACACACATTCATTATGCACAAAATGGGCAGAACAGTAAGTGTATACAAAATTTGCGGAAGGAGGACCATTTTTTATTAAGGTCAATCTGTCAGATTGACTTAATGTTAACTTCTGCCATACTCTTATTTTACCCTTGATTTTATCGATTAATGGTGAGAGATTGAAACTATCAAAATCCTGTAGTCTACCGCCGATCTTGATTCCTAAATGCACAAAGTGATCTAAGGGATCTAGGATCCTGAAGTTTACAGCTCCACTAGGGGCTGGGGAGTTCAGGGGCAGGAGCACCTGGTTAGCCCAGTTGATTTCATATCCTGATATAACACCGAAATAATTTATTACCTGCATAACATATGGCATAGCTGTCCATCCCCTATTTTAAATATATAAGAACATCGTCAGCATATAGACTAATTTTGTCCCGGGCACCCCTCACCCCGAACTTAATTATATTTGCGTCAGATCTTATTTTAATGACAAGGGGTTCCAGAAACATAGCAAAAAGTAATGGGGAAAGGGGGCAACCCTGTCTGGTGCCACGAAATCATTCGAAAGCATCTGACCAATCACCATCAATAACTACTCTTGCCGTCGGACGGTTATATAGCATTTGAGTCCATCTAATGCAATTGTCTCTGAGGTTCATTTTCCTTATTAATTTCCATAAGTAGTTCCAATCTACCCAGTCAAACGCCTTAGCGGCATCAAGTGACAAGATGGAGCAGTCACCGCCTTCCCCTGTTTGAATATTAAAGAATGCTCTGCGGATGTTGATTTGAGCATGTCGATTGGGGATGAACCCGGTTTGATCTTGATGAATCAGTCTATCTAGCACTTTTTTAAGTCGGTTTGAGAGTATTTTAGCACATATTTTATAATCAGTATTTAACAGTGAGATTGGCCGATAAGATCCAATCTCTTGTTCGTCCTTACCTTTTTTGAGTACTAAGGCAATGAGAGCTTCAGATAGTAAAGCTGACAGCCTTCCTAAGTCACCGGATTCGTTAAGAACCTGCAATAGATAGGGAAATAATGTATAGCCGTAACTTCTATAAATCTCAAACGGGAGTCCGTCAGAGCCTGGTGCAGAGTTCCCCTAAGTAGAACCCATCGCCTCATACAGTTCATTCAGTTGAATTGCCCTATTCAATGCAGCACTTTCCTCCTCAGAAAGAGCAGGAATATCAATGCTGTTTAAAAAAAGATCCATAGCATCCTTATTCCCATCATTCTCTGACCTATATACTGTAGAGCTCAAAAATTATCTACGAACTCCCGCTTGAGATCCCCCAATTCCTCTATCACCTCACCATTACCCCGTCTAAGACCTCTCATTTTATTATTAGCCTTTTGATTTTATATAATGGATACAAGTAATCTGCCAGTTTTACTAGACTCGCAAAAATATTTTTGACCAGCGAAGAAGATTCTTTGTTAAGCTTTTTTAATTAATGTAACGGATCTCCTAGCACCCCGACCGGGTACCTCCGTCGATGGATGCTCCTAGTGCTTCCCGAGGTCTCCAAGCACTCCACTTGACACCGTAAGCACTGCAGACCCCACGAACCACCGAAGCTTGGTTGAGGTCTCGCCATCTCCTACCCACCCTGGACCTACGACAAGGCTCCAGTGGGTCAACCTCTCCTAAGTCCAGAGAGCAGGAACAGCTCTTACAAGAGCTAGTAGTTATAGCCAGGGGAGTATAGCAAATCTTCAGCGTATAGCAATCCCCAGCGTCGATCAGTTACCCAAACATCAGCCTCAACATGATAAAGGGTAAAACAGGAACTCTTTATTGAGGGCTACCCGCCCGTATTTATGCAGGTCCCCATCTGGTGGACACTCCCCTAGGGGACCAGATGGAAGACTGTGACACAGGACAGATATGCAGCAATTCAGGATACACAGACACAATACATCCCCACAATGCATCATGGTTTCCCCCTCTCTGCCCTGGAGACACCCGAGGAGTAATTCAATTATCTCTCAGGACAAAGGGAAATCGCCAATACACATGTGGGGACAACAGGATAGAAATCACCATTTAAACATACAATGTCACAACCCTTACAGTAAACACAGACATTTAACATATCCCCAGATAGCTCAAGTCTGAGTGCATATTATTAGGTGAATGGCACTCAGACTACACGAATACAATAAAATTAGCTATCTGGGTACCCTCACATAACATACACTACAATTCCAAAGACAAATGGTTCTGTCACACACCTCAAAACCCCACATATCCCCATAATGTATACATCCATGGATAGCTCTGATCTGGGTGAACAACATATCCAAAAATCACCCAGATCCGAGCAGGGGTTCCCGAATTCCATGGAAGTCACATTTGGCCGACCGCAAGCATGGCTTTCCTGTCCAAAACAGTTCCACAGATTTAAGCTGTGCGGCCGGTCTGTCTTCTCCTTCAAAGTTAGTATGGGCCATAATCCTGGGGCAAGAGGCTGGCAACCAGGTCCCTCCAAAACCCAGTGGCGAGGTTGGTTTTGCCACAATTAAATTATTTTTATAATCCTCCTTTGCTTGTATTAACCGTTTTGGAGTTATTATATTTCGGTTTTGAGTAAGCTCCACCTCAAGTGCCCTTATCTGTTCCACTAACTGTTCCTCACATTTGGCGAAAGTATATTTGAGGTTCTTAATTTTGCTCAGATATAAACTCCGAAGGAATGCTTTCTAAGCATCCCATACAGAGTGAACATGAGCTGTGCCTATATTGATATTCCAAAACTCTTGGATCGCCTTACCTATAACTGCTTAATCTTCAGGGTTTTATCCCGTTCTTTAATAACCACTAAAATAGGGGAATGGTCAGAGATGCCATTGGTCTCGTATTTCATTCAGCTGACTTGATCAATAAAATCAGGACTAGCCAAAGCAAGATCAATCCTTGACATGGCTTTGTATGAGCTGCTGAAGCAGGAGAACACACTTTTATCTCTATATACAGTTGCAAGAAAAAGTATGTGAACCCTTTGGAATGATATAGATTTCTGCAGAAATTGGTCATAAAATGTGATCTGATCTTCATCTAAGTCACAACAATAGACAATCACAGTCTGCTTAAACTAATAACACATGAAGAATTAAATGTTACCATGTTTTTATTGAACACACCATGTAAATATTCACAGTGCAGGTGGAAAAAGTATGTGAACCCCTAGGCTAATGACATCTCCAAGAGCTAATTGGAGTGAGGTGTCAGCCAACTGGATTCCAATCAATGATATGAGATTGGAGGTGTTGGTTACAGCTCCCTGCCCTATAAAAACACACACCAGTTCTGGGTTTACTTTTCACAAGAAGCATTGCTTGATGTGAATGATGCCTCGCACAAAAGAGCTCTCAGAAGACCTACGATTAAGAATTGTTGACTTGCATAAAGGGTTATTGACTTGGAAAGGGTTATAAAAGTATCTCCAAAAGCCTTGCTGTTCATCAGTCCACGGTAAGACAAATTGTCTATAAATTGAGAAAGTTCAGCACTGCTGCTACTCTCCCTAGGAGTGGCCATCATGTAAAGATGACTGCAAGAGCACAGTGCACACTACTCAATGAGGTGAAGAAGAATCCTAGAGTGTCAGCTAAAGACTTACAAAAGTCTCTGGCATATGCTAACATCCCTGTTAGCGAATCTTCAATCCGTAAAACACTAAACAAAAATAGATTTCATGGGAGGACACCACAGAGGAAACCACCTCTGTCCAAAAAAAACATTACTGCAAGTTTACAGTTTGCACAAGAGCACCTGGATGTTCCACAGCAGTACTGGCAAAATATTCTGCGGACAGATGAAACCAAAATTGAGTTGTTTGGAAGAAACACACAACACTATGTGTGGAGAAAAAGAGGCACAGCACACCAACATCAAAACCTCATACCAACTGTGAAGTATGGTGGTGGGGGCATCATGGTTTGGGGCTGCTTTGCTGCGACTGGGCTTGGACGGATTGCTATCATCAAAGGAAAAATTAATTCCCAAATTTATCAAGACATTTTGCAGGAGAATTTAAGGCCATCTGTCCACCAGCTGAAGCTCAACAGAAGATGGGTGTTGCAACAGGACAACGACCCAAAGCATAGAAGTAAATCAACAACAGAATTGCTTAAACAGAAGAAAATACGCCTTTTGGAGTGGCCCAGTCAGAGTCCTGACCTCAACCCGATTGAGATGCTGTGGCATGATCTCAAGAAAGCAATTCACACCAGACATCCCAAGAATATTGCTGAACTGAAACAGTTCTGTAAAGAGGAATGATCAAGAATTACTACTGAACGTTGTGCACATCTGATCTGCAGCTATAGGAAACGTTTGGTGGAAGTTATTGCTGCCAAAGGAGGTTCAACCAGTTATTAAATCCAAGGGTTCACATACTTTTTCCACCTGCACTGTGAATGTTTACATGGTGTGTTCAATAAAAACATGGTAAAATTTAATTCTTCATGTGTTATTAGTTTAAGCAGACTGTGATTGTCTATTGTTGTGACTTAGATGAAGATCAGATCACATTTTATGACCAATTTGTGCAGAAATCCATATCATTCCAAAGGGTGCACATACTTTTTCTTGCAACTGTAAATATCACCAGATATCAATCAGTGCCAATTCCTGGCACGTTCTGAAAAGCAAAGTGTGACCCTCTGCTCTCACCTTCCGGACAGATGAAGCAGACACTATATCTTTTTCTAAATCCATAACATTATTAAAGTCGCCCAAGACTAGAATCGGGCACTTGCCCTTACGGTTTATAAAATCCACTAGGCATGAGAACACATAAAGAGAGAAGGGAGGGGGAATGTAAACAAAAGCTTATACACATGCCACTCAATTCCATCTAGCGTATAGAAAAACAAATCTCCCCTCTCGATCTATTTTCTGATCCAAGGAAATATAATCAACTTTCCTTGGATATATACACTTAGGGCTTATGTTTCTATAAGAGCTACTAAACTAGTACATGGATTGCAGGATAAAACTTACCAGGAAAGAGTAAAGGACCTTAACATGTATAGCTTGGAAGAAAGACGAGACAGAGGGGATATGATAGAAACTTTTAAATACATAAAGGGAATCAACAAGGTAAAAGAGGAGAAAATATTTAAAAGAAGAAAAACTGCTACAAGAGGACATTGTTTTAAATTAGAGGGGCAAAGGTTTAAAAGTAATATCAGGAAGTATTACTTTACTGAGAGAGTAGTGGATGCATGGAATAGCCTTCCTGCAGAAGTGGTAGCTGCAAATACAGTGAAGGAGTTTAAGCATGCATGGGATAGGCATAAGGCTATCCTTCATATATTCATAGTATTCAGTCTATTGGGCAGACTAGATGGGCCAAATGGTTCTTATCTGCCGACACATTCTATGTTTCTTTAAGACAGGAATGGTATTCGTATTGTGCCCATTTCTTTCTCATCATGCCAGCCTTGTCTGGCGTCAGATGTGTTTCAAGGAGACCAACTATAGCTGGGAGATGTTTAGCAACTTGGTCAAAAACAATCCACCTTTTTATTCTGTCGGCCAACCCACTTACGTTCCAGGCTAAGACGCGATGCGACATACCCTGCATCCCCATCTCTCTCCCAACTGTGCTCTATGACTCCCGAGGTGACGATGAGTCTCCCTCTCATCCCTAATCCCACCCACCAAACTGGTCCACAAGGCCACAAAGACCTCATTAACCTCTTCCACTCTGCCCATCTCGCACATTCTCCCCGCCCCCTCTGCCTGCCCACCCCGACTCAGAGTCATCAAGATAAAAAAACATTAATCGCCTATCCCTTCACAATCAAGCAATTCCTGGGCCTCTTTAGAACTCGCAAAAAACAAAACCTGGTCCTGGTATATTACTCTAAGTTTAGCCGGGTATAACAAGGATCTTTGGAACATTTGATCTTAGCATGGAACAACCTTTTCTTTATATCTCGGAATTCTCTACGTTTAATCTGCGTTTCTCTAGCGAAATCCAGATAAATCTAAATTCTGTTTTCATTAAAGTCTATTTCCTGCAATTCTCTCTTTCTCCTCAGAACCAGATCTCGGTCTTTGGAGCACAACATCTTTGCTAGTAGTGCTCGAGGTGGACTCCCAGGGGAGAACTTTTTCCTGGAATTCTGTGCGCCATTCTACAATAAACCAAGAGGATAGATATTCGGAGCCAATACTATCCAGCACCAATTTTTGGATAAAGCCCGCGGGGTCTTCCTTCTCTACCCCCTCAGGAAATCCAACAAAACGAAGATTAGATCTTCGTGATCTATCCTCAAGGTCAATGATTTTGTCACGTCGAACTTTACTCTCATCTTCCATTATATTTACTCTTGTATTAATCCTGCCCACCTCAGCTTTTATATCTGTGATTGAAGTCTGTAAATTCTCCACCTTTTCACGCATCTTATTAATCTCTTTAATGATTAATATATATGATTGTACGGTATATATTTTAATTGCCAGATCTCCTAATGATTGATTAGTGTGATTCACCGTGCCTAATACAGGGAGTGCAGAATTATTAGGCAAGTTGTATTTTTGAGGATTAATTTTATTATTGAACAACAACCATGTTCTCAATGAACCCAAAAAACTCATTAATATCAAAGCTGAATATTTTTGGAAGTAGTTTTTAGTTTGTTTTTAGTTTTAGCTATTTTAGGGGGATATCTGTGTGTGCAGGTGACTATTACTGTGCATAATTATTAGGCAACTTAACAAAAAACAAATATATACCCATTTCAATTATTTATTTTTACCAGTGAAACCAATATAACATCTCAACATTCACAAATATACATTTCTGACATTCAAAAACAAAACAAAAACAAATCAGTGACCAATATAGCCACCTTTCTTTGCAAGGACACTCAAAAGCCTGCCATCCATGGATTCTGTCAGTGTTTTGATCTGTTCACCATCAACATTGCGTGCAGCAGCAACCACAGCCTCCCAGACACTGTTCAGAGAGGTGTACTGTTTTCCCTCCTTGTAAATCTCACATTTGATGATGGACCACAGGTTCTCAATGGGGTTCAGATCAGGTGAACAAGGAGGCCATGTCATTAGATTTTCTTCTTTTATACCCTTTCTTGCCAGCCACGCTGTGGAGTACTTGGACGCGTGTGATGGAGCATTGTCCTGCATGAAAATCATGTTTTTCTTGAAGGATGCAGACTTCTTCCTGTACCACTGCTTGAAGAAGGTGTCTTCCAGAAACTGGCAGTAGGACTGGGAGTTGAGCTTGACTCCATCCTCAACCCGAAAAGGCCCCACAAGCTCATCTTTGATGATACCAGCCCAAACCAGTACTCCACCTCCACCTTGCTGGCGTCTGAGTCGGACTGGAGCTCTCTGTCCTTTACCAATCCAGCCACGGGCCCATCCATCTGGCCCATCAAGACTCACTCTCATTTCATCAGTCCATAAAACCTTAGAAAAATCAGTCTTGAGATATTTCTTGGCCCAGTCTTGACGTTTCAGCTTGTGTGTCTTGTTCAGTGGTGGTCGTCTTTCAGCCTTTCTTACCTTGGCCATGTCTCTGAGTATTGCACACCTTGTGCTTTTGGGCACTCCAGTGATGTTGCAGCTCTGAAATATGGCCAAACTGGTGGCAAGTGGCATCTTGGCAGCTGCACGCTTGACTTTTCTCAGTTCATGGGCAGTTATTTTGCGCCTTGGTTTTTCCACACGCTTCTTGCGACCCTGTTGACTATTTTGAATGAAACGCTTGATTGTTCGATGATCACGCTTCAGAAGCTTTGCAATTTTAAGAGTGCTGCATCCCTCTGCAAGATATCTCACTATTTCTGACTTTTCTGAGCCTGTCAAGTCCTTCTTTTGACCCATTTTGCCAAAGGAAAGGAAGTTGCCTAATAATTATGCACACCTGATATAGGGTGTTGATGTCATTAGACCACACCCCTTCTCATTACAGAGATGCACATCACCTAATATGCTTAATTGGTAGTAGGCTTTCGAGCCTATACAGCTTGGAGTAAGACAACATGCATAAAGAGGATGATGTGGTCAAAATACTAATTTGCCTAATAATTCTGTACAGGGTGTATATCTGCCAGCTTCTTATCAATCAGTTTTATCCTGGTGTCCACCATTGGTGTTTTACTTAAGTCTTCAACCCTACTCCAGGGGGCTCCTAAGTTCTGTTGAACTTCACTTTCTTCCCTAGCTTCCAGCATCCCCTGCATCGTATGGGCAGTTCTAGTTTTTTTTTTTTTAAACATCATTTTTATTCCGTTTTCCATATAATTGACAGTAATACACATCTTGTAAAGGTATACAAATTTTTGTAATTCAAACAATTGTGCATAATAATCATTAAAACACTCATTATTCCCTCTTTTCCCCCTCCCCCCCTTTCCCAAATGCTGTACCTTATATTTCACCATAATAACTCTTATGTGCTATGTTACTTAAACTTTGGGCCTACATTGATGCTTCTATTTATTCTCTGCTTTGTGTTACTAAATATCTGACCTCTTGGTCATATCAGATCTCCAGTGGCATCTCCAGGATAGAAGGAGAGTATAAACGTGAGCCATTTTGCATGATATCTTTTCGTAGCTTTCTTTCCCTCCCTGTCAGCCGCCCATTTGTCTGCCAGTATACATTGAGTCATGACTTTGTCTATCGACGGTATCATTGGTGTCAGCCAATGTGTTAAGATACATCTTTTCGCGGCTAATAGGACTACATGAGCTGCTAAAGGAACCTGAGGGCTTGTGGCTTGGAACAGTAACTCTTTCGGGTCTACAGATAGGTTTGTTTTTAGTTTATCGTTTAGTTCTCTAGTTATCCTATGCCATAATTCACCAATCCCTTTACACTCCCAGATGCAATGATACATATTTGCCCCTGGAAGTAGACATTTAGGGCAGGTTGTCAACCTCTTACCATTGACAGATATATTGTCGCTTTTGATATCAAAGCCATATATTGCCCTGCGAATTAACTTAAAATGAGTCTCCTTCCATATTTCACTAGATACTGCTTTCTGCACATTTTTCCAGCCCCTCAATACATCCTCAACCTCTATCATTATTTTCGGATCCCCTGACCATTTCCTAAAAAGAGTATCTCCTGCGTTAGAGGAGAGTGTTTTTCTCACCCTCTGATATAGGAAGGCTATGGAGGATTTGCCATGGCTAGGTGACATCATATCATCTAAGTCATTTTGTGTAAATTCTGACATTGTATTCTTCAATCTTTCTTTCAAGAACCTAATGATTTGATGATATGCCAGAAAGTGTTTTGAGTGTAGACCATATATTGCTTGTAGTTCCGTAATGGAGTAGTATTGCGATTTATGCTTATCCCATAAATCTGAAACCGTGACTATCCCTTTACTCTCCCATTCCAGGAAGTGTTTGTTTAAAAATCCTGGTTGGAATTCTGGGTGGCGCCATGGAGATAGATATTTCGATAATAAGAATGGAAGCTTATATAGCTTCCTGGCTACCTTCCAAGCCACTACTGTATCCTTGACTAGTACGCTCTTTTTAATCACAAATGGGAAAGCTGAGTATCTAGTGTGTAATAGAGCATTAAGGCTCCATGGCTTTACCAGTTGCGATTCCAAAGAGAAGTTAGAGAACCTGGAGGATCCTCTAATTCAATCTATGCCGTATCTCATCAGACTAGCTACGTTATAGTGCCGTATGTCAGGGAAGCCTAATCCCCCTTCATCTTTATTAAACATAAGTGTTTTCAGAGCAATTCTCGATCTTTTACCTGCCCAGATAAATCTACAGAAGAATGTCTGAATGTTTCAATAGGATAGGTATTGTTTGCAATTGATATAGAAGTTGTGGGAAGCTTATAATTTTTTTCAGATGGCATCTACCCATCAGCGAGAGCGGGAGGTGTGACCATCTCTCCAAGTCTGATTTTATGCGCTTAATTAAATTTGGGTAGTTGAGCTTATACAAGGATTCTGGCGTTTTTCCAATGTGAATACCCAAATATTTGATCGAGGTGTTTACAATTTTCACTGGGACGTCTTTTTTTACTCCAGAATACCTATTATTAGTGAGATATAGCATTTCACATTTTGACACATTGACTTTGAAACCTGACACTGAGCCAAAGCTGGTAAGTAGATCAAATAGCTTTCGACAGGTCTTTATGGGGGTGTGCTAAGAAGACTAATAGGTCATCCGCAAACAATGCATGTTTAAGTGTTTCATTTCCCACTTTAATCCCTTTGATACCCTCTTCTTCGGCTATGGCTCTAGATAACGGCTCAATAGCTAGGTTGAATAACAAAGGGGATAACGGACATCCCTGGCGTGTCCCTTTTTGCAAGGTAATTCTAGGTGACAGATAACCTGGCGTATATACTTGTGCAAAGGGTGAATTATAATTATAATTATAATGCTGAAAGGTATTGTCTAAAGGGTCCCACTAGATTTACTGCATCTAAAACCCTATTTAGCCAGCCCCAGGCCACATTGTCAAACGCTTTTTCCACATCAATGGCTACTATGGCTGGGGACTGGCCCAACCTAGGTTTCATCTTCAGATCATCTAATACCGTTAATACTTTTCTGATGTTAGTTACAGCCGCTCTATTTTGTGTAAATCCTGCCTGAGCGGTGGATAAAAGATCTGGCATCAATCTCGCTAATCTACTGGCCAGTATTTTGGATATTAGTTTTATATCAACGTTTATTAAGGAGATTGGTCTATACGAAGCAGGTGAGAGTAGATCTTTCCCTGGTTTTGGAAGCACTTTAATGTATGCAGTTTTGGCTGAGTCGGTCATCTGTTTTCCTGACATATAGTCGTTTGATAAGTTCACCAGTACTGGTGCTATTTTCTCCTTCATTAATTTGTAAAATTTGGCAATATAGCCGTCTGGACCAGGGGCTTTATTAGTAGATAGTTGTCTTATGGTCTCTATAATTTCTTCTTGCGTGATTGGTTTATTTAGGATCTCTAGATCTTCCTGTTTAATCTTTGGCAGTGGTATGCGCTGTAGCCATTTCTCGGTAATGCCTTACACCTTGGACTGTCGGAATATAATTCCGTATAATAATATTTTAAAACCTCGCTAATTTTCGAAGGTAGTGTATGTGTGATTCCCTTGTTGTCTTTAAGGGCTAGTATTGGATTATTTTTGTATGGTCCTTTTGCTAAACGTGCCATTAATTTCCCTGCTTTATTCCCATATTTAAACAATTAGGCCTCAAATTTTGTCTGAAATATTGCTTCTTTTTTGTTTATCCACTCCTCGTACTTTAATTTTGCCTTTTTATGCGTCATATTAGGGAGGGTTTGGAACAAGGTATATGCCTCTTTTAGCTTGTGGCTACATTTATTCGGTTTTTCTAGCGTCTTTTTCTTTAGTGTTGCCATATATGCTATTATTTTCCCTCGCATTACTGTTTTGCCTGCTTCCCAAAGCATTTGTGTATTTTCAGTTGCGGCATTAAAGCGCATATATTCATCCCACCAGGTAAACAAAGCAGATTCAAATTCCTCATTGCCTATCAAGTTTGAGGGAAATCTCCAAATATAATCTGTTCCTCTGGGACCGTGTCGGACAAAGTGAGGAGCACTGTCGAATGATCGGATAATACCAGTTCTTCTATGGAGATTGACTTTGCCCTGGTTTGTAGTGTGGAAGACAGGAGTATGTAATCTAATCTGGACCAGGATTTAAGAGAATGGGAATAATGGGTGTATTCTCTTCTCTCTGGGTTCTTTGCCCTCCATATATCGCATAAGGAATGTGTTGTACATAATCGTTTTCAGAACGTTCATTTTACCTTGCGCCCTTCGTCTATCTTCAAGAAGATTACATACCTCATTCATATCCCCAGCTATTATCTGGTTAGCGTACCCGTCTGACTGCAATCTATTCCCTAGATCTGCATAGAATGCTACATTAGTCTCATTTGGTCCATATATATTGTATATGCTAAGGGCATCAGAAGGAGCATCCAGGTATATCTGAAGTACCCTCCCCTCACCATCTTTGTAACCCTCTCGGAATGTATAAGGGAGGTTTTTGCGAATTAGCGTTACCACCCCTGCTTTTGAATGAACTGATGGAGAGCTAAACACCTCTCCCACCCATAGTATACACAATCTCGTGCATTCTACTACTTTCAACCGCCTCAAGTGACGCAGTACTTTTATCCTCTTTTGAGGGGATTTTAACCCCTTCACATTCCACGTTATTATTCGCATATTTCTATCCTACCCCTATTGTTCCTTTGGCTCGAATGCATTCCCCCCCCCCCTATTATCTTAAAGGATAAGTAAGCATAGCATCTAATATGTAAACGCGACAGCATCAAACATAACCCCCCCAACTCCCTTTTTTCCCCAAAACTTTCCTAACAACCTGACTCTCTAAACATGCATTTTCTAACTAGCTTTGTCTCACTTATAACCAGCCCAGGAAAGATAGTGTGGCTTTCGCTAGCCTCACTTTCCCTTGACTGCCATAGACTTCCATTTTTTCCAACTTGGTGGAATATTGGTGTTTCTCAACCACATGTCATTACTCTGCAATGCACTATTGCCTTAGTAGTTAAAACCAAAGGGTCTAGCATAGTAAGTTAACATAACATCAACATTACACCACTCGGCAGGCAACTTAATGGTTATACGCCTCAGGAAAAACCTGTTAACATGAGGTCAGCGCGGCAGAAGGTGTCCTCTCTTATATCAGCCATTCGAAAGATCAGACTGCATCACACCGGTTCGTCACTGGCAAGAAGGCTGATTTACGCGGTCTGACACTTGAGGGCTCAGAGTTCTCTTTTCCCCGCTGAATTCGGTTAATGTTTAGTCCACATCTTGTTCTCGCGATGTTTGAGGCTTTCCAAATCTGGATGATCCTCTGGATGGCTGCTGTGGGACTTGGATTCCCAGGGTTTCTTTGGCATCTTGCGCTGCTGTAAAGGTGAGTGCTGTGCCATCTTCTTGAAAGACCTTCAAGATGGCGGGATACAACAATGTGAATCTGGTGTGATTTTCATACAGCGCGGTACATATCGCGGAAAACTCTCTTCTCTTCCTTTGCACTTCCATAGAGTAATCTCCAAAGATCAGTAGTTTGTGACCATCTATTTCTAACGCTGTCTTGCGCTTTTTCTAGGATCTCAGAATTGCCACTTTATCTGTAAAGTCCAGATATTTCACAATCACTGGTCTAGGGCACCTGTTTAGGGCACTTAAGAGCTTGGGGTTATTATCATCTTTTCCAGATCTTAAGTCCGGACCCATTCTGTGTGCTTTTTCTGCTTTACATTTATTGTGTATTCCCAACTCTGCTGGGATATCATTTTCGCAAATGCGTATAAGATCCTGTGACGGGATACTCTTTGGTAAACCCACGATCCTTAAATTGCGTGAGCGATTCTCCAGATCATCTACTTTGTCTTTTAGGAATCTATGATCCCTTAGAACTGAATCTAATCTTGTTTGCAGCTTGTGGCATGTGTTGTCTACCTCATGCAACTTGTGCTCCACCACTTCTATTTTGGTGCCATGCTCTGCGGTGGTGTGCTGTAGCTCTTGCAGCGTCACCCCCACTGTGCTAGATAGTGATTCCTGCAGGTCTGGAAGGATCCTTTTTGCCACTTCTATAGCTAGTCTGACATAATCTATGCTTTTATCCTCCGCTTTCAAGTCGTCACATTCAGCGTTTCGTGAGCTCGGTCTGATCAGTATCCTCTGATGTTGCAGGATCGTCTTCCGCCATATCTGCTTCCCGCGCTGTCAGCTTCTGCGGCTTACTTTGGCTTTGTTCCTGCTCCCCATGCTCCGCACGTAGCGCTCCATATAGACGCCTGATCGCTGGAATCGATGGTCCCAAAAATATCTCCGGTATGAAGGGGATTAACTTTGTGCAGAGTATCTCTTCACAGAGGAGCGGTTAGGTGCGTCTCACCATGTTGGTGCCGGAACCGGAAGTCCAGTTCTAGTTTTAACCGGGGGTGACTTTAAGTATTTCTCTCTATTTTTATTTTTTTTCAATTGTCTATTTATTGAAAATATTTTCCAAGAATAAACATGTACTAGAAAACAATTTCTCTGGTGTACACCATTCATGTTACAGAGATATAACGAGGAGTGTTGAGCTAAAGATAATATGCATTACATCTTCTTGCAAATAAACAGGT
This sequence comes from Bufo bufo, assembly GCF_905171765.1. NCBI lineage: Eukaryota > Metazoa > Chordata > Amphibia > Anura > Bufonidae > Bufo > Bufo bufo. The sequence continues at coordinate 249,117,761 of NC_053390.1, read as the reverse complement.
TCAAAGCACATATTTAAAAATTACATACATAATAATCACTGAAAAGTAATACTGTAGTAGGAATCAACAGATTACCATAATAACAAAGCGTCTATTATCATATACACTGCGTGCAGAATTATTAGGCAAATGAGTATTTTGACCACATCATCCTCTTTATGCATGTTGTCTTACTCCAAGCTGTATAGGCTCGAAAGCCTACTACCAATTAAGCATATTAGGTGATGTGCATCTCTGTTTTTTTTTTCCTTTGGCAAAATGGGTCAAAAGAAGGACTTGACAGGCTCAGAAAAGTCAAAAATAGTGAGATATCTTGCAAAGGGATGCAGCACTCTTAAAATTGCAAAGCTTCTGAAGCGTGATCATCGAACAATCAAGCGTTTCATTCAAAATAGTCAACAGGGTCGCAAGAAGCGTGTGGAAAAACCAAGGCGCAAAATAACTGCCCATGAACTGAGAAAAGTCAAGCGTGCAGCTGCCAAGATGCCACTTGCCACCAGTTTGGCCATATTTCAGAGCTGCAACATCACTGGAGTGCCCAAAAGCACAAGGTGTGCAATACCCAGAGACATGGCCAAGGTAAGAAAGGCTGAAAGACGACCACCACTGAACAAGACACACACGCTGAAACGTCAAGACTGGGCCAAGAAATATCTCAAGACTGATTTTTCTAAGGTTTTATGGACTGATGAAATGAGAGTGAGTCTTGATGGGCCAGATGGATGGGCCCGTGGCTGGATTGGTAAAGGGCAGAGAGCTCCAGTCCGACTCAGACCCCAGCAAGGTGGAGGTGGAGTACTGGTTTGGGCTGGTATCATCAAAGATGAGCTTGTGGGGCCTTTTCGGGTTGAGGATGGAGTCAAGCTCAACTCCCAGTCCTACTGCCAGTTTCTGGAAGACACCTTCTTCAAGCAGTGGTACAGGAAGAAGTCTGCATCCTTCAAGAAAAACATGATTTTCATGCAGGACAATGCTCCATCACACGCGTCCAAGTACTCCACAGCGTGGCTGGCAAGAAAGGGTATAAAAGAAGAAAATCTAATGACATGGCCTCCTTGTTCACCTGATCTGAACCCCATTGAGAACCTGTGGTCCATCATCAAATGTGAGATTTACAAGGAGGGAAAACAGTACACCTCTCTGAACAGTGTCTGGGAGGCTGTGGTTGCTGCTGCACGCAATGTTGATGGTGAAAAGATCAAAACACTGACAGAATCCATGGATGGCAGGCTTTTGAGTGTCCTTGCAAAGAAAGGTGGCTATATTGGTCACTGATTTGTTTTTGTTTTGTTTTTGAATGTCAGAAATGTATATTTGTGAATGTTGAGATGTTATATTGGTTTCACTGGTAAAAATAAATAATTGAAATGGGTATATATTTGTTTTTTGTTAAGTTGCCTAATAATTATGCACAGTAATAGTCACCTGCACACACAGATATCCCCCTAAAATAGCTAAAACTAAAAACAAACTAAAAACTACTTCCAAAAATATTCAGCTTTGATATTAATGAGTTTTTTGGGTTCATTGAGAACATGGTTGTTGTTCAATAATAAAATTAATCTTCAAAAATACAACTTGCCTAATAATTCTGCACTCCCTGTAATCTGTATGGAGTCATACAAAAAATTACTTAAGTATTTCTCAATATTAGTAAGGGGGCTACCAGCCCCACCACCTTTGGGGAAGGCAGTTCCCCCAGATCTCCTATACTGTGCCTTTGCCGGCATATATTTTTTTAAATTATTATTATTATTATTATTATTATTAAATTGATTAGATATTTAACACAATTGGAAGTTTAGATACTATATGTATACACTAGAATTCTAATCAGATCAAATACATAGAATATAGAAACAAAGTCTCTGCAGGCTTACATAAGGCTGTATCCAGGCCAAGTTTCTTGTAATAAGATGATCTGCTATATGTGTCCAAAATGGTATAAATAGGCCTGAGCGGCAGTCAAACTCAACATATGAAAAAACAGAGACTTTGTACAATACAATTATGAAATAAATATTTCAAGGATTTTAAGGTCACACAGAAATATCCTTCCGACATTCCAGTCTTACTACTAAGACCAAATGTGGAGGTATCTACCCAGTTAACTTATTTATAGCGGGGCGTAACAGTTTCTACCAAGGCAACATGTTCAGGATCACTCTAAAAGACTTAGCAATGCCCGGACAGAACTGTGGATCACAAACGCATAAAAGAAAACATCCAGATCCTTCACAACAGCGCCTGGTTATATGCGGCTCATTTTATTAGGATAACATTAAAGCAATTTCCCAGAGGCCCAGCATCAAAGTTCGGCAACAGACACTGTCTTCAGTGATTATTTCCAACCAATTAGTATGTGCCGAGCTGGGTAGAATATAAGCAGATTCAGGCTGTTAATGTCACTTGTATGTCATCCCCAGGGAATTAACTGGAACACTCTATAGAGCGAGGCAGTTGAGATAATGCCAACGGGTCAGGGGTCTCAGATTTGCGTTTCCTCCCGTTTATACCACAAAAAGAAGTCGCCAGCAATCAGCTTATCCCAGCATATGCTCACTCCATCTCAGACACCCACCAGCCCAGCAACCTCAATCCTCTCCCTTTTCACAGTCACCATGTAGGCAGAAAAGTCACAGCCGGGGGCTGGAGGAGGCCAATAAGCGGATAAGTTAGTCCCACCCCAGAAAAGTATGTTTTTATCCAATTGAAGATCGTAAAGTAGCTGAAGCAACCATATACTCTCCTCCTCCCTTAGAGATCAGACTGCCACTCACACAAGGAGACTCCTACTGAACCACTCCTAAGAGCAACAGATTGGGGGTGAGAAAAGCACAAAACTTCATGTTCGGTATTGATACGTTTACCGGTACTCACAACACCCAGTCCCATCCATTCATCTGGAAGGGTTTTCAATAACTTGTTTCCTCAGATACCAGAGGGTATGGGGTATGGGGAGTGAGGTTTGATGCGCCCTAAGTGCTCGGGCGCAGCAGGAACAAGCAGGAGCATGCGCGTGACCATGTGTCTGCCAGTCTTCCCCGCGGTCATATGCCCCAGATCCTCGGTGCCGCTATCACCGGCAGGCTCTTTCCCCACTCCATGGAAAATTTTCTCCGCTGCCCTCAAGTCCAGGTTATGAGGTGATCGGGTGGGAGCGGGCCTCCTTCAGCGCAAAGAGCGGCGGTCACCGTGGTGCTCACATCAGCGGGGAGGCAAAGAGGAGGAGGGGGAGAGGGAGGGATCGCGGCACGCCTATGTCCTACGTTATGCCACCAAGCAAACAGATTGTCTTGTGTTTATTTCCCATCGTCCAACATTCAATGCACCAAAAACTGCAAACCACAAAAAAAAAACTAAACTAAACCTGTGTGACGCCAGCCTCAGGTTGTTGTCGTTAATATTTTTTCTAGGTTTTGTTTTTTGCATTTGCGGTGTTTTCTGCAAGTTTTTAAGGCAAAAACGCCAGCTCTAATGTTTCTTGGACAATGCGAATAATTAAAAGTGACGTGTCAAAAATCTTTCCCAACTGGCCACCCCAAGGTATTAAAGCCACCACCCCAGTGGGAGGGTGCCTGAACCTTAGGTTTCTTAGTCTCTAGTAACTAGCAAAGGTGTATTCTATGTCTGACTACCCATGTACCATACAGCAGCCTGACTACCAACTCTGACTACTAGGTCTGCCCTGACCTTGGATTTGTCTCATGAATACGCTTGTACGCTGCTTGCCTGTCCTGTTTCTGGACTATCTCCAGACTATGCATATTGCCTGATCCTTGGGTGCTTTGCACCGTGGTCTCTGACCCCATGGGTCAGCCGCCAACCACATCGGGACTATCTCAAGAGGTATCAGTCTGGAGGCTCCCCTGCAGTGAAGTCCAGATCCTTGTATGGGGGTTCGGTGAATACCCTTAGAGTTAGCCCTAAGCCAAACTGGTTGGTTGGTACAGTGGGTCCACACCCACTACTCGTAACAGATGGATCCCATTATAATCAAAGGGCATCTGGCGGTATGCAGCAGTGTCTGGCTATGCCGCATATGGTAACTCCGATAGTCTGTTCCTCAGCATGAACAGACTACTGGATTACCTAGCAGAGATAGGAACCTACTCATATACTTCTCCATCCTGCTGAATACACTCCTGGCTTTGGCTCAAAAAGCTACATCTAAAACTGCCATCAAGTTTTTTTTCTACATGAAAAACATTTGCAATACACCTCCCTTTGACTTCAATGGGAAAATCACATGGTAATTTAAACAGTGTCTTTTTTGTCCACAGAATGGAAAACTGCATAGTTGATTTACACAATTCAACAGTGTGCCTTATTCATAGCCCGCATAATACCAAAAACCCTTTACCTTATAAAAGCATATAAAAGCACATGATTTCATTACATTGATTAAAAAGAGGGAAACATGGAGTCAAATGCAGCATACATCACAGTCTAATAGCTTCATTATGGATACCCATCATACTTAGAAAATACTTAAACTTGCTTCTCACATAAATCTATAAAATGCAATATCCACATTAATATTGCTAAAATTAAATCAGTATACCCAACAAAGAAATCCAGAATGTTTCCCTATTCACAGTTTTTCTCCTGTAGTCACCTCCTTGATTTGATCTAAACACTCTTTCTGTTCCTCAAAGCCTGAAGCCAGAGGTGTCACCATCATGCAGTTCTTTAAAATGCCTGCATAGCATAGAGATGTTAGTGCCTCGGGAATGTCACTTGTGACAAGATAGACAATGTTGAAGATGATCGTATACTGCTTGCAGTCACATAGCTATCTGTCATGTTCACACAGTATTTGTTATGACCACAATATGATCATTTCACCATCAGCCAGGTATTTGTCTTCTACCTTTGTCTGTAAACAGGTGATAAAAGTCTTCCTGATGTTGGAGTCTTTTCAGCTACCACCCAAACACCTGGTTGGAGAAGTCCTGAAAGGGTTGGGAGATAAGGCCGAGGCCAAATGTTGTGACAAAATAAATCAGGTCTTTCCCTTTCATGGTTTCAGGGATACCCAGGAAATGGAGTATGTTTCTTCTGCTTCTGTTCTCCAGGTTGTCAAGGTTTTCCTGGAGAGCTTTTGTGGAGGTCTGCTGGGAGGAGATTCTATCTTGGGCTTCAGAGTTTCCATATCTGCTGTTTGCATTTTTAGTTCCATAATTTCCTGTGTGTTGTTGGTAATCTGAGCTAATGCTGTATTCATCCAGATGGAAAGAAGATCAAGTCGCTTAAGTGCATGATTAATCAGATAACCTCTTGAGCCACAGGAATGGCTAAGAAGAAGTGTTGGGCCTGCCTGGGGAAAAGAGAGGAGTTCAGGAGTAGCTCCCAAGTTGATTCGAAGAATTGGGGAGAGTTTGGTTGCTGTGTTTCTTATTGTTTTTTTTTTTTTTTTAACTCTTATTGACGTGAAAGAAAAAAAACATCGTTTTACAACCATGATACGTGTCATAATGCATACAAGTATAACAAGTACATTTTGTGCATATAATTCAGTCATCCACTGCATTGCTATAAAATCCTCCATCCATTGTCATAACTTATACAGAACAACACTTTGACTCCACTAGACCAACCGATCCAAAGTTCCTTGGGCTGCCGACAGTGCCTGTCGCAGTCTTGAAGCTGAATACATTGTATGCGGAGAGTTACACCACAAGCCCCAGACTTTTTCAAATTATTGGGGTTTGTTGCGGTGTTTAAATACCAATATGAGATATGGTATGATTTGGTTGATTTGTAATTTCCACATGGAAATGGTCGGTGTATTGGGGTCATACCATCACAGAGCAATACATTTGCGTGCCATAAATAATGATTCTCTCAGAAATATTGTCACATAGTGATCCCAGGTATCTTCGTTTAAGAGTCCTAACAAACAGATCTCAGGAGTGCTGTCTATCCGGACCGGCAACAAGCCGGAGCGAAAGGTTGTGACCTCCCTCCAGTACATGGCAATCGGACTGCAACTCCATATCATATGCCAAAAGTCAGCGTCTAGTTCTCCACATCGCGGGCACGCAGTAGATGACGCCCTGCCTATTCTGTAGAGCCTGTTTGGTGTTAAATATGTTTGATGGGTGATGTGTAGTTGTATGATTTTGCTGTTGGTTTCTGGCAAAATTTTCAAATGTGATTCCAATAAATCTGCTATGGATTAGTCTGTGAGTGTGGGTATCATTCTTTTCCATTTATCTATTACCTTGAGAGGGCTAGTTTTGACCTTTGCTTGTACTAAGTGGGAATAAATCGTTGACACTAGTCCTCTGGGTCCCTAATTTCAAAATTATATTATTGGTGCTCGAGATTGTAGCCTGTATGGCTGACCTAAGTTGTAGATAGGAGAAGAAGTGGGTACAGGGAATATCATATTTTTGAGACACAGCTTTGAATGTCATCAGTACACCCTGATCGTATATGTCACCAAGGGTCCTAACCTGTGCCTCCTTCCATCTACAGTCAGGTCCATAAATATTGGGACATCGACACAATTCTAACATTTTTGGCTCTATACACCACCACAATGGATTTGAAATTAAACGAACAAGTTGTGCTTTAACTGCAGACTGTCAGCTTTAATTTGAGGGTATTTACATCCAAATCAGGTGAACGGTGTAGGAATTACAACAGTTTGCATATGTGCCTCCCACTTGTTAAGGGGCTACTCCCACTTGTTAAGGGGCCAAAAGTAATGGGACAATTGGCTTCTCAGCTGTTCCATGGCCAGGTGTGTGTTATTCCCTCATTATTCCAATTACAATGAGCAGATAAAAGGTCCAGAGTTCATTTCAAGTGCGCCATTTGCATTTGGAATCTGTTGCTGTCAACTCTCAAGATGAGATCCAAAGAGCTGTGACTATCAGTGAAGCAAGCCATCATAAGGCTGAAAAAACAAAACAAACCCATCAGAGAGATAGAAAAAACATTAGGCGTGGCCAAAACAACTGTTCGGAACATTCTTAAAAAGAAGGAACGCACCGGTGAGCTCAGCAACACCAAAAGACCCGGCAGACCACAGAAAACAACTGTGGTGGATGACCGAAGAATTAATTTCCTGGTGAAGAAAACACCTTTCACAACAGTTGGCCAGATCAAGAACACTCTCCAGGAGGTAGGTGTATGTGTGTCAAAGTCAACAATCATGAGAAGACTTCACCAGAGTGAATACAGAGGGTTCACCACAAGATGTAAACCATTGGTGAGCCTCAAAAACAGGAAGGCCAGATTAGAGTTTGCCAAACAACATCTAAAAAAGCCTTCACAGTTCTGGAACAACATCCTATGGACAGATGAGACCAAGATCAACTTGTACCAGAGTGATGGGAAGAGAAGAGTATGGAGAAGGAAAGGAACCGCTCATGATCCTAAGCATGCCACCTCATCAGTGAAGCATGTGGTGGTAGTGTCATGGCGTGGGCATGTATGGCTGCCAATGGAACTGGTTCTCTTGTATTTATTGATGATGTAACTGCTGACAAAAGCAGCAGGATGACTTCTGAAGTGTTTCGGGCAATATTATCTGCTCATACTCAGCCAAATGCTTCAGAACTCATTGGACGGCGCTTCACAGTGCAGATGGACAATGACCCAAAGCATACCGCAAAAGCAACCAAAGAGTTTTTTTAAGAGAAAGAAGTGGAATATTATGCAATGGCCAAGTCAATCACTTGACCTGAATCCGATTGAGCATGCATTTCACTTGCTGAAGACAAAACTGAAGGGAAAATGCCCCAAGAACAAGCAGGAAATAAAGACAGTTGCAGTAGAGGCCTGGCAGAGCATCACCAGGGATGAAACCCAGCGTCTGGTGATGTCTATGAGTTCCAGACTTCAGGCTGTAATTGACTGCAAAGGATTTGCAACCAAGTATTAAAAAGTGAAAGTTTGATTTATGATTCTTATTCTGTCTCATTACTTTTGGTCACCTAACAAGTGGGAGGCACATATGCAAACTGTTGTAATTCCTACACCGTTCACCTGATTTGGATGTAAATACCGTCAAATTAAAGCTGACAGTCTGCAGCTAAAGCACATCTTGTTAGTTTTATTTCAAATCCATTGTGGTGGTGTATAGAGCCAAAAATGTTAGAATTGTGTCGATGTCCCAATATTTATGGACCTGACTGTATCTGCCCCCATAACTTCTTGTACCTGTGGTAGTGAATGGTTGGCCCATAAAGGTATATCTGAAACCACTCCCGTGAACTGTGTTAGTATTTTAGCTTCTCTCCAGATAATTTGTGCCAGTTTATGCAGCGACAACAATGGTTTCCTGAATTTAGGCGATAACTCTAGGACTGGCCATAGGGAATGACATTCCAGGAAGCGCATTAAAAAGTATTCCAAGGAGAGCGCATGCGCGCTGCTTGCTGGGAGGACATGCCTGTGTGAGCTCCGCACCGCCCACCGCCTCAATCCCATAATAATCGCCGTCATCGCGGCTCCACTACATTAGTGCTCTCATGCAGGGGACGCAGAAAACATCCCATGGCAAAGGGAAGTCCAAATTGCCGGCTACACCCGCTTCATCCCAGACAATACCGGAGATTTTCAGAGCTACGCGCCAATCCATCATGGCGGACCAGGCCGCAATGCCGGCAAGCCCTGCCTCATCCACGGAAAGTGAGCAGAGACCAGCTCCAGAAGAGGCTCAGCCGAACCCGTCTGACCTCTATAACAACATAGCTACACTATTCCGCACCGAGCTGACTCAAGCGGTGGCTGAATTTACCCGGCAATTACAAGACCTGGGCAACAGGTTGTCCGACATGGAGTCCAGAGCTGATGACTTAGCTGACGCCATCGGAGCAGACAGAACAGACATCGACTCACATACGGCTCAGCTTCAGGAGCTCGAACTTAAAATTGAGGATCTAGAAAATAGATCTAGGAGAGGCAACCTTCGGGTTCGAGGGCTACCTGAGCTCTTTCAAGATCTGCCTGCGACAATGGCGAGTCTGTTTACAGAGTTACTGCCGGACACCGAGCCCGAATATCTAAAGATGGACAGAGTCCACAGATCCCTGGGGAAACCGAGGTTACCTGACTTACCGAGAGATGTAGTGCTCCGTATGCACCATCCTGACATGAGGGATAAGATCCTTAATGCGGCCCGGAACCTATCCAACCTACCTGGACTCCCCTCGTCGGTTCATCTTTATGCCGACTTGGCTCCGTCCACACTATGGAAACGTAGGGAAATGAGGCCTGTGACCCAGGCTCTCCAACAAGCGCAGGTGAAATACAGATGGGGATTCCCCTTCGCCCTCTCCTTCCAGTTGAACACTCGTAGCCACACTATCCGCACACCGGCTGAAGGAATCGAGGTTCTACAGAACGCCGGCATTGAGTTAGACCGACCAGAAGGGCCATCCACGCACCCTAGGCCGCAACGCCCGACAAGGGAGTGGACCAGAGTCGTCTCATCTCCATCTTCAGGATCCAGGCAATCGACGACCTGAGGGACCCATTTTAGTTGTTTTCTGAAGTACCGGATTAACAGAGATTCATTATACTTGGGTAACTCATGATATATCCCGTTTTTCCTATCCTTGTTTTTTGCACTTAACTGCCCCTCATGACGCACGCGTTTACTTATTGGGACGCGGTGAATCGGACATGCTTATTGCTCGTCCATATGGGACAATTGTTTATTGCGGAATCAGGTTTATTCCTGTTTTACCTGATGGTCGCAATTCACCCGTTTGAACTGCATTATATTGCATCTCATGATGCATTTATTTTATTATTTGTTATGTTCTTTTTTATTATTTTCATTATTGGAGATCCTACTTTGAGCCGAATAAGATATTTGGTATTGCACATTATGACTTGCCTTAACCACATCATGCTTTACAACCAGTCATGTGTAAGGTTTTAACACATAATGTCCGGGGTTTTAATTCCCCGAGAAAACGTAAAACAGCATTCTCTGCTTATTGCAGAAATAAACCCGATATAATATGTCTTCAGCAGACCCATTTCACTGCAGTTTCCCATCCTAAATACTTTCATCCCCAATACACTAGATTTTTCTCGTCCACTTTTCAGTCCAAGTGTAGAGGGACCATAATCTTGCTCAAGAATAATTTTCCATTTCAGGTTACCCGCTCCATTGTGGATAAAGAGGGACGTTACGTCATTTTACTGGGTGACTACTGCGGTGAAATGTGGTGTATAGTTAGTACATATGCCCCTAATATTGAGTCAATCTCATTTTTTTCTCATATGCAACATACATTTGACTCTCTCACTTATGACAAAGTAATCTGGTGCGGAGATTTTAACTTTGTGATGGACCCTGTGTTAGACCGTTCTGCTCCACCCGCTATGTCACGCTCGGCTTCTTGTAAGGTCACTATTAGGAAGATACTAGAATCCCTTTCAATAGCGGACTCGTGGAGGGAGCACAACGGTGGACAGAGGGGATATACATATTATTCTCCAGCTCATAATGTATACTCACGTATTGACCACATTCTGTTGTCCAACTCTATGCTCCCCTATATGGCATATAGCAGACATATAGTGTCTTCTTGGTCGGACCATGACATGGTGATGATTGAGCTGGCTCCAAACACACCTACGAACCGTCTGTTCTCTTGGAGACTTAATGAGTCCCTTTTGACAAGACCAGCTGTTCGTGATAGGCTTCAGGAGGACATGAAATGCTTTTTTGCTGAGAATGTGCAGCCGGATGTAGACCCTTTGCTCACATGGATCACACATAAGGCCTACATGAGGGGAAGATTAATTAGGGAAGCATCTCAGTTAAAGAAGGGAAGACAGGCGGCCCTTTTGACGCTTGAAGCTAAACTGAATAGATTGGTTCAGGCGCACCAGCGGTCACCCTCACTATATTTGCTTAAAGCGGTCAAGGACACCAAGATGCAAATAAACATTATATTATCAAATAATACAGAAAAGGCCTTACGATGGACCGCATCGTATTTCTATAGATACGCTAATAAACCTGATAAAATGTTAGCTCGACAATTGAAGGCTAAACAGAAGATTAACCAGGTTTTCCAAATCCGTTCACACACTGGCCATATAACATCCAACCCTAAGATCATCTATGATACGTTTCATGCTTTTTACCGGCAGCTTTACAAGGGAGAAGAGGATGAGCAAGCACAACCAAGAGATAACTTCCTGTCATTTATATCGCTCCCACAGGTGTCCCCTGATGCTTTACGGGACCTGAGTAGAGCTATCAGTTCGGAGGAAGTAGTTTACACAATAAACTCACTGAAACTGGGGAAGGCCCCGGGTCCTGATGGGCTATCTGCCTTGTATTATAAAAAATATGCCACGATTTTAACTCCACACATAGTTCAATTCTGTAACCATCTGCTATCAGGCCATACTCCTCATCCCGATTTTCTTTTCGCTAACATCACCGTACTGCCCAAGCCTAAAAAGGATCCTTTGTCTACCACTAACTATAGACCGATCTCCCTGTTAAATCTGGACACTAAACTTTTTACATCTATATTAACAAGGCGTCTTAATATACTCCTCCCTGGACTTATCCATAAAGACCAGGTAGGTTTTATACCAGACAGAGAGGCACCAGATAACATTAGAAAGGTACTCAACGTAATACAGATAGCCAACACTAATAAGACCCCCCTGGCCATTCTGGCATTAGATATAGAAAAGGCCTTTGACTCTATTAGCTGGGATTATTTATACAAAGTGTTACACAACATGGGCATTACTGGTCCGTTTGTAAAAGCGATTCAAGCAATCTACTCGGCCCCAGTGGCTTACCTCAAACTCCCAACAACTCATCCTTCACCAATTCACATTTCTAGAGGCACTAGACAGGGCTGCCCACTTTCACCTGCATTATTCGCCTTGGCCATGGAACCCCTTGCAATATCCATCAGGAACGATCCCAATCTATCAGGCATTAAATTAGGAAACACTGAATATAAATTGAGCTTATTTGCCGATGACCTCCTATTATCCCTGACCAATCCCCTCATTTCACTCCCGAACCTCTTAAAGTTATTGAACACCTTCTCCTTAGCTTCAGGGCTCAAAATTAAGTCAGAGCTTTTGTTGTGTAATTCCCCATTATCCCTCCAAACTTCAATTGCTCAAAACCTTCCTTTTACCCAACAAACCAATCACATCCAATATTTAGGAACCCTAATAGCTAAGAAGTTGTCTTCAATCTACAAACTTAACTATATTCCACTTTACCGTAGAATCAGAGAAGACTACAAATCTTGGAGCTCATTACCTGTCTCATGGGTAGGGAGAATACATATTGTTAGGATGGTGGTACTACCCCGCATTCTATACCTATTCAGAACCCTTCCAGTTCGAATCCCCATTAGGGACCTCCGAAATTTACAGGCAGACACTATGAAATTTATTTGGGCAGGAAAGAGGGCTAGGATCTCCAGGTCCACAATGTGTAGACACAAATCCCAGGGAGGTCTGTCTGTTTCTGATTTTATCAAATATTACAAATCAGCTGGTTTAGCTCAATTATTTTTGACACACTTAAAGCCAGCTTCCTCCCCCTTATGGGTTTCTCTGGAACAAACCCTATGTGCACCCTGGACTTGGAGATCCCTCCTCTGGAATACTATCCCCGTGCCTTCAGCTATTCGTACAGCTTCACCATTATCACATCACTCTCTGATTCTTTGGCGGTCTGTTAGATTTAAGGCAGGCCTTCAATCTAAACATACGCCACTTTTTCACCTATTTGGGAATCCAGTATTTCAACCGGGCCTTCGGTCGGAAACTTTTAGATGGTGGATTTCCAATAATTTCACTACCCTTTATAGGTTCCTAGCTAGGGGAAAGCTTATGTCCATAGCTGACTTTAAAAACAAACACAACTTGCCAGAGTGTGAATCATTTAATGCATTACAGATTTTTTCGTGTCTCCAATCCCTGAAGATCAATGACACAAATGTGGAATTTACTCCTTTTGAAAGATCTATTACTTATTCACTATATAAACAGGGATTGTTATCTAGGATGTATGGTTTACTTAATACCTTACCAGAGGGACTTAAATTGCCATATATGTTGGAGTGGGAGGGGGATATCCAGGAAGACCTTTCAGTTACGAAATGGCGTCAATGCTCACAGACTTTAAATAAGACCTCTTGGCAAATTACATTAGCGGAGACCTCCATCAAGGTTCTTCATAGGACATATTTAGTCCCTTATAGACTTCACCGAATTTACCCGGAGGTCTCCCCTCTATGTTTCAGGGGATGCGAGGTGAATGGCACGGTCTTTCACATTTGGTGGTCTTGCCCAGTGGTAAAAAGATTTTGGAGTAAGATTTGTGACCTGATCTCCTCTGTGTTGGGCTGTGCCATTCCCATGATACCTACCTTATGCCTTCTAGGCGATAAACTCTCTAGAATGCCTTATTCCAAATTTAAGTTATCTCAACATATGTTATTAGCAGCCAGGATCCACATTGCATATAAGTGGCGGTCGGCAGATCTTAGCCTTCAAGCCGTAATTGATAGAATCAACAAATTATTACTATACGAGAGATTGAACGCTATTCGTCAAGACACTTACGAGGCCTTTGAGAGATTGTGGGAGCCCTGGATATCCTCCTCATATTCTACGGCTACGCAGCATAGCTTGACTCATTATTGAGCACAATCCTTAGAGCACATGTCATGATATTTTTTACATTATAGGGGAGATGTGGGTATCTAAATATTTCATAACATTGTATTGGTCTAAGTTGGCTCTCCGATGTGATCTCCATATGTTGATTTATTTTATGTTATTTTATTTGGTTTTATTTTTTGTATTATTTCTATTATTTTCATTGTCTATTTCTCATCATATTCCATTTGGATGTAATGATACCTGCTCTACATATAGGTCATGCTTATTATGGCGCATTATATTCATGTACCATTGTATGTATTTTATGTGATGTGCACAATTGCATTTATTTTGAATAAAATACTTTGAAACTAAAAAGTATTCCAAAGTGGGTAACTCCTCCGCAGTATACCATGTTTTAAGAAGTCTCAACTGACCTGCTATATAGTACAAATAAAAGTCTGGTAGGGCCATACCACCTTCAGTTTTCGGCTGTTTTAATGTTTCTAGACAGGCTACTTTCACACTAGCGGCACGGACCTCCAGCAGGCTGTTCCGTCGGGTGAACAGCCTGTTGGACCTGTCCTGCCGCTAGTGAACGTGTGCCCCCGGACTGCCGCTCAGTCCCCATTGACTATAACGTGGGTGGGGGCGGAGTTCCGGCGGAGGCATGGCAGCGCACGGCAAGAGGCTGCCGGAATAAAACTATGACATGTCCGACATTTATTCCGGCAGCCTCTCGCCGTGCGCTGCCGTGCCTCTGCCTCTGCCGGAACTCCGCCCCGCCCCCATTATAGTCAATGGGGACGGAGCGGCAGTCCAGGGGCACACGTTCACTAGCGGCAGGACGGATCCGACAGGCTGTTCACCCGACGGAACAGCCTGCCGGAGGTCCCTGTCGTTAGTGTGAAAGTAGCCTTAGTTTGGCCCATGATCTTCCCCATATAAAAACTCTGGTCAGGGAGTCTATTTCTCCAACATGCAGAGGTACCCATACCTATATCGATTTAGGTATGGGTACCTCTGAATGTTGGAGGGCGTATAACACCTTGGGGAGTGTGATCATTTTGATTAGATTGATGCGTCCTGACACCGAAATGGGTAATGTTTTCCAGTTTTGGAGTTTGTTCCGTACGTGTTCCCTTAATGGGTAAATATTTAGAGATAAAGCTCGGAAGTACTTTTTGGAATGTGTACTCCTAAATATTTGAATGTGTCAACCACCTTCAATCTTTCCATATGTGGGGGACCTGTCCAACCTGATTCACCTTGAGGCATGTAAACTGATTTCTCCCAATTGATTTGCAGGCCTGAGAAGTCTCCAAATTCATTAATTAGGTTCACTGCACTTTTAAGAGATGTGTCCGGCGACGACCTTACCCTAATCGCCAAGAGTTCAAATAGGTGCGAATAGGAGTGGTGACAAGGGACAGCCCTGCCTCATGCCTCTATGAAGTGAGAAACTCTCAGATAGCTCTCCATTTATCATTAGTTTACTAACAGGTCTGCTGTATAGTAAAGTAATCCACTTGAGAATTTGTGGCCCAAACCCAAACTTTTTCAAGCATTCAATTAGATAGGCCCATTCTATTGAATCGAACACCTTGGCAGCGTCTAAGGAAGCCAAGGCCCAATTCTCATTTAAAGAGGACCTTTCACCTGTATAAACTATGTTAACTGAGTATGCTGCCATGTAGAGCGGCGCCCGGGGATCTCACTGCACTTACTATTATCCCCGGGCGCCGCTCCGTTCTCCCGTTATAGGCTCCGGTACCTTTGCTTCTTAAGTTATAACATAGTTAACTCATTACCTAACATATAATCTATGCGAGTTAAAGAGTTGTGTCCTCCACTATGGCAGGAGAATACCTTGTCGGTGGGGAATCTGGTTCTCCAAAGGTCTAGCAATCTAAATTCAGTCAGAAACCTGCCAAGCCGTGAGGGAGTTCTTATATTCGTTGGGTCTACATTCTCTTGAATTCTATCGAGGGAGGGGTCTAACATCATGTTTAGATCTCCCATGCAGATGACCCTAGCTTGTGGATATGTGGCCACAAATGTAGCCGCCTGGTGAAGGACCTGCATAGAGCCTGGGGGATGGTTATATATCCCTATTAATGTGTTCTGTACATTGTCAATCAGAGCGTGAACAAAGATATATCTGCCTTCTGAATCAATGACCAAGTCTTTTACCTACCAGTGCAATTGTTTGTGTACTAGTAAGGACACTCCTCGTGAAGAAGAGGTGTGATATGAGTGCGTGGCGCATTGAACCCAAGGTTTTTTTAATACACGAGATGTAATAGGGGTAAAATGTGTCTCCTGAAGACATAAGATCTGTGGATTATGGTTTCTGATAAAAGCAAGCACCATAGATCTCTTTTGTGGCGTCCCCAACCCCCTGACATTCCATGATAGTACTTTTAGCTCTGCCATGGACTCAGAGGCAGACATGTATGGTCGGTAGTGGAGGCAAATGCAGCAGATGCAGTGACACTTAACATTGCTATATGAACAATTGTGTAGAATGAACAGAGCATAGTTATTATAAAACCAGAAAAAAATAAAATTGTTACTTAATGTGCTTTAACAGCATGTTCCGTAAACGCTAGAACTGCAATAATTTCTTATTTCAGAATATGGGCCAGTAAATCCAGGATGCCTCTGCCTATGATCTCAACCGGCAAAGTCATGCAGGCTGTGGCCACAGAACTAGTGTGTCCATTTCAATAAGTGGTATGTATAGAACAGAGTCCTATGCCACTAACTAGGATAAAACAAAACCTAGTGAATAAAACTTCCTGTTACACTATCTTTAACATATCTCAATGAGAGCAAACCAATCCGCTGACGTTCTCAGGTGACCATTTCTGGACATGTCAGTAGCTTCAACGTCTTGGGGACCTTCGCCTCAGGGACAGCCACTCGGATACTTCTCCAGGGGAGGTGAAGAAAACCGCCTTGTCGCCGTCCACCACCCTGAGTTTGGCAGGATAGCCCATAGAGTACGGGATATTGGCCTCTCTCAGGCGTCTCTTGACTTTCATGAAGGTGGCTCGTTGTTTTTTCAGTTCCATAGAAAAGTCCGGGAAGATGGAAACTCTGGTAATATCGTATTTTATTTCCTGTCGCCTTCTAGCTAGTGCCAGTATTTTATTCCTGTATTTGCAGTTGCGGAACCTTGCAAGCGTAGGGCGAGGTGGGACCCCTGGTGGAGGGGGGTTTGCTGGTACCCTGTGAGCCCGTTCCACTGCATAAGCTGATGAGAAGTTGGCATCTGGAAAAAGTTCCTTCATCCAGCACTCTATGAACTCATCTGGCACTCTACCCTCAGCTCTCTCGGGCAATCCGATGATTCTGATATTGTTTCTGCGGAGCCGATTTTCTAGGTTGTCTGCTTTCTGCTTCCACTGCTCCGCTTTAATATTAAGCTCTGAGATGGCTCTTGGAACAGTAGCGGCGGAGTCCTCAATACGTGATATGCGTTCTTCTGTGTGTTGGACCCGTTCCCGCAGATTATGTCGCAGTAAACCCAGAGCTTACCCGTGAGGGAGGTCTTGCACGCAGTGATGGCTTCCAAGACCTGAGCGGTTACGTGTTTAAGAGTGGGTTATTCCTGTTCTTCCTCCTGGGAGATTGTTTGGGTCGGGACTTCATCCACTGTGCTAGCTCTGGTATGCACATTCCATTGCGGCAATGGCGACCACCCGCCCGCCCTCCTCTGGTTTTCTGCCGAATTCGCGCAATTTCTCTGTGGCGCTCTGTGCTTTTTGTGGTCCCATTATAGTGCTTAAGCTGAATACAGTGCTGTGATAACCAGGTCAGCAGTCAGTACTTGAGATGATGCAGGTTATCGTATAGTAAACTCCCGATTGGTATTTCTTAGAGATATCTGGTCCCTTTGTAGGAAGAACTATATATTTAGTGCCAGGTCAGGCAAACTAGGCTTTCTTGGGTAAAACAGTGATATATAGGAGTATGTCAGAGCTGGTAAAATTTTGAGGAGTTGGCTGTGTGGCGCTGCCGGTGTCTGATTGCGCTTCTGCCTCCTTCCGCGACAATGCAGTTAGCCCTGCAAGATGGCTGACTGGCGGAAACCTCTTCCACCCGGGACCGTAGCCGAGACCCTTCTCTCTACTTTAGTTATGTCTCCCGCAGTCCCCTCTCTTATCCCCCGGCACCTCACCAGGATCAGAGCGCTGTGATTCTCTGTCGGCGCTTGACTTGAGCTTACACGTGGCTCGCTCGGTCTGGTCTCTGGAGCGGCTCTCTGTGCTTCTCCCAGCGTCTTCTCCTCTGCGCCCTCCGACTTGCTGAATCACCCGGCACTGGATGTGTGGGGCTTTAGGTCCCGTTCAGGATGCCTGTCCGATTCAAATGGACCAGGATTGTGCAGGATTTACCCAGGTCTGTGGACGCAGCCTGGGAGCTCCACTTACTTGCGTCCTGCCATCTTGGCTGCTGACCATGCCCCCCTCATCTTATTGGGTTTTGATAATGGCTCCTGATTTTCTTGCCTAGTTTGTGATGAGTTTGGTACTTTGCATAGTTCCCCTTTTTGACCATATCTGTGTAGCGATATGGTCTCATAAGAGTAGCTAGTCTCGGGGAAGTGGATAGGCCATCAGTAGCTGATCACTGGGGGTTAGGCACCCCGCAGATCAGCTGTTCATTAGTCACTCCAGCCCTATCGAAGCAGACAGCTACATCAGCTTTCTAAAAGATTGAGCCACTCATTGCAGCACTGCTCCCATTGACCTCAGTGTCTGACAACCAGCACCCTAGCCGACCAGCTAGTTATGGCCTATCTCAAGGATAGACTATCACATCATAGAAGGTGGGCAACCCCTTAAAAGATTGCACTATACACGCAGAAATAAGATGCATTCAAAATCCTTCTGCTAGGTGACTGCCTGCATCCTGATTCCTCCACTTCTTCTCTTTCTGTCCACTGCAATATAAGGGTGTCATCATTGACGCTACCTCGTCCCAGTGGTTATGAATATGGATCGTAAAATGTTGGGAAATGCTTTGTGTTACGTTAGCCCAGCACTATAGATGATGGGTTTGGATGGGAGAGCTCACCTTAAGGCTCCATTCACACGTCCGTGGTGTGTTGCGGACCCACAAATTGCGGATCCGCAACACACCCGCCCGGCACCCCTATAGAAATGCCTATTCTTGTCCGCAGCTGCGGACAAGAATAGGACATGTTCTATCTTTTGCGGAGCTGCGGACCCGAAGATCGTGGCCGCACTCCACAAATGCGGATGCGGACAGCACACTGTGTGCTGTCCGCATCCATTCCGTCCCCATAGAGAATGAATGGGTCCACACCCGTTCCGCAAAATTGCGGAATGGATGCGGACCCATTTGCGGACGTATGAATGGAGCCTAAGGTTGGGATATAAACAACTGGGAGATCAGGTGAGACCTAATGAGGTGGAGAGAACAGACGACCAAACATGAAGGAGTGACAATATGTGAAATTGGTCCCGGAGAACTCCTTTAATGTATGGCAGGGAGCAGAAACGGTTTAAACCTAAATGACTAGAATCTGAACATTCCTGCAACTAGGTGCTTCCATCATGTATGCAAAGCTACGTATATTTGATTATTTAAGGCATTGGGGTCATTAACTAACATCTCTACACAAACTTTTTTTACAACCTTTGAAATGCTTGTGCGACAATATTATGTTGCATAGGTGTTTTTGCGCCGTCTTTGCCAATTAGGAGTGCCCCAGAAAATTAGCTAACATTCCCGCTTGGAAACAGGAGTAAATGTTGGCAAAAAACTACTCCATTTAGGGACTCCAAGTGCACAGCCTGCTGTAGATGCCCCTAATTTATGATGATGTGCATCCTTTGCCATAAATTATGCGCATCCTCCAGCAGCGCAGGGAGGAATCAAATGACCCCCCCAAAGTTAATGACCCCCATTGTCTTTGTTATGTATATTATGGAGATTTATTAAGACCAGCATTTTAGACCCCCGGTCTTAATAAGCCCCTGCGCTCGCAATGGATCTGACGAAGTTATGTAGAGGCTCCGACTTCTACATAATTTTGGCGTATCAAGCGCCAGTCTAAATGTAAGCCAGCTTCCTTGCTGGCTTACATTTATACCATTTTCTACACCTAAAACCCCCTTTCCCATCCACTTTTTTAGACCTGGGCGGGGAAAGGTCGCAGACTGCAGCACAAATAATCTTTGTGCCGCAATCTGCGCCAGAAATACGCCTAATATAGGCATATTTCTGGATAGTTAATGACCCCCTATTTGTATACAAATTTTCCCTTGGTTACTCTCGCAGACATCTCTCTCATCCGCCTTCTTTCAGGCACGATTTCAAGCCCACCATATGTGGGCAGCTGCTCTGTAACGTAATAACTGCCTTGTAACCTGCTCATTATATCTGCTTATTCTCTATTGCTATCTGCTGCCTTTTCAGAATACTACAAGCTCACAGCTATTGGAGTGAACTGACGAGCACTGTACTAAGACAAAAACAGGGGTTTCTCGGATTTCTTTTCCGTCAGCTGTTGTTTTACATCCACCTAGTGGAGGTATTGTGCAGCTTTAATCTTATGGTTAAGCAGCTTGAACACGTCACACAACCCTTCAGTTGACTGCGTTGACACATTTACGTCATGGTTTAGAGAAAATATTATTAATCCTGTGGGAGGCTAATTGCAGGTATGCAGTTGTATATGGCATCTGCAGGACTGATAGCTACTCCGTATCTGATGCACTATGTGGCACATATAACAGTTATTTCATGGGTACCATGGAAACTGCTGATTATACAGTAGCAAAAAAGCAATGCATTGCTGAACCTACAAAGGGCAAGAATCTACTGCAGTCAGAAAGATAACTTTATCTGTTAAATCACCTTTGCAATACTGATAAACTGATAATACTCTACATTATTTGATGTGTTCTTATTTTGTTGTTATTTTATACTATTTTGTGTATTCTGATATTCTGCAGATAACAGTATCTCTGTGGTCGCTAGACTAGAAACTAACCAGGTTTGTAGTTTGATCCAGCAGTCATCTTTACTACGCTCTCTGCCTACCGTAAGTTAGCAACAAGAGGGGTCTGATAGAGCACCACAAGACAATAGGATGAGAATACGCCGGGTTCATTCGTAGTCTGTAACCATGGAGCCTTCAAGGGACTGTGTCATCAGAAAATGACCTATTGTTTAAATCAAGTTATGATAAAAGGGTTTTCCGAGATTTTAATACTGATGAGTGATGACCTATCCAATGGGTAGGTCATCAGAATCTGATCAGTGAGGGTCCGACACCCAGGATGCCCGCCGATCAGCTGTTTGAGAAGGCAGCGGTGCAGCCTTCTCTGTGCTTACCAAGCACAGTGCCGTACATTGTATATCGGCTGTGCTTCACATAGCGCTCAGCCCCAGTCACTTGAATGGGCCTGACCTAAGCCTAGGCCACGTGACCGATGAATGTGTGGTGAATGGCCTAGGGAAAGCTGAGAGAAGGCTACGGTGTCGATTAGATACTGATGACCTATCCAGAGGATAGGTCATTAGTATTAAAATCTCGGAAAACCCCTTTAAACATATTTTATTTTAGAATTTTTTAATATTTTTTTGAATTTTCTATGTCACATCTACTTAAAAAAAATAAAAAAAAATTTTCACACTGGCCACTAGGCCTAAAATACCTTAAAGGGGTTGTCTCACTTCAGTAAGTGGCATTTATCATGTAGAGAAAGTTAATACGAGCCACTTACGAATGTATTGTGATTATCCATATTGCTTCCTTTGCTGGCTGGATTCATTTTTCTATCACAACATACACTGCTTGTTTCCATGGTTACAGCCCACCCTGCAATCTATCAGTGGTGGTCGTGTTAGCACAATTTAGGAAAAAGCAGTAGCCTATGTGCACTCCCATGTTCCCAGCCACCAGAGAGGCTGATGTTTTTTTCCTATAGTGTGCAAGCACGACCACCACTGATGGATTGTAGGGTGGGCTGTAACCATGGAAACGAGCAGTGTATATTGTGATAGAAAAATGAATCCAGACAGTAAAGGAAGCAATATGGAGAATCACAATTAGGGATGAGTGAATCGACTTCGGATGAAACATCCGAAATCGATTCGCATAAAACTTCGTTCCAATACCGTACGGAGTGGGAGCTCCGTACAGTATTAGAATGTATTGGCTCCGATGACTTTAAAAAAACATTTCCCGAACCCGAGTTCGGGAAGTGTTTTTTTACAGTACAAATTAATTTATGAAGTTATTACCGTGAGACTTCGCGAAGCAATAACTTTGCTCCCGCTCCGTACAGTATTGGAACGAAGTTTTATGCGAATCGACTTCAGATGTTTCATCCAAAGTCGATTCGCTCATGCCTAATCACAATACATTAGTAAGTGCCTTGTATTAACTTTCTCTACATGATAAATGCCACTTACTGAAGTGAGACAACCCCTTTAAGACTTCATATCTTTTTAGAGCAGTTACTGTATTTTTCGCATTATAAGACGCACTTTTTTAGCAAGAAAAAATCTTTCTAAAAAGTGCCTGCGTCTTCTAAATAGCAGTCAGGGAGATCCAGCATGACCAGACCCCCTGAGTGCTTCCTTAATGAGCCGGGAGAGAGCACATTCAGCGCTTTGCCCCATCAGTGAGAGAGCTGTGCACTCACCTCTCTGCCCCTGCCGACACCGATCTGTGTGATCAGCGGCAGCAGAAGAGCACATGGGGAGGAGGGTCCTACAGCTGTACTGAAAGGAAATGAAAAATCCAAGTACAGTTTAAAGGGGTATTTCCATCTCAGACAATGGGGGCATATCGATAGGATACAATGAGAACAGAGCGGGGAGCACTGTGGCTGGAGGACCCCAGATTTCCCGGGGTCCGTCCACCACCAAGCGCTTCTCCCCGCTGCTGCCATAGAAGTGAATAGGAGCGCACTGCGCACGCGTGGCCCATGCTCCCATTCATTTCTATGGGGCAGGTGGAAATAGCCGAGCCAGCGCTCTGCTATTTTCGGCAGCCCTATAGAAATTAATAGAGGGCGGCTGCACATGCGCAGTGCGCCCTCCATTCATTTCTCCACTCCGTTCTCATTGTAGGTGCGGGTCCTGCTGGGATATCCTAGTGATATGCCCCCATTGTCTGAGATAGGAAAACCCCTTTAAGGACATTTGATTATGTCATTAATGGGAGGAGTCAGAGCAGGAAACCTACAGTATACAGCCGTCACTAGTGTCAAGAGATGTGAGTTTTTATTAAAGATGACAAGTGGGTGTATGTGTGTAGCAGTGCTGTACGTGTGTGTATATGTGTGTAGCAGCGCTGTATGTGTGTAGAAAACTGTATGTGTGTAGCAGAACTTTATGTGTGTAGCAGAGGTGTAAGCGGGTAGCAGAGCTGTATGTGTGTACCAGAGCTATATGGGTGGAGCAGAGCTGTATGTATGTAGCAGAGCTGTATCTGTGTGTAGTAGAGCTGTATCTGTGTATGGAAGAGCTGTGTGTATATCAGAACTGGTTGTTACAATGGTCAGCAGATAATACACTAAGGCTCCTTTCACACGAGCGAGTTTTTCGTGCGTGACGTGAACGCATTGCACCCACACTGAATCCTGACCCATTCATTTTAATCCGTCTGTGTACATGAGCGTCGTTTTTTCACGGATCACTTCTGCGTTGCGTGAAAATCGCAGCATGTTCTATATTCTGCATTTTTCACGCAGCCCTGGCCCTATAGAAGTGACTGGGGCTGCGTGAAAAACGCATTGCATCTGAAAGCAAGTGTGAATGCGATGCATTTTTCACTGATGGTTGCTAAGAGATGTTGTTTGTAAACCTTCCGTTTTTTATCACGCGTGTGAAAAACGCATCAAAACGCATTGCACTTGCGCGGAAAAAACTGAACAACTGAACGCAATTGCAGACAAAACTGACTGAACTTGCTTGCGAAATGGTGCGAGTTTCACTGAACGCACCCTGAACGCATCCGGACCTAATCCGTCATGCTTGTGTGAAAGGGGCCTAAGGCCTCTTTCACACGGGCGTCATGTTTTTTGCCCGGATAAGGTGTGGGTGCATTGCGGGAAAATGCACGATTTTTCTGCGCGAGTGCAAAACATTGTAATACGTTTTGCACGCGCGTGAGAAAAATCGACATGTTTGGTACCCAAACCCGAACTTCTTCACAGAAGTTCAGGTTTGGGTTAGGTGTTCTGTAGATTGTATTATTTTCCCTTTTAACATGGTTATAAGGGAAAATAATAGCATTCTTAATACAGAATGCTTAGTAAAATAGCGCTGGAGGGGTTAAAAAAATTATAATAATTTAACTCACCTTAATCCACTTGATCGCGCAGCCGGCATCTCTTCTGTCTTCTTCTTTGCTGTGCACAGGAATAGGACCTTTGATGACGTCACTGTGCTCATCACATGGTCCAATCACATGGTTCATCACCATGGTGAGGGACCATGTGATTGGATCATGTGATATGACGTCACCACAGGTCCTTAGCCGGCAGCTCAACATTACAGAAGAAGACAGAGATCCGCAACTACACGATCAAGTGGACTCGGTGAGTTAATTTATTAATTTTTTTAACCCCTCCATCACTATTTTACTTTGCATTCTGTATTCAGAATGCTATTATTTTCCCTTATAACCATGTTATAAGGGAAAATAATACAGATCGGGTCCCCAGCCCGATCGTCACCTAGCAACTAATGCTTGAAAATCGCACCGCATCCGCACTTGCTTGCGGATGTTTGCGATTTTCATGCGGCCATATTCACTTCTATGGGGCCTGCGTTGCGTGAAAAACGCAGTATATAGAGCTTGCTGCGATTTTCACGCAACGCACAAGTGATGCGTGAAAATCACAGCTCATGTGCACAGCCTCATAGAAATGAATTGGTCAGGATTCAGTGCGGGTGCAATGCGTTCAACTCACGCATTGCACCCGCGTGGAATACTCGCCAGTGTGAAAGGGGCCTAAGGGTAACAGGAACTGACCAAAACTACACCCCCACCCCCTCGCTAGACCCTAAAGTTATTGACCTCCACTTCAGTAAACCACATTCCCTTCAAAGAGGAACTAGACAAACGATCGGATTACCCAATGAACAAGCATTTCGCTCGTTCATCGGCCATACATTTACACTGTCAGATAATAAGGAGCATTCCCATTAACGCTCATTTTCGATTATCTTTAGGATTCTTGGCCTGTGTAAAGGGCCCATAAAGCTCCTTAACAATGAAAGGACGTGGCCTATTTGGGGCTTTAAAAGGGTTTTCCGAGATTTTAATACTGATGACCTAACCTCTGGAGGTACGTGGTGCTACTGTGAGCGCTGCTGCCTTTTCAAACTGCTGATTGGTGTCAGACCCCCATTGATCAGATACTGATGACATATCCAGAGGACAGGTCATCTGTATTACAATCTTGGAAACCCACTTTAACCTCTTGCAGGTCAGTGACATACTATTGCATCCCAACAGGAAGGTTCTTACCGCTTCGTGCTGTACAGTAGGTTATGGATTTAACACAGTCCTAGCCAGCAGGCCATCACAGCTCACGCAACCACTGCAGTGGTCTCACTGCCCCAATTTCTGCAATTAGTTAGTCAGTGACTACTAAGGAATTGCAGCGACTGGCGCTTTATCACAGCGACACCTTCTTTTGCACCTTGTTACACGCTGTGGGTACACGCTGTGATATGCAGCTGTTGCAGTGGCGTTACCTCCCTAATTGCTGCCCTCAGCTAATCAGGACTACTGACCAATGGCAGCTATCGGTGACATTATATCTAATTAGAAGCTTGTTCAGAGCAGATACTCTGCATGTGTTAGTGATTTTTCGTCCTGATCACAGTAAGGCTACATGCATACGACCGTTGTGTGTTTTGCGGTCTGCAAATCGCGAATCCACAAAACACCGATGGCGCAAAGCGTGGACAAGAATAGGACATGTTATAATTTTTTGCGGGGTCACGGAACGGAGCAACAGATGCGGACAGCACACGGAGTGCTGTCTGCATCTTTTGCGGCCCCATTGAAGTGAATAGGTCCGCATCCAAGCCGCCAAAACTGCAGCTCGGATACGGACCAAAACAACGGCCGTGTGCATGAGGCCTAAAAGGCATCTTTCTCCATCATACACCCTCTCCAACACCCTCCTTTTGCCCTCTCCTCCTTGCCTACAGATTTTTCATCAGTGATCCTCTGATCACTGACCAACAGGGCCACTTTTTTTGGTCCCCAGATGATTTTTTTCCTCAGAAACTGTATAAATTATATAATTTATAATAAAAATAAAGTTTTATTCATATGCTTACGTAGCTGCCTGTTGTAGCATAGTTAAAATGGTTGCCTGAGCTAAAAGTATTGATGACTGTGTCAGACTGATATCCCCACCAATCAGCTGTTTCCGACAGCTCCCATCCACTTGAATGGAAGCTGAGCAGCAGTAACCCAACACGGCCACTACACAGCGCACAGTGCCTTCTGCACATACAGCTGAATGGCTAGGTGAGTACTGCAAGGGGGGCACTTTTACTGGGGGCATCATTATTTCTTGTATATCTTACCCTGGGTGCCTTTTGCATTGTTTCGTCCTCCTAAGTGCACACTTTGGATCATATCAGTCACCGTCCAGAGAAACTGCATGATGTGTATGGGAACATAGAAACCGGGTGGTGACCAGACGTGTGTACAGATTCCAAGACTGTGATTCAGCTTGCATGCTGTGCTGTGCTTCAAGCTTATTGGGAGGCAATGCCTGTAGCCCACATGTAGTGAGAGCATTCACGTAATACATAAAAAGGCCTTATTTGTCGTTTTTAAGAAACACATTTGTGTTCCAAATCCCATTGTAGTGGATATTTGAATGCAAGTCGTGATCGAAGAGACTTTTGGAGACCTAGAAAGCTGTTTATGCTACAGCACAACATCAGGAATTCTATTCTATTTTGTGTTTGTTCACAGGACATCCAATTCTACTATAGAAAATTATTCTAAATTTCTCACAGGTCTAAGAACAACATATCAATAAACATGTCCCAAAGAGCAGGGGCGTATTCAGGGCTGGTGCAAGGATTTTTGCCACCCTAGGCAAAAGCTAATTTTGCCGCCCCCTTGACTCCGCCCATTGACCACACCCTTTTACAGCTTTTTCAGCCACCTATTGCATGCAACATTTAACTATGGTCGTGTACCCTGTGCCAGTCTATGGTCATGTACCCTGTGCCAGTCTGACTATGGTCGCGTACCCTATGCCAGTCTGACTATGGTCATGTATATATAATATCCAGCCATTGTCTGCCACCTAGTACCATCCCAGTGATGCCAATCACTCTGCGCTGTTCAGCAGGTTGGCACACCAAACACAAGCAGTGCCACCTATTCACGGCCAGGCGCCATTCAGCCACTGTCTGAAATCCTGTGCCACCAGGGCAACATAAAACAGTATGCTGCCTTGTGCCCTCTGCCAGTCTGGCACTGTCCTGTACCCTGTACCATTCATAGCCCTTTAAGACAGTCTGTGCCACCTATTAGGCTCCATGTGCCACTGCTGGGCACCCTGTGCCAGTCAGAATCTAACAGTCCGGTATTTAAAAATAAAAAAAACACTTTCAGAAAAGTTTCTCCTGGGATTTGAACTCACAACCTTTCACATCAGAGGCAAGGCATTTACCCACACAGCTATGACAGCTGTATAGCCAGTTGCTTAAAAAAAATAAATATAAGAATTCTATTGTAGATAACTTTGATAGTGTACATCCATACACATGACAGCTGCCCCAGTACGCTGTGTATGGATGTAGCAGAGCTGGGTGTGTTGGGGTAGCTGTCATGTGTATGGACGTACACTAGGTATCAAATCGCGCGCCTGTGTTGATTCTGCGCAAGCGCTCTGAGATAAGGAGGCTCGCCTCCTCAGCACTCCCTCAGTGCGCCTGTGCCGATGACGTCACCGAAAGAGAAGACGTCATCGGCGCAGGCGCATTGAGGGAGTGCTGAGGAGGCGAGCCTCCTTATCTCAGAGCGCCTGCGCCGAATCAACACAGGCGCGCGATTTTTGAAATTCTGACAGGGCCAGTTGGAGGAGGAGATCGCGGCTGGCTCTGTCAATCAACAAAAGGAGGGGGCGGTTTTTTGCGGCTGCTACCAGCAAGTAGACGCCCTACTTGCTGGTAGACAGGTAATTAGCATATTATAAAAGTACTTTCTTTGACATATCTACTGAACGAAAATGATTAATAACATAATGTATAGATATATCGCAGGATAGGGATTATAAGTACACAAAAAAAAAAAAAAGAGTTTAGTGGGGTGACAGAAGCCCTTTAACCACCTCAGCCCCCAGTGCTTAAACACCCTGAAAGACCAGGCCACTTTTTACACTTCTGACCTACACTACTTTCACCGTTTATTGCTCGGTCATGCAACTTACCACCCAAATGAATTTTACCTCCTTTTCTTCTCACTAATAGAGCTTTCATTTGGTGGTATTTCATTGCTGCTGACATTTTTACTTTTTTTGTTATTAATCGAAATTTAACGATTTTTTTGCAAAAAAATGACATTTTTCACTTTCAGTTGTAAAATTTTGCAAAAAAAAACGACATCCATATATAAATTTTGCTCTAAATTTATTGTTCTACATGTCTTTGATAAAAAAAAAATGTTTGGGTAAAAAAAAAATGGTTTGGGTAAAAGTTATAGCGTTTACAAACTATGGTACAAAAATGTGAATTTCCGCTTTTTGAAGCAGCTCTGACTTTCTGAGCACCTGTCATGTTTCCTGAGGTTCTACAATGCCCAGACAGTACAAACACCGCACAAATGACCCCATTTTGGAAAGTACACATTCTAAGGTATTCGCTGATGGGCATAGTGAGTTCATAGAACTTTTTATTTTTTGTCACAAGTTAGTGGAAAATGATGATTTTTTTATTTATTTTTTCTTTTCTTACAAAGTCTCATATTCCACTAACTTGTGACAAAAAATAAAAACTTCTATGAACTCACTATGCCCATCACGAAATACCTTGGGGTCTCTTCTTTCCAAAATGGGGTCACTTGTGGGGTAGTTATACTGCCCTGGCATTCTAGGGGCCCAAATGTGTGGTAAGGAGTTTGAAATCAAATTCTGTAAAAAATGACCTGTGAAATCCGAAAGGTGCTCTTTGGAATATGGGCCCCTTTGCCCACCTAGGCTGCAAAAAAGTGTCACACATCTGGTATCTCCGTACTCAGGAGAAGGTGGGGAATGTGTTTTGGGGTGTCATTTTATATATACCCATGCTGGGTGAGAGAAATATCTTGGTCAAATGCCAACTTTGTATAAAAAAATGGGAAAAGTTGTCTTTTGCCAAGATATTTCTCTCACCCAGCATGGGTATATGTAAAATGACACCCCAAAACACATTCCCCAACTTCTCCTGAGTACGGAGATACCAGATGTGTGACACTTTTTTGCAGCCTAGGTGGGCAAAGGGGCCCATATTCCAAAGAGCACCTTTCGGATTTCACAGGTCATTTTTTACAGAATTTGATTTCAAACTCCTTACCACACATTTGGGCCCCTAGAATGCCAGGGCAGTATAACTACCCCACAAGTGACCCCATTTTGGAAAGAAGACACCCCAAGGTATTCGCTGATGGGCATAGTGAGTTTATGGAAGTTTTTATTTTTTGTCACAAGTTAGTGGAATATGAGACTTTGTATGAAAAAAAAAAAAAATCAGCATTTTCCACTAACTTGTGACAAAAAATAAAAAATTCTAGGAACTCGCCATGCCCCTCACGGAATACCTTGGGGTGTCTTCCTTCCAAAATGGGGTCACTTGTGGGGTAGTTATACTGCCCTGGCATTTTCCAGGGGCCCTAATGTGTGGTAAGTAGGTAAATGACCTGTGAAATCCTAAAGGTGCTCTTTGGAATATGGGCCCCTTTGCCCACCTAGGCTGCAAAAAAGTGTCACACATGTGGTATCGCCGTATTCAGGAGAAGTTGGGGAATGTGTTTTGGGGTGTCATTTTACATATACCCTTGCTGGGTGAGAGAAATATCTTGACAAAAGACAACTTTTCCCATTTTTTTATACAAAGTTGGCATTTGACCAAGATATTTCTCTCACCCAGCATGGGTATATGTAAAATGACACCCCAAAACACATTCCCCAACTTCTCCTGAGTACGGCGATACCAGATGTGTGACACTTTTTTGCAGCCTAGATGCGCAAAGGTGCCCAAATTCCTTTTAGGAGGGCATTTTTAGACATTTGGATACCAGACTTCTTCTCACGCTTTGGGGCCCCTAGAATGCCAGGGCAGTATAAATACCCCACATGTGACCCCATTTTGTAAAGAAGACACCCCAAGGTATTCAATGAGGGGCATGGCGAGTTCATAGAATTTTTTTTTTTTTGGCACAAGTTAGCGGAAATTGATATTTTTAATTTTTTTCTCACAAAGTCTCCCGTTCCGCTAACTTGGGACAAAAATTTCAATCTTTCATGGACTCAATATGCCCCTCACGGAATACCTGGGGGTGTCTTCTTTCCGAAATGGGGTCACATGTGGGGTATTTATACTGCCCTGGCATTCTAGGGGCCCTAAAGCGTGAGAAGAAGTCTGGAATATCCAATGCATTTGGATTCCGTGAGGGGTATGGTGAGTTCATGTGAGATTTTATTTTTTGACACAAGTTAGTGGAATATGAGACTTTGTAAGAAAAAAAAATAATAATTCCGCTAACTTGGGCCAAAAAAATGTCTGAATGGAGCCTTACAGGGGGGGTGATCAATGACAGGGGGGGTGATCAATGACAGGGGGGGTGATCAATGACAGGGGGGTGATCAATGACAGGGGGGTGATCAGGGAGTCTATATGGGGTGATAACCACAGTCATTGATCACGCCCGTGTAAGGCTTCATTCAGACGTCCGGATGCGTTTTGCGGATCCGATCCATCTATCAGTGGATCCGTAAAAATCATGCGGACGTCTGAATGGAGCTTTACAGGGGGGTAATCAATGACAGGGGGGTAATCAATAACAGGGGGGTGATCAGGGAGTCTATATGGGGTGATCACCACAGTCATTGATCATGCCCCTGTAAGGCTTCATTCAGACGTCCGGATGCGTTTTGCGGATCCGATCCATCTATCAGTGGATCCGTAAAAATCATGCGGACGTCTGAATGGAGCTTTACAGGGGGGTAATCAATGACAGGGGGGTAATCAATGACAGGGGGGGTGATCAGGGAGTCTATATGGGGTGATCACCACAGTCATTGATCACGCCCCTGTAAGGCTTCATTCAGACGTCCGGATGCGTTTTGCGGATCCGATCCATCTATCAGTGCATCCGTAAAAATCATGCGGACATCTGAATGGAGCTCTACAGGGGGGTAATCAATGACAGGGGGGTAATCAATGACAGGGGGGTGATCAGGGAGTCTATATGGGGTGATCACCACAGTCATTGATCACGCCCCTGTAAGGCTTCATTCAGACGTCCGGATGCGTTTTGCGGATCCGATCCATCTATCAGTGGATCCGTAAAAATCATGCGGACATCTGAATGGAGCTTTACAGGGGGGTGATCAATGACAGGGGGGTAATCAATGACAGGGGGGTGATCAGGGAGTCTATATGGGGTGATCACCACAGTCATTGATCATGCCCCTGTAAGGCTTCATTCAGACGTCCGGATGCGTTTTGCGGATCCGATCCATCTATCAGTGCATCCGTAAAAATCATGCGGACATCTGAATGGAGCTTTACAGGGGGGTGATCAGGGAGTCTATATGGGGTGATCACCACAGTCATTGATCATGCCCCTGTAAGGCTTCATTCAGACGTCCGGATGCGTTTTGCGGATCCGATCCATCTATCAGTGGATCCGTAAAAATCATGCGGACGTTTGAATGGAGCTTTACAGGGGGGTGATCAATGACAGGGGGGTGATCAATGACAGGGGGGTGATCAGGGAGTCTATATGGGGTGATCAGGGGCTAATAAGGGGTTAATAAGTGACGGGGGGGGGGGGTGTAGTGTAGTGTAGTGGTGCTTGGTGCTACTTTACTGAGCTACCTGTGTCCTCTGGTGGTCGATCCAAACAAAGGGGACCACCAGAGGACCAGGTAGCAGGTATATTAGACGCTGTTATCAAAACAGCGTCTAATATACCTGTTAGGGGTTAAAAAAAACACATCTCCAGCCTGCCAGCGAACGATCGCCGCTGGCAGGCTGGAGATCAACTCTCTTACCTTCCGTTCCTGTGAGCGCGCGCGCCTGTGTGCGCGCGTTCTGAGGGAATCTCGCGTCTCGCGAGAGGACGCGCCGGCGCATCCAGGAGGAATGAATCAACCACCTCCAGGACGCGTCTGTGCGTACAGCGGTCCAGAGGTGGTTAAATACACCAGGGTCTCGTAGCTGTGTGTCAGCTGTGTGCCGCTCGCTCTGCCCGAAGTGACTGAACAAACTCATACTCGAACAGGGATGATGTCAGATGGATCACGTGTAGGGGGCGGCCGGGTGCTACTGCTTGGGATTCGGAGTGCCGGCGCCCCCAGGCAGAGTGCGCTCTACGCGGTGGCCTACTCTGCTTATGGGTAGCGCCGGCCCTGGCCGTATTTACAATTCACCAGCAAGGTGGCGTCCGGCGCCAGAGAGAGTTTTATTTTTTAATGTCTTTACTACTTCCCCCTCCCCCTGCAAACAGGGTAACCTGCTCACCAGGGGACGTGATCTGTGGCACTGTGCTAATAGAGAGCTGATAACAGGGAGGCTGCAGTGACTACCGACCAGGATCTGCTACATTGTAAGAGCTGAAGGACCTGTGATGGCGTAACCGTCATGTGATCAGTGCAGGAGGGGGCGGAGCTCAACATTGGAGAGAAGTGGTGGTGAGGGACCTGTGATGATATCATGTGATCAGTCCAGGAGGGGGCGGAGCTCAACAGTGGAGAGAAGTGGTGGTGAGGGACCTGTGATAGTTTTCTCATACCTCTTCCCTGTAATGTCCTTTGATAACTAATAATAAAATCCTGGACATGCTGGTAGTTGTAGTCCCTTCCTCTTATAACTCCTTCCTGTAATGTCTCCTGATATCACATAATAGCTTGGAAATGCTGGTAGTTGTAGTCCCTTACTCTTATATCTCCTCCCTGTAATATCCTCTATTACATAATTGCCTGGAAATGCTGATAGTTAGGGTTCTCTCCTCCTGTACCTCTTCTCTGTAATGCCCTCTGATATCACATAATAACAGCCTTGACATGCTGGGAGTTATAGTCCTTTCCTTTTATACCTCCTCCCTGTCAGTGTCGGCCTAGGGTACTTAGGGCCCACCAGTGTAACTGATTCTGGGGGCCCACCTTAGGGCTCCTGCACACTAACTTATTTTTTTTCCATGTCTGTACCGTTCCCTTCACTTCAATCGGACCACACAAAAAGAAAAAAGACTTGGTGTGCATTCCGTGTCTGTATGTCCGCATGGCCGTTCTGCAAAATGAGAGAACATGTCCTATTATTGTCGGCATTACAGACAAGGATAGGACTGTTCTATTAGAGGCCGGCTCTTCTGTTCCGCATAATGTGGAATGCACCCACCCGGTATCCATGTTTGGCGGATCCGCAATTTTCAGACTGCAAAACATCCGACGGTCGTGTTCATGAGCACTTACAGTGATAACAGAAATATTAAAGATGAAGTATGATGGCAGATGTTCACAGCAAAATGGACAATCATACATGTGGCATAATTTACACATATATGGATATCCTGCACTTAAGTCAGTCAGAAACAAGACACATGCAGCGCATACCCATCACTCATTGGACAGATGTAGCACACAAGACACTTATACAAGGGCTCACATGCCACTGATGCATGTGTCACAAGCTGCACATACACCAAGTATACATAGAACATATATAGCAAACACCAATCACACATAGGAAACACGCAATGCACACACCAAGACATGTATGCCTAACCCTATTAAGTGTAGCACACTAAAAGGGGTTGTCTCACTTCAGCAACTGGCATTTATCAGAGAAAGTTATTAGAAGGCACTTACTAATGTATTGTGATTGTCCATATTGCCTCCTTTCCATCACATTATACACAGCACGTATCCGTAGTTATTACCACCGTGTAATCCAGCAGCGGTGGCCGTGCTTGCACACTATAGGGAAAGGTGTTTGCCTATGCGCACTTCCAGACTTTCTCTATAGTGTGTAAGCACGGCCACCACTGCTGGATTACATGGTGGTAATAACCACGGATATGTGCTGTGTATAATGTGATGAAAAGGAGGCAATATGGACAATCACAATACATTAGTAAGTGCCTTGTATTAACTGCATGATAAATACCATTTACTGAAGTGAGACAAACCTTTTAACCCCTTTTAGCAAAAAATGTCTGGCATGAAATTTATCAAATCTTAACCTCCTTATATTGTACATACTCTACATTATAATTAATTAAAAGGGTTGTGATACCATAATGACCTATTGCCTATCTACAGGATAGGTGATAAATATCAGATTGCTGGTGTCTGACTGCTGGAACACCCACTGATCATGGAAAAAGGATTCCTGAGACATTAAATTACATAACTGCCAATCTATGTACACAAGGGTCTTAAGACCACGTTCCCTTGATCATGGGGGTCCCAGCAGTCAGACCCCCATCAATCAGACACTTATCACCTGTCGTGTCATAGCTGTTGGACCTTTTCACATTCCCTATACTTAAAGGTTTTCTTTGGGTGTAAAAAATAAAAAATACTATTAAAATTACAAATCTGGCCTAAAATATGTGTCAAACTAAAATAGAAATGCTCACTTGTTAAAGGGCCTATGCCCACTTTTGTAGTTATCCTCTATCCACAGGATCGGGGATAGCTAAGGCATCCGTGGGGGACTGAACCCTGGAGCCCCCACTAATCCCCCTTCTTGATTGAGTGGTAGATCGAGCATATGCCCTGCCTCTCCATACATTCTCTAAGGGGTCACTGGAGATGGCAGAGTACAGCGCTGGCTATTTCCAGTGGTTCCAAAGAGAATAAATGGAGCAGCAGGACATATGTGTGGCCTGCCTCACCATCAAAAAGGGGGAACAGGACCCGTTCCTGGAATCAGTGGGGGTCGCAGAATCAGACCTCACTAATCATATAGTTATGCCCTATGGTGTGGAGAGGATAACTTGAAAACCTGGACAACCCCTTTAACCCCCTTCAAGCGACAGCCAGTTTGGACCAAATGCCGTAGCCCCATTTTTCAAATCTGACGTGTCAGTTTAGGCTACTTTCACACCTGCGTTCGGTGCGGATTCCTCTTGTATCTGCACAGACGGATCCGCACCAATAATGCAAACGCTTGTATCCGTTCAGAACGGATCAGTTTACATTATTCTCTCAAAAAAAGGTCTAAGACAAAACGGATCTGTCCTGACTTACATTGAAAGTCAATGGGAACAGATCCGTTTTCAATTGCACCATATTGTGTCAGTGAAAACGGATCCGTCCCCATTGACTTACATTGTGTGCCAGGACGGATCCGTTTGGCTCTGCATCGTCAGACGGACACCAAAACGCTGCAAGCAGCGTTTTGGTGTCCGCCTCAAAAGCGGAACGGAGACCAAATGCAGCCAAACTGATGCATTCTGAACGGATCCATTCAGAATGCATTGGGGCTGAACTGATCCGTTTTGGGCCGCTTATGAGAGCCCTGAAACTGATCTCACAAGCGGACCCAGAAACGCCAGTGTGAAAGTAGCCTAATTTGGTAATAACTTTGGAGCGCTTTTACTAATCCAAGCCATTCTGAGATTGTTTTCTCGTGACACATCATACTTTATGTTAGTTATGAATTTTACGTTATAGCCTTTATGCATAAAAAAATCCCAAATTTGCAGAAAATTTGCTATTTTCAAAATCATAATTTGTCTGCTTTTAAGATAGTTACTACTTTATGTTGGCATAATTTTTTTTATGTCATTTAATTTTTTCAGGGAGTTAGAAGGCTTAGAAGTTTAGAAGCAAATTTCATTTTTTTTTAAGAAAATTGCCAAAACCCACTTTTTTAAGGGCCAGTTCAGTTATGAAGTCACTTTTGGGGGCTTACATAGTAGAAACCACCCATAAATTACCTCATTTTAGAAACTAAACCAAGTTATTCAAAACTGATTTTACAAACTTTGTTAACCCTTTAGGTATTCCACAAGAATTAAAGCAAAATGGAGGGAAAATTTTAATATTATTTTTTTTTCTGCAGATTTTCCATTTAATGAATTTTTCCTGTAACATAACAAGGGTTAACAGTCAAACAAACCTCAATATTTATTACCCTAATGCTGCAGTTTACAGAAACACCCCATATGTCATCATAAACTGCTGCATGGGCACACTGCAGGGCGCAGAAGTAAAGGAGCGCCATATTGCTAACGGAGGGCAGATTTTGCTGGAATAGTTTTCGGGCGCCATGTCACATTTGAAGAGACCCTGAGGTACCCCTAGAAAGAAAACACCAAAAAGTGACCCCATTTTGGAAACTACACCCCTCAAAGAATGAATCTATGAGTGAAGGGAATGCTTTGACCCAACAAGCTTTTCATAGAACTTAGAAACACATGGCTGTGAAAATGAAAAATGTACCCCACAATTTGTTATGCATTCTTTCCTGAATACGGCAACACCATATATGTGTGGTCGTAAACCGCTGTTTGGGGAGACGGCAGCATTCAGAAGGGAAGGAACGGCATCTGGATTTTCTAACATGTAATTTGCTGAAATTGATTTTAGGGGCCATGACTTTTTTATTTTTTCACCAATGTAGCTGTGTGAGGGCTTATTTTTTTGTGGAACGAGCTGTAGTTTCTTTGGTATAATTTTGGGGTACATAGGTCTTTTTGATCACTTTTATTAAAAAATTTGTTGAGATGACGTGGGTAAAAATAGCAATTCTGTCAGTGTTTTTTTATTTTTATAGGGTTTCTCTTACAGTAAATATGAAATTATAATTTTTTTCTGTGGGTTGATATGGTTATAGAAATACCAAATTTATATAGTTTTTTTATGTTTTACTACTTTTTCAGCATAAAATCACTTTTGTGTTAAAAATAAAATATTTTGCATCGTCATATACTAAAGTCCATAACCTTTTCATTTTTTCACCAATGTAGTTGTTTGAGGGCTTGTTTTTTGCGGGATAGACTGTATTTTCTATTGGTATCATTTTGGGGTGCATATGACTTTTTGATCTCTTGTTATTTATATTTTGTTGGAGGTGAAGGGACAAAAACAGCAATTCCGTTATTGTTTTTACATTATTTTTTTACGGCGTTCACTGCCGACTTTATAGATCAGGTCATTATGGATGTGGCAATACCAATTATGTATAGATATTTGTTAGTTTTTTAATGACTGTTGCCATGGTAACCATCGGGCCGCTGCCATCGCAGCAGTAGCGGCCCGATGGAAGAGAGAGGCAGCTCCCTCTCAACCCCATGGATCTGCGGGCGGCTATTGACCGCGGCATCTATTGGGTTAAATGGCCGAAATCGGTGCCAGCACCGATTTCGGCCGTTGCAGTAGTGTGTCAGCTGTAAATTACAGCAGACACTCTCTGCTGATGGCAGCGCCTTCTTTCCTGAGCTGCTGCCATCAATGCCAGCACAGAGGAGCAGGGAGAATCAGGGGAAGGGGAAAAATGGCGGCATCTTGGGGCATTAACAGGGGCAGTGGGGGGGGGGGGGGACTAAATTCACTGGGGGCACGGAAATTATCAGGGGCATGGCGGCCCACAGGGGGTCTTACCCTATTTCAGGCTGTGATCTCCACTCTGGAAACCAGCATTTTTACATTGTTGCGCCCTGACTGGTTAGTCTGCAGAGACTAACCAATCGGAGCACTTGCCGGCAAGGTGTAACACCCTAGAGTGGTGTTGCCACTCCTACACCCTGCTACTGTCCTTAATGGTCTAACATAAAGTCATCTTATGTAGTTATTCCAGGTTTTCCACACTGTGCATTTCTAATGTTTTGCAACTGTTTATAACATGTAATATGTCTGGTTCACCAGCAAGTGGCAGCAAACATGGCAGAGCTGTATGTAGGTAGAATGGAGCTAACCATTCTATTCTAACCCCCCCCCCCCCCCGGTGAGAAGTGGGAGAGTTCTACTTCCTGCAGGAAGGGTGGGGCAGAAGTTCTTGTATAGTCTAAGGTGTGCAGGGGGCACGTCTCTGCTGGTCGTTCCCAAGCCAGCCAGAGCACACTCAGCTCTGCTGGCCATGGAGGCCAGAGCTTAGAGCCTCAGGAGCCAGGAGGAAAGTTCCCTGGCCTAATCTAGAGACAGACCATACAACGAGAAGTGCAGCATACAGAAGAAGCGAAGTCATACAGTCAGCCTGTCAGTACAGCAGAGCTAGAGAGAAACAGATGTAGCAGAGTCGAGTTTGCTTGCCAGTTATAATGCTAAAGCCTGCTGGGACCAAGACAAAGTCTGTAAACCGTTTTGGAGAACGTTTATGCAAAGTAACGCTGCTGTTTAACTACATACAAGATTTGGACTCAATCTTTCTTTCAAATCCCTCAATTATCCCCCCTATTTATCGCTTCGGAGCCAAAGCCTGGGGTCCAGCCGTATCCAGGTAGGAGCACTGTGACACATAAAGAGACATTTAGGCCGCACTATACCACTTGGCATTCCTACACCTGGGATGCGTTTTATGTGTAGAGGGCCCTGGGGTGAGTGGCGGCCCGTTGCAAAGGGACCACTCTGATTGGTCCCTTGCTGGCTTCCCTGGTGTCTCTGCTCTCGGGCTGAGCGGAGACTCCGGGGCTGAGACACTTTATAGTGTCACAGCCCCGGTAAGCAGTTTGGACGTGACTGTACATCCAAATGCAGTAAGTCACTTGCAATTTGGACATACAGTTACATCCAAATATATCAACGGATTAAATCCTCCACCACCAGTATCTCTTTATATGGCAGCAGTGATGCATGTAAATACGGAATATCATCATTACCACCATGTAAACCATTCGTGTCAATACTGGAGAATGTGACGCACTGTGCAGAATTTTTCAGTCATAAGTCCAACCCCATTTGCAGGTCATAACCTTTAACAAAGCCCAAGCAAAGGTTCTAGAGGAGCAACGTGAGCAAAGGGCACAAATGGAGGGTCATAACTGGAACAGAGGCATTAGGGTCGCCTGAGGCAGGGTAATAGTGGTGATCCTGGAGCAGAGGTATTAGGGGGCAACTGGAAAAGATGCAATATTAGGGGTTCATTTAGAGTGGGGGAATTGGGGGGCATCTGGTGCTGGGGCACTTATGACGGTGCACCTAAATCAGAGGCATTGGGGAACCTAGGGCAGAGTCCCCCCAATGCCACTCTGAACTCTGCAGAGAGCAGCACACATTCATAGATCTGTGTCTGCTATAAACAAATCCCCTATTTCCCCCTTACAGTCTCCTACAGCTCACTACTGTCACACACCTGAGAAATCAGCCCAGCACCGCAGAGGAGTCCTTCTCTCCAGCAGCCAGTATTCTGACAGCAGGGAGTGAAGGAGGATGGCCAGACACGTTCTCTCCTCCTTCACTGCCAGCACCTGAGAAGTTTAGAAGATACTGCGGGGCCTCCTGTACAAGTTACACTAGTAGGAGGCTGCATCGCTGTGCGATACTGCCACCTAGTGGCTACAATAATTATCTCTCCTGAAAAACAAGAGAAATAATTACTCCTCCGTCTTATCTTCGGGCACAGGAGACTGGGGGCCCACCAAAGAATCCCCCGCCAGCCAGTCCAAGCCTGCTCCATGTAATGCCTTCTGATATCACATACTAACAGCCTGGACATGCTGATAGTTGTAGCCCCCTTCTCTTATACCTACTCCCTGTAATGTCCTCTGATACCTCATAATAATAACCATGTGACTTCTTTCTGTGGGGCTACATCAAGAAATGTATCTGCTCCCCCCCCCAGGCTCAGGATCTGGACGGCCGGAGACTACGCATCACTAAATAGACATTGGAGAGACAGTGTCTTCTCATCTTATTACATTTGTTTTATGTTCTCTCAGTTATGAATACCAAGGCTATAATTCGGCACCATTCTTTTTGAATCACCCTATAGATTAAATATAAAAACAATTTAACTAATATGTCTTCTGACAGTATATTTTTAGACTTTCATCACACATAGGATAGGGGGTCATTTACTAACAGAAATTTGCCTATATCTGGCGCAGATCGCAGATCAAATGTTATTTGCGTTACAATCAGCGACACCAGGTCTAAGAAAGGGGTGTGGAGGGGAAAAGAACGGGCCGGTAGGCCCATCTCATTTATTATTTTCTACGTCTCTTTTAGGCGTAGAAAATGGTCTAAATTTATGCCAGCAAGGGAGCTGGCGTAGATTTAGACTGGCGTTGAATACGCTGAGGTTATGTAGAGGCCGCAGCCTCTTCATAACTTCGGCATATCCACCGCCAGTGCACAGGGTTATTAAGACCGGCGTCTAAAACGCTTAGCAAAATGCCATGAAATTCGTGTGTTTATACATGCTTCAGTCATACATTTTTTTTTAAGTCTATGGAAAAAAACCTTCAAGGGCACATTCACACGAATGTAAGCACGTGCTGCGGACCGCAAATTGAATGGGTCCGCAATATACGGCAAAAGATGTTTTGCGGTGCAGAGGCACAGACCAAAAAGCCCACAGAAGCGTCTCCAATCTGTGCCTCTGCTCTGCGCGATGCCGTATCTTGAGGATTGCGGACCCGGTCAAGTCAATGGGTCTGCATCCGTGATTCACACGGCGGTGCCCGTATATTGTGAAACTGCCGCTTGTGGTGCAGCAATATGGGAACGGACGGCTTATGGTCGTGTGATTGGACCCTACATATCTAGAGCATGCTGCGTCTTAAAAAGAAAGCAGCATGGGGCAGATTTATAAAAACTGTCAAAAAGAAAAAAAACATCTGTTGCCCACAGCAACCTATCATAACACTCACTAAAGAAAAAAGGACCCTTTAAAGCATGATACTTTATTTCTAATATAGATAAAAAGAATATCCAATACCTAAAACTAAGGCTGGCTCTAGTAGGTATAAGATAAAGGTAAATGTAAAAGCAGAAAAAAATAAAAAATCAACAAACCAGACCACTATCACAGGAAAAATCAGGGGAGTGTGGACCTAGACTATAAAGGGGAGGTATCCGGTATGTCTAAAGGGGAGGGGGACCTCTCCCTAAGGCCTCATGCACACGACCGTTGTTTGGGTCCGCATCCGAGCCGCCGTTTTGGCAGCTCGGATGCGGACCCATTCACTTCAATGGGGCCGCAAAAGATGCGGACAGCTTTGCGGACAAGAATAGGCATTTATATTGCCGGCGCCCGTTCCGTTCCCCAAATTGCGGAAGGCAACACGGGCGTCTTCTGTTTTTTTGCGGATCCACGGTTTGCGGACCGCAAAAAACAGCACGGTCGTGTGCATGAGGCCTAAGGAAGCCCTGGTCTATCCTCAGCCTGGGGACAACCCCTAAAGGTGGAGTCTCATCATCCCTGTACCTGTCCTAATTATCCCCTAGGTGGCCCTGCGTGGTCGGACCTATTACCGGTCAACCCCTCATAACACTTTTATTTTTCAAGAGCAGAATATGAAATGAAAGCTGCGCTGTGGTTGGTTGTTATGAGCAACAAAG
This sequence comes from Bufo bufo, assembly GCF_905171765.1. Classification (NCBI taxonomy): domain Eukaryota; kingdom Metazoa; phylum Chordata; class Amphibia; order Anura; family Bufonidae; genus Bufo; species Bufo bufo. The sequence continues at coordinate 249,076,386 of NC_053390.1, read as the reverse complement.
GCAAGGTTTTTTATATTTTTTTTAAGATAGCTTCATTAATCTCCCCCATAGGTACCAAAAAAATACAAGAAACTGAGAAAAAAAAGCTGAAAAAATGTATTATTTGTAATGTGCTTCATTATTTCCCAATTGCCTGGCAGGAAACGTCTGGCCGTGGAGTTTTTTAGTTTTTTTTTGCTGCAGGTTTTGCATCAGATTCAGCAGCCAATTTATGCAACATCTCAGGCATGCATGTACAGGGGAATAAAACTTCCTATGTTTACATGCATTGTACTATGTGTGAACAGAGCCCAGGCCTCGTCCAGCCTTTGGTAAGAGATGTGCTGAATGATATCTGTGTTCTAACACTTTCTACAATAAAAGATTTATAGATTTTACAATCAACTCCTTTATGTCTGCTGCCAGTGCTGCCCCCTGGGGGCTGAACATCAGACACAAAGAGTATTGTATGAAGACGCCAGGAAAAGGCTGCTGCCAGTCACTTGTCTCTGATCAAGTCTTGCATTACTTCTTTATAAACTGTTACAAATTAACCCTGCCGGCATACAACAGGAATTAGTGATTAGTGCTTGGTGAATAGCTACATTGTACATTTCACCGATTTCTCTATTATCCGACAGACACAATGGGGGGAAATTTATTTAGGCTTCATGCACATGCTTGTATCTGTTTTTCATGAGAAAGGACCAATATTTGTTAGTGGTCTGAAACGCGTAACCGAACATTCCTGTTTCTGTCGAAGATTTTATGCCGCAATAAAGCTACGAATTTTTTCCACCATCTCTTGAGCTGGATTTTCCTATATTTTCGAATTATCCGTTTTTCTGTCCGCAAATCACGGATCTGCACAATATGGGCACCTTTGGTATGCAATTGTATGTGATTCTTATGCGCAATATGGACCAGAATGTGGATAGAACACGGATGAAAATGTGAATGAAGCCTAATGCCAGCTCACACATTGTGGAATACGAGCGTTTTTTCCATGCGGATTGCTGTACCGACCAAACGCAGAGTTGTAAAGTACCAGCAAAGCGTATGAAATTACACAAATTGTTTCCGTGTGGAAATTGACCTGCATTGCAGATTTCCAAATCCACAGTATGTCAATTACGTTTGCGATTTTAGCTGCGGATTTCACTCTTTTCAATGGAAGGGTGCAAAACCACATCTAATCCGTACCAAAATCCGCAATTTTTGGTGTGGATATGCTGCATAAACGCACATAAGTCCACACGGAAATTCAACTTCACTTCAATAGAAATGTCCTATTTTTGTCCGCAAAATGGACAAGAATAGAACATGTTCTATATTTTTTGTGGGGCCGAAGAACGAAGTGCTGCCCACATCTTTTGCGGCCTCATTGAAATTAATGTGACCGCATCTAAACCGCAAAAAATGCAAATCAGATGTGGACCAAACATATGGTCGTGTGCATGAAACCTGAGGGCATGAACCGGTGGGGGTCCCTAATGACCGTTGCCCGTATTGTCGGTCTGCAAAATACAGGCACTGGCCATTTCTTGTACCGCATCACGGATGTGGACCCATTCGACTGAATGCGTCCGCAATACGGAAGGTACATGGTTTTACTGTACGTGCCTCCGCACCTCAAAAATTTACTGCATCCACTACTTTTTTGTAGTGTAGACCGTGGACCCCATTCAAGCGCATACGGCGGCCATACAATGCCCTGCATTGCAGACGGCAATTTGCAGACCTGGACCCGGCTCATGCAGACGACTGTATGTATTTTGCGTTCCTCAAAAAACTGATCCGCAAAAAATAAGGATGACGTCCATGTGTATTCCTTATTTGGTGGAACGGAACAGCTGTCTCCTAATAGAACTGTCCTATCCTTGTCCGTAATGTGGACAATAACAGGACATGTTCTATTTTTTGCGGAACGGACATACTGACATAGGGAAACTGAAAGCACACGAAGTAACTTAGTTTTTTTTGCGCACCAATTGAAATAAATGCTTCCGTATACGGTCTGCAAAAAAATTGAACGGACACAGAAAGAAAATATGTTTGTGTGCATGAGCCCTAAGGCTCCATTCACACATCTGCAATTCTGTTCCGCATTTTGTGGAAAGGAATTGCGGACCCATTCATTTCTATGGGGCCGCCGATGTGTTGTCCAGATCCGGAAATGCGGACCCGCACTTCCAGGTCCGCAATTCCGTTCCTGAAAAAAATAGAACATGTCCTATTCTTGTCCGCAATTGCGGACAAGATTAGGCTTATTCTATTATAGTGCCGGCGATGTGTGGTCTGCAAAATTGTGGAACGCACATTGCTGGTGTCCGTGTTTTGCGGATCCGTGAATGGACCCTAAGATTGACATTCCAGGAAACTGCCTCGAGGATGTGATAAATTCTCCCCAACAAGTGATGCAGTATTGCAGTAAGTTTTATACAATAAAAAAAGGGTTAAGAAGAAGAGCTACACTGAGCATGCGCTGTACTGTTCTAGTTTTAGAATGTGCCGCTCTCAGCACATAATACTGTGTGTCAGATGTTTGGACATTGTTGCGCAGCTTCATGCACAGTAGAAGAACAGAATTTAGGCTTACAGAGGGATCAGCTGACCAGTGGCCGGTCCCTTAGGGCTCATGGCAGAGTCTGTATAGCGTGTATGAAGGTATACAGCCTCGAAAGCTCCATTGTACTTCATGTATTCAGACATTCTCCCCCTAGAAGCACAGCTTCTGTAATGTAGAGTCTGCTGGGGTCATTTACTAATCTGAAATACGCCTAAAACAGGTGTATTTAAGGTGCAGATAGTGGCAAAACGGTTGGTTGCGCCGCTATCTGCGACTATTCCCCGCTCATGCCAGGTCTAAATAAGTGGGCGGGGAATGGGAGGTGCCGTATGGGAGGTGACTGTTTTAGGCGTAGAAAAAGGTCTAAATGTAAGACAGCTCTAAAGCCGTCTTAGGCCTCTTTCACACTTGCGTTGTCCGGATCCGGCATGCACTCCATTTGCCGGAGGTGCCCGCCGGATCCGTAACACCGCAAGTGAAAAGAAAGCATTTGAAGACGGATTCGTCTTCAAAATGCGTTCAGTGTTACTATGGCACCCAGGACGCTATTAAAGTCCTGGCTGCCATAGTAGTAGTGGGGAGCGGGGGAGCAGTATACTTACCGTCCGTGCGGCTCCCGGGGCGCTCCAGAATGACGTCAGAGCGCCCCATGCGCATGGATGACGTGATCCATGCGATCACGTCATCCATGCGCGTGGGGCGCCCTGACGTCACTCTGAAGCGCCCCGGGAGCCGCACGGATGGTAAGTATACTGCTCCCCGCTCCCCACTACACTTTACCATGGCAAACAGGACTTTAGCGTCCTGGGAGCCATGGTAACCATTCAGAAAAAGCTAAACGTCGGATCCGGTAATGCGCCGAAACGACGTTTAGCTTAAGGCCGGATCCGGATTAATGCCTTTCAATAATTCCGGATCCGGCCTTGCGGCAAGTGTTCAGGATTTTTGACCGGAGCAAAAAGCGCAGCATGCTGCGGTATTTTCTCCGGCCAAAAAACGTTCCGGTCCGGAACTGAAGACATCCTGATGCATCCTGAACGGATTTCTCTACATTCAGAATGCATTGGGATAATCCTGATCAGGATTCTTCCGGCATAGAGCCCCGACGACGGAACTCTATGCCGGAAAAGAATAACGCAAGTGTGAAAGAGCCCTTACATTTAGAACTGGCGCTGGATGCGCTGAAGTTATGGAAAGGCCTGCGCCTCTTCATAGCTTCAGTGGATCCATGCCCAGCTATGGGCCTTTACTAAGACTGGTGTCTAAAACGCTGGTCTTAATAAATGTGCCCCTGTATGTTTTCTGGAAAAAACTCTATATAAAATCAGTACAGCAGAAGCCTCATGCACACGACTGTTGTTTGGGACCTTGTCCTATCCGAATTTTTTGTAGATCGCACACACACCCCCATTTGGGTGTCATGTATGTGCTGCCCGCATCTGTGCGAATTATAGGGCATGTCCTATTCTTTTCCATTTTACAGACAAAAATAGCCAGTTCTACTAGATAGATGCAGCATGCACATGGTCGGCATGAGTATTTGCGTGGACCACAAAATACATATGGTCGTGTGCATGTAGCCTTAAACACAGCAGCCAAAGTATAGCCATACAAAATGGAGCCAAAATACATCCATCTGTATGACCATTACTTTCAAACCAAACCACAAATCTGGACTAAGGGCTGATTATAACCCGCCATAGATACTTTACCTATCTAACAGTAAAATGCCCTGAGAGCTCTGTTATCAATACTGCAGTGTGCTTTGAATTGGGTCACATGCCACCAATGTGCTCTCTTGGTGCTAATCTCTGCATTGTACAGTAGGTCAGTGACTACATATTAGTCAAGTTCAGTACAAATACAATGAACAAACTAAAATGTAGCTTGCTACCTTGGCCTCTTTCACACCAGCGTTACAGATTTCCATTATAGGAGCAGAACAAGGAAAACAATGAAGTGCCGGAGGTGGCACAATTAAACTGACCCAATTGGAGCCAAACAGATCCCACTGACTATAATGGGATCTGTTCGGTTTCCGTCTGGGAAAAGTTTTTATCAGTGGAGAAAAAAGTCCTGCATGCAGAACTTTTCTCCCTTCTGTTTTTGACAAAATCTGTGACAGAGCTTCTGAATGGAGCCTCCAACGCAGATGTATACAAGGCCTTTACGTAAATCTCTTCAAATGGGAAAAGGAAACGGACATGAAGTTATACTCCACACTTACCTTGTATAAACTGGATTTATGAGAACAGAGGCATTCCACAAACTGATCACTTAAGGGGCTGTCCCATAATTGATGTAAAAAATGACAATAGGAAATCATATAGAACATGACAATCTCTAACACAGCTAGAACCAGCCCTGTACCTCACATGGATCCAGAGATCTCACCGTCCATTGCTCCAATTGTTCTGTTAGATTTATTTCAGGGTGGCAGCTCGGGGCGTGTTCTTTCTGCTACAGCTTTCTCCCTATCACAGCTCAAGGGGCATGTCTTTTCTGCTGCAATTCTCTCCCTGTAACTCCCATCTTCTTAACAGAAAATATGGTTGGTGGGAGTTCAAGATTAAAACTCAGCGTGAACAACCACCTTAGCAAACATCAGATACATACAGGGAGTGCAGAATTATTAGGCAAGTTGTATTTTTGAGGATTAATTTTATTATTGAACAACAACCATGTTCTCAATGAACCCATAAAACTCATTAATATCAAAGCTGAATATTTTTGGAAGTAGTTTTTAGTTTGTTTTTAGTTTTAGCTATTTTAGGGGGATATCTGTGTGTGCAGGTGACTATTACTGTGCATAATTATTAGGCAACTTAACAAAAAACAAATATATACCCATTTCAATTATTTATTTTTACCAGTGAAACCAATATAACATCTCAACATTCACAAATATACATTTCTGACATTCAAAAACAAAACAAAAACAAATCAGTGACCAATATAGCCACCTTTCTTTGCAAGGACACTCAAAAGCCTGCCATCCATGGATTCTGTCAGTGTTTTGATCTGTTCACCATCAACATTGCGTGCAGCAGCAACCACAGCCTCCCAGACACTGTTCAGAGAGGTGTACTGTTTTCCCTCCTTGTAA